>NC_088922.1:58087500-58185000 GCF_038396675.1 Hydra vulgaris | reverse complement strand
AAAATTCTTGGTAGGTGTTCCACAATAATGCGCTAACCTTTAAGATGAAAACAAAGCCTTTCCTCTAAAAATGAATGTTTTTTTCACTTATCTTACAAACAACAAATAGTGCACTTAAATGGCTTAGTTTTTACTGTTTTTCAAAAGGATTAAACCTTTATTATTTGAAAAGGTAAATCTCAGCATAAAACTTTTGTACAACATTGAAGACAAAATAGAATTTTCAAAGTATTATATTTAAATTGTATATAAACTTACCCTAAAAACTTAAAGAAAACGTTTCAATTGATAAAAAATTAACACTTGTTAAATAATATTCCACTATCAAATTGAATTTCCTGCATTATAATGTTATTCACTTCACTAATTTTCTTTACAATTTTTCCTTCTAATTTTTTTTTTTTAATTTCTTTCCTTTAATTTCCTTCTCACACCATATTCAATAACTTTCCTTATTCTAATCACTAAACACTTTGTTATTTATCTACAAAAGCACGAAAATCCGCGAATTAAACTACTTTTATTTTATTAATAATTATTAAAATAAAAAATAAAAAATAAATAAATCCGATGCTTTTTATTTACTTTTAGAATTTTGTGTCCGGACAAACAGACAAGAAAGCAAGTTAAGAAAAACGTGGTAATAATAACAATAGTTATAACAAAAAAAGAATTTTTAACAGAAATTTTTAAGAACTTACCGACTTTTATTTGAAAGAAGCTGTATCAACAATTTTACTGCATCATCTGTTGTCTGAGATTCAGCAGACCAAGCACTTAAGAAAACTAAAACAACGTCTAAAACCAGCTTCACAAAAAACATTCCACAACTACTATGTGACTTGAAGCATGCAGAGAGTGTTTGGTCTGCATCAAAGACTTCACTGTAAGATAAATAACCTTGAGTCCATCTTTTTAAAAACCAAAGTGAAGTTGAAGCAAGTTCAGGACTAAGTAAATGAGTCAAACTGCTTTTTGAAAATTCCATTTGAATTTTTATCAAGTGTACCACAGATGTAAATAATGAAATGACTGGATCAACTAAAAAATATTTCAGTATTATATATATATATATATATATATATATATATATATATATATATATATATATATATATATATATATATATATATATATATATATATATATATATATATATATATATATATATATATATATGTACATAAATTAAATTAAAATAACAGATAATATGATTTCTCTAATTACTATTGGTATTTATTTTAAAGTTTTTTTTGGATTATGGTTATCAGCATATATAATAGAAGAGTATCATTAAGTAAACTGTGTAAAAATTACAATTTCAGTCTAATTCTTTACTGCCAATTACAATTACTAAATTCTATTACAATTACAATTACTGCCACTAAAATTTAATTATATTTTAACTGTGGATGACTACACAATTTTCAAAACATATATTTGTAATTTAAAAAATTAAATGTTTATATTAAGAATTCTAATTAGTTAAAGATTTCAAACATAAAAAATGTATGCAATTATCTTTCAAAAAAAAGTATTAAATAAATACTTCAAAAAAGAAGGAAAAAAAAAGTTAGTTTTACAAACTCAACTTAAATTGTGACACTTTTTGTGTCACTAAAATTGTGTCACTTAAGTTGAGCCATTTAAATTTATTTAATGCAACAAACCTATGTAGCTTCTCTGTGACTTGAGTATATACAGTTATGGCTAAAAAGATTAGATTTTTGTGATGTGTAGTGTAAGCAATTATTACTAAAAATGTCACTTTTATGTCACTTTGCTTTTTTATGACTTCTCTTAGCCTGCAAAATTGTGTTATATTTAGAAACTGCTTTCAATTTTAATTAACAGTTGATGAGGTTTTGGGTGAATAAGGCTACAGAGCAAGAACTGCATTTTCTCAAAGCAATGTCTTGATAATTTTTTAACTGATAGCAAGCTGTCTTCTTATAAAAATTGTAAACATATTCTTGAAAATTCCTAAACAACTAGCAACTTTGTTTCACTTTGTGGAAAAGGTACTGAAAACCAGTACAACTGTTGTCAGTGATTGCACCCCAAATCATAATGGCTGAACATTGCTTAACACAAGATGCAATAAATTTGGGATTGAAGCGTATATTTGAAGCAAACATTAACCTTGCGTGTACTGCAAACTGGTTAATGCCCTTGAGAATATGACATATTGTGGTATTTTAACAATCCAATCCTTATGTTCTTTACAAAATTTGAGGAGATCAAAGCGTTTTTGAGAAAGGCGTGACTTTAATATAAGATGGTACAATTAAAGATAAAGCCTTTGACACAGCTCGATAACAGTTTAGAACTTTTTGAAATGTTTTAATTCAAACTTATATAAATACTTTTAATGCTAAATTAAAACCATATAAAATCAAATTTTATTTTTATATGCTAAAAACTTGCATATAACTTTAATAAAATAAAACTTGCAACCTGATGTAAACAACACAAATGTAAATTAAAATGTTTAGTAAGTTTTTTCAAAAAGAAAGAAAATTAGTTTTAATATATATATATATATATATATATATATATATATATATATATATATATATATATATATATATATATATATATATATATATATAAAACACTTATCTAACTTTTATCTTCGACTTGAAGTTTCACCATTGCTGGATCATCAGGAAGAGTTCTTATATTATATATATATATATATATATATATATATATATATATATATATATATATATATATATATATATATATATATATATACTATATATATATATATATATATATATATATATATATATATATATATATATATATATATATATATATATATATATATATATATATATATATATATATATATATATATATATATATTTTACTAAGTGAGCTATTTACAAACAAAAAGTATTACCTTCGTGGATATCCCCTTCATTGCCTTCAGACATCAAGTAGTTTACTGAGTGCTCAATGCTATTACATTGGGTTGTTAGGAAATGTTTTGTAAAGTCTATTACTTCTGATGGTATTTGTGGACTTTCACTTACATCATTGTGTGTCAATATAAACGATGTGACCATAAGCAGCCAATGCAGATCTTCAAACAAACTTGTGGCGTTATTTCTATCTATATATATAAACAATTTTTTTAATTATATGAATAATTATCTAATAGTTTCAAGAAAAAAAACTTATGAGTGTTTACCAGTGGTGATGATTTTGATATTAGCATAAAAGGAATTTTTCCACATGTATGCATTGGCAGCAAATAGGTACCACAATCTTTTGATTAAATACAACAATATTCACTATCAATGACTCACCAAATATTTTATCAGCTTGTTTAACACTCTGAAGAAGTTTATTCAGTTGCTGAATACGAACTTGAAATTTTTCATGAAGTACAGGTATTATATGCATTAAACATTGACGAGCAAGGTGACCAATATTAGATAATTCATCAGCATAAGCAATTCTATCAATTTCCACAAGGTCGCAATCAATTTCATTGGTAGTCTGTAGTAAAAATGAGTAATTCAATAACTTTTTTATAAAAATTCAAACAATAATTATGCAATAAAATGCTTACATCAAATAATAAACATTAGCTACAAAACAAGTAATACAAATTAGAAACAATTCATATTTTTACATAATACAAACAACTTTATAACATAATTACTAATTGTGAATTTTTTACGGATTACAAACAAATAATCTTTTTTTTAAACGTAATATTACAAAGAATGTATAAAACAACCTTTAGTCAGAAATTATGCAGAAGAAAGTAATACTAAAATCATTCAAATTACTCTAGCATACATGAGCAGGTTAATATATGATATTGTTTAAATGTCTCTGCAATTTGGTAACTACATTTACATGAAGTTACTAAGACAAAATTAAATTCAATTTTTTAAAAATCATTTTTAACATTTTAAAATTGAGAAAGAAAAACAATATGTAAGAAATATAAAAAATTTAAATTAGCTTAAAAAAAGAAGTCTTCCACAATTGGGAGCATTATGTTGAAATTATAAAGTGTAATTAAATATAAAGCACTTGAAAATCAAAATTAGATACCAGGATAATTAAACAAGCTTCAAAAATTATTTAAAAACAAAAATTAATTTAAATAAACTTAAGCAGCAAACAATAAGCACAAACTTTGCTTACACGACAACAGCACAAAGAACACTCATTTTTTTGTAAAAATAGAACAAATTTTTTTTCATTTTTATCATTATGATTAGGTAAAAACAAAAATTGCACAAGGAATGGACAAACACAGTCGTAAACCACTCAACAAGGTTCAGAAATGTTTAGATATTTTAGATTAACAATTGTATTGTAAATCACTCTCTCGAAGCAGCCCCCAAATGTAGTCCCCCATCATGTTTTTGTTATACCGTCCTTAGTAATGATGTTCAAAGTCTAATATATCTTAATAAAAGCGCTTGCCTTGCTCCTCGGAGTAAGAGCCCATGTTCTACTTGAATTTGTCGAAATGCGAATCAAGGATATGAACTTTCAGAGACATTCTGCTTCCCGTTTTTGACGTAATTCTTTATGAGAATCTGCACCAAATCCACATAGTTTTCAGCTTTGTGATTACCTAGGAAGCCCCAAGCAATTGCAATGAAGATGCTCCAAGCTGTTCTCTCCCTCCTGTTCAACAGCTTTGCTAAATCCTTGCATTTTATGATCTTTTTGATCTGTGGTTCAACGAACATACCAGCCCTGACTTTAGCCTTGGACAGCTTTGGAAAAAGATCTTGCAGATATTGATATGCTTCTGACTCTGTCAAGAGCAGTGACAAATCGCTTAATGAGAACTAACTTGATGTGCAGTGGTGACATAAGCACTTTATGAGGTGTCTTTGCGCAATAATGCGCCTTGTGAGGCTCCAGGATGACCTGTCTATGAATAGGCGTCATTCAATAGGACTACATGTGATACCTATAGTCTGGAAAAGACCGGCAACATTGTTGCAGAAACACAGCCCATCATGCTGACTGAAGAAGTTGAAGAAACTTTGATGCCGCTTTCTCTGATCCGTGACTTGTACGCTATTATCAACCATGTTCCACTGCGTGAGCCTGGATATCAGAAGCACAGCATTCAATTTGGTAAGCTCAAGGTCCTTAATTAATTCGCTCATACCTTTCTGATTATGGAAGTACAGCCTTCTATCCCCAACTTCATCTGCGGAATCGTAGTCCATATCTTCAGTATCTGTTTTGCTATCTGACTTGCTGCTGTTTCCTGAGGATGGCTGATGCTGCCTAGGAGGAGTCAAAACAAGCATATCGGGGCTGTGTGGTACTGGGGTAATGGAAGAAGGTAAAAATTGTCATACCAAGTACATATCAAGCCTAAACTAAATATTTTAATTATAATTTTTAATTTAATAATCAATCTAAAGATATTTCAAAAGTATGTCGTTTGGGTCTTAAACGAAGCAAAATTATATAAAAATTTCAAAAATAATATTCATTTTATAAAAAAACATCGATAATAAAAATTATAATCAAAAAATCTTGTTAAATTCCCTATTTTTTGATTTTAGTTAAAAAACATAATTTTCTGTTTACTAAATCTAAAATAAAAATTTAATTATAAAAGGACTTTTTAAACTTTTTATATAATTTTGCTTTGTTTGAGACCCAACATCTAACTTTTATCTTCAACTTTAAGTTTCAGCATTGCTGGATCATCAGGAAGAGTTACTAAATCTCAAAAAAATTTCAATTTATAGAAAAAAATATTTTACAGGAAGTTATAAATTATTATAAAAAAACTTTTAATTACTGCATATTTTTGTGTACGGGAAGTTACAGAAAGTAATTATTAAATAATTTTTTTTGGAAAGAAGATAGTTTAATTTGGTCATTTGTTTTTATAATTTTTTAAGGGTTATTTATTTTCGTGCCTACATTTAGAAATTAATTCAGATTTTTTATTTAATAAATTTTCCTGACTCGAATGAGTAATTATTTCAAAATTTTTCTTGCAAACATAGCATACATTTTTTGGAAATGTTATTATAGGCAGGTAAAGATTTTAGAAGAGACCATTGTAAATTAAAATTTTAATTTTTTTCTTTTAAATCCCAAATATATTTTGACAGCATAGTCTCTTTTGAATATTTTTTGTGTTTAAATGATTGTTTGTGGTTGGCATAACGTTTTTTCCATTCCCCTTGGTTAACCAATATATTGTTTATCAGGGTTATTATGTGAGGAAACAATGCACTTGTAAATTATATTTTTCGAAAAGCATTTTCCATTTAGAGGACAATCTATTTTTTGTTTACAATTACACTAATCAGTATTTTTTTCTTTTATATGTTCATTTTTATTAATTAACGAGTAGTTGTGGCTCTTTATAATTCTTTCTAAATTTTTTGTACAACTATAACTTACTTTAATGGTATTTCTGTTAAAAATCTTATGTAATTTATTAGAGGGAGGAAAATGTTTGTCTACTAATTTTAGAAAAATTTTACCTATATTTGTTGAAACATTTTTGCTGTACAGGAGGTTGAACCAAATTATGTTTCTATTTCTATTACGCTTTTTTGCAATTTTCTTTTCAAATTTTAGCTCGAAATTTTGAAAGCCACTTTTTTTAAGGGCATCTTTGTAAATGCGTTTAGAGGAGTTAAAAATATTTTCATTAGAAGAGTTTTGGTTTAGCCTATTGTTAATTGAAATTGGAATTTGTTTTAGAATTTGAGGGGGATGGTTCGAATTCACATTAATATACAATAATTTGTCATTAGGTTTTTTGTAGGGCTTATAGGAACTTTCTAAGAGGTTAAATGTGACATCAAGAAAATTCACTATTTTTAAATTTATATTTATTTCAATTTGGAAGCCAATATTTTTTAAAACTTTAATAATATCTTTTCTAATTTTATCGAGTTGTGGCCCTGATTTTTTATGCATTATTATTAAACCGTCGTCGCGATAAAGACCTAATTGATAAATTTGGATTATTTTAGCTAGGGTATTTAAAATATATAAACCTACAAATTAGCAAACTTCTGCTCCGTCGTAACTTCCCATTGTTACATCAAAGCATTTGTGCGTGGTTTTTTCTTCAACGTTTCCTTATCAAAATAGAGTAAATTTTTTCTGCAGTGCTTAATTATACAGATAGTGTCCTCAGTAATTTCTAAATGGGATTTTCCAAATCCTATTGTTTTATCTAAAATTTCTGCTGTAATTAAGGGGTAAAAATCAATAATATCAAATTGTATAAATGTGCATTCATTTTTATTGTATATTTTAGAAAACCAATCTATAACATAAGTGGTATTTTTCCACTGATGTAAATCTAATTTTTTCCGAATAGAGTTATTAATTTTGTCTAGTTTTATTTTACTAACGTGCCCTAGTTCACTTTTTGAGGGTACTAGTAGCCTACAAGGGAGTTTGTTTTGAAAATTTGGTTTGTGATCTTTTAGTGAAACAAACGCTTGCGCTGGTGCAACTGATTTAATTCTCGCATCTAAATTAATATTTTTGGCGATGTTTTGAGCTTCTAAACTAATGGCGTTTTCCAAGTATTTTGGTGCTTTTGTATAATTATTAGAAATATTATCGCGCAGTATTTTTTGATGAGTTTCTGGGGTAATTTGGTAAATGTTGCTTGTTTTGTCAGCAAAAACTAAAATATTAGGGTTCAATTTTATATTATTAATGTCTAGTTTTAATTGTTTTTGGAATTCATTATTTATGTTTTGAAATTTTATAGTTTTAATTAAGTGTAATAAATCATTTTCAAAATTTTCCAGGTCAGAAATAAATGGTGGGGCATTTTTTGTTTTGAATCCATAATTTTCATTCTGTTTTTTTTCAATTAAATTTAATTTTTTTCAGATTCTAAGAAAAAATGGACTTTCCAACGAATTCTTTTAATAAAGTGTTCTACTTTGTCTATTAATGAAATAGTATAAAATAGTGAATTTTCTTGATGTCACATTTAACCTCTTAGAAAGTTCCTATAAGCCCTACAAAAAACCTAATGACAAATTATTGTATATTAATGTGAATTCGAACCATCCCCCTCAAATTCTAAAACAAATTCCAATTTCAATTAACAATAGGCTAAACCAAAACTCTTCTAATGAAAATATTTTTAACTCCTCTAAACGCATTTACAAAGATGCCCTTAAAAAAAGTGGCTTTCAAAATTTCGAGCTAAAATTTGAAAAGAAAATTGCAAAAAAGCGTAATAGAAATAGAAACATAATTTGGTTCAACCTCCTGTACAGCAAAAATGTTTCAACAAATATAGGTAAAATTTTTCTAAAATTAGTAGACAAACATTTTCCTCCCTCTAATAAATTACATAAGATTTTTAACAGAAATACCATTAAAGTAAGTTATAGTTGTACAAAAAATTTAGAAAGAATTATAAAGAGCCACAACTACTCGTTAATTAATAAAAATGAACATATAAAAGAAAAAAATACTGATTAGTGTAATTGTAAACAAAAAATAGATTGTCCTCTAAATGGAAAATGCTTTTCGAAAAATATAATTTACAAGTGCATTGTTTCCTCACATAATAACCCTGATAAACAATATATTGGTTAACCAAGGGGAATGGAAAAAACGTTATGCCAACCACAAACAATCATTTAAACACAAAAAATATTCAAAAGAGACTATGCTGTCAAAATATATTTGGGATTTAAAAGAAAAAAATTAAAATTTTAATTTACAATGGTCTCTTCTAAAATCTTTACCTGCCTATAATAACATTTCCTAAAAATGTATGCTATCTTTGCAGGAAAAATTTGAAATAATTACTCATTTAAATCAAGAAAATTTATTAAATAAAAAATCTGAATTAATTTCTAAATGTAGGCACGAAAATAAATAACCCTCAAAAAATTATAAAAACAAATGACCAAATTAAACTATCTTCTTTCCAAAAAAAATTATTTAATAATTACTTTCTGTAACTTCCCGTACACAAAAATATGCAGTAATTAAAAGTTTTTTTATAATAATTTATAACTTCCTGTAAAATATTTTTTTCTATAAATTGAAATTTTTTTGAGATTTAGTAACTCTTCCTGATGATCCAGCAATGCTGAAACTTAAAGTTGAAGATAAAAGTTAGATAAGTGTTTTTTACTAATTTAATTTATTATTGTTCTGTTCATTGAGAACATTGAGCACTCTATTTGTAAAATACACTAACATAATTTACATATAAATATATATATATTATATATATATATATATATATATATATATATATATATATATATATATATATATATATATATATTAATTGACACATGATGGTACATCTTTTATTTAAAATTTATATTTTCAAGTATTTTCCTAACTTCAATTTTGGACCATCCTAAAATGCACATACCAAACTATTTTAAAATTGTAACATTACTTATCAATTTAGATTTTAAAGCTGACCTGTGCAATAAAAACAAATTGGCAGTATGTGCACGACAATATATCTTCATTGACTGAAAAGTTCTAACATAAGTCTTGTCTGTAAGAAATTTTTTCTTCAGGCTCATTTAGCTCTATCCAATGACCATAAAAAGTCATGGTTGAACTTTTGATAAAATAGTATTTATTACAAAAACCTTGCTTCTCACATGGGCAACTTTATGTCATGTCTTCAATAACAAGATTGATTAACAAACTGTTTCTTAAAGTTTAAAAAAAATTTATTACAAGGTCATTAAAAAAATTTCACACAATGATGTATTATACTTTTTATTATTAAAAATTTCACACAATGATGTATTATACTTTTTATTATTAAAAATTTCACACAATGATGTATTATACTTTTTATTATTAAAAATTTCACACAATGATGTATTATACTTTTTATTATTAAAAATTTCACACAATGATGTATTATACTTTTTATTATTAAAAATTTCACACAATGATGTATTATACTTTTTATTATTAAAAATTTCACACAATGATGTATTATACTTTTTATTATTAAAAATTTCACACAATGATGTATTATACTTTTTATTATTAAAAATTTCACACAATGATGTATTATACTTTTTATTATTAAAAATTTCACACAATGATGTATTATACTTTTTATTATTAAAAATTTCACACAATGATGTATTATACTTTTTATTATTAAAAATTTCACACAATGATGTATTATACTTTTTATTATTAAAAATTTCACACAATGATGTATTATACTTTTTATTATTAAAAATTTCACACAATGATGTATTATACTTTTTATTATTAAAAATTTCACACAATGATGTATTATACTTTTTATTATTGGTCTTTTTCAATTCTACTTCAGTTATTTTGGTTTGCTGTTATAATATGGTTTGGCTGTAATGTAAATTTTCATAACTTTAAATTTACTTTATTAATCAACAGTTATGGAGAAACTGGAACCCAGTATAAAGATAATTTTGATTACTGGTAACATTACAAAACCAGTTTTTAATTGTGTACTATTTTGTGCTACTATATATATATATATATATATATATATATATATATATATATATATATATATATATATATATATATATATATATATATATATATATATATATATATATATATATATATATATGTTATGGTAATAATTGAGCCATGTTATGCATAAAACTACCAACCCACTCATATTTGGTGTAATAAAAATTTAAACAAAGTTATTCCTCAATAATTGAGGAATAACTTTATCAATCAAAATAAATTTCTAATTTATCTTAAAACCAAGTATAAGTGGGTTGGTAGCTTTCTCCATAACCCAATTAAAGGTCTTTTATTATATGACTTCATAATTATTTGCCACAATGCCTAAATATGTTAAAACTATATTTCTATGCCCTAATATGCCACAAAAATAGCAATTTGCGATTATCAGGTTTTCATTAATGGAATCTTTTTGCAGATTACTAAGCTGTTAAGTATTTTTTTATATCACAATCAATAGAAAATATAGTTCTATTTATGGATCGCTTACCGCATTATAACTGTTTGTAAACTAAAAGTTTGTTTGGGTCTAATTATTTAAGATTGACTTTTGTTGTGTTTTTTTTGCTAATAGTTTAATCCAACAAAAAGCTAAACAGTTACTAAAGCTGATACATTGGTTACTTTATAGTTTTTGTTAGTTTACATGGCTAAGAAGTTGAGGGGGGAGGGGGTAACGGTCTGTATTATAAAGATAGAAGGGTTTTTAAAAAAAATGCATTTATATATCATAACTATTTTTAAGATGAAGTGCATTATACTAGCATGAATTTAAAGAATTTAGATTACAATTGGATATATACCAAGTACAATTTAAGGGAAGAGAGGGGTGTAAAAACTTCTGTTTTTTAAAAAAACATTTGTTTTTTATAATTCTTAATGATTAGCAGCCGTATTCACCTACAAAAATATTTAAAATATTTCCATTTCCGTAAATTAATATGAAATTAATAATTGACAAATTTAAAGATGTCAAGACTAAATTTGAAAGTAAGTTTAATATATAGTTAAACCTTACATTTTCTGGTTTTCTAATCCCATGTGGTGGCGCTAGATGAACATTTAAGTAAATGCTGACAATCTTTAGACTATGCTCAACAAAGACTCCACTCTGAAAATTATCTGCATGAGATACGAGTGACATCCATCCATCTAGTAGTATATTTGCAGCTTCACCATATTCATTGTCAAAATCATCCTAATCATCAAATTTTTAAAATAAAAAATTATTGTTATGTCAACAAAACTATTTTTATGTCAACGAAATTATTTTTATGTCAACAAAAGATTATTGTTATGTCAATAAAATTGCCAAACAAAATAGATTTATTATAACAAGACTAAAATTATATGATGTTAAATAAATAGTTTGTCAAAATTTTTCAAATAATAATAAAGTTGTTTTTATACACAAATACTCAAAAAAGTTTTAACAATCTTGTAGGCAACAATAATGAAGTTGCTAGAAAAAATGACTTAAAAAAACAAACAAAAAAACAGGGAAAACAATAACAGAGTAGGGTAGTGGCTACAGAAGACTTAAATCATAAATCAGAAAAAATACAGAAGCAAATGTTTGTAAATAAAAAACAAAAAAACTAAATGAAGCAAAAGGCTTTGAACAATAAAATAAAACAGAAAGGTTTTGAGCGTAAAAAAGAGAAAAGACTTGAAAAAAAGGATGTATAAAGAAAAATAGGTCTTAGGAGCTGCAAAGATGTCAGATTTTGTACATTAGAAAAAAAAACTAATTATTTGATGATGCAACAGAAATAAACAATAATCTAGTAGAGCACATCCAATATTATATTATACCAATATCAGCTTTTAAAATATATCTTAAAAGAGCATTATTTGATATCAACCCAGATAGCCTATACAAACACAGATTTGACAACAGAAATCCATAAAAGCAGAGATGTAACAACAGTTATCAATATAAATACAATACAAATAACAGTTATCAGCACAAATAAACTAAAATATAGTAAATATATTCAGCAGGAAGACACAATGAAGACTGTACTAGCAAATGCTAATTTTTCCATCTCAATGGATTAAATATGGCTTCCAATTAATTATTAGAAAAAGAAAATCAAGAATATATAAAATTAAAATCTCATTTTTTTATATTACTTTTCATAGATATGAACAACTAGGAACAACTAGATTATTATGATATATTAGTTGAAAGCAAACAGATAATATTCAAAATTGGTAGCCTATTCTAAGCATTTATATTTTTTTAATCAAAAATGTGTGGAATATAAGTGAAACAAATATTTCACACATTATTGGATATTATTGGTGAAGAAGCAGAATATAGAGTCTTTCATCACACTTCTCTTTCACTCTTCTCTTTCATCACACTTCTCTTTCATTCTTCTCTTTCATCACACTTCTCTTTCACACTTCTCCTTCACACTTCTCTTTCACTCTTCTCTTTCATCACACTTCTTTTTCACTCTTCTCTTTCATCACACTTCTCTTTCACTCTTCTCTTTCATCACACTTCTCTTTCACACTTCTCTTTCACTCTTCTCTTTCATCACTCTTCTCTTTCATCACACTTCTCTTTCACTCTTCTCTTTCATCACACTTCTCTTTCACTCTTCGCCATCAGCTAATGTACACAATTTTCTTGATGTCTAAGAAAAGGATTTGTGTACTTAGTAATGTTTTTTTATCAAAATACTATTAATCTATAATTTTTAATGTAAAAAAACTTTTTGACATGAGGAATGAAAGATTAGAAAACTGAAACAAAAATTTCTGTACAAATGATAAATTATTAACAGTTAACAATTTTGTAGATCAAATTTTCTCTATAACAATATATTATATGAGGACCCAAGAGATCAAGGGGTGTAAGTAACAAAATTAACATTTTAAGAAAATTCAGGGAAAATTAAAATTGCATCATTTTGATAGCTTATCAGAAGAATAATCAGGTCTTTAGGTTTTTTATTGCTATAATAATAAGTAGGGTAGGGCGGGGTAATCTGAGCCTATTTTTACCTATGTCTGACTTTGAGTTAAAAAAAAGCAATGTTTAGGAATCGCTTTTCTGACGGCTTTTCTTAAAATCATGATTAGACATCCTACAAAACAAATTGATATCATGTTTTGAAATGGGGTAATGTGGATCTACATAAAATGTTGGTAGTTCTGGTTTAAAATACTGCTGCTTATGAAAAATCTGACATATATTTTATATGCACGCACCTTTTTTATAATATATATACAAGGTTTTAATTTAAAAATAGTCTTAAGATATTTTTATTGAAAAAAAAAGTGCATACATACACAGCACAACAATAAAAATATAGTAATTTAACTTTCAAAATAACCATTTTTCATATGCTTTATGCCTTATTTGAATATATTTTCTCTGAAGTTTAAAAATGGAGAAAAAAATGACTTTGTTGATGTATCTAGCATTTTAACTAAAAAAGTACCATTTCTAACAGCATAGCTAGGTTATATTTTAAAATTAATTAGCTTAATATGCTATAACTAATGGTAAAAATTATAACTTTATACCTAAAGCCATTATCAATACGACAGATAAATATGAATTAGACCCAGATTACCCCATAGACCCACATTACCCCACCCTACCCTACTTACAACACTCGGTTATGGTTTTAATAATGACAAATAGTTAATGGTGTGCAAACTTTTTAGGATTTTATTTTAAAATTATTATAGTATTTTTAAAAATTATAGTATAACATTTTTTGCAAGAAACTTCATTCAAACTTTATTATATTTTTACAAAAACAAAAGCATACAAATAAAAATACCTCTGCATGCACTGACGCCTCTAAAAAGGAACATGTAAGAAACGTCATTCCATCAAAAAACTGAAAAAGTAACTCCCTAGGAATTAATATTAGTATTTTAATTGGGAAAATGTCTGCAATACGAAAAAATATATTCGATAAACCAAGTGCCTCATGACCACTCCATTGATGTCTACAAATAAAAAATGAGTACCAAAGTTTATGAAGAAAAAAAAGTAACAAAGCAATAAATATTTATATCAAAATATTAAACTTACACATTAATTATTGACAATAAGCAAGTCATATATTTAGCAAGATAATTAACTGAGTGCTCATCTGAACTGAAAACTGCTCCAGTAACTGAAGCAAGTTGCACAAGACATTGCATGCAATGGTGAGATAATTCACTATGACTTATGCTTATAAGTTGTAACTATAAAATAAACAAATGTTGACAACTTAAAATTATTTGACAAGTTAACATAAACACTTATTCATAACTATTATATGCTTATATATATGTACAGTAGTGGTCAAAAGTATTTTTACAATCATTTTTTGTGCAATAACTTCTTAACAGAATATATTTGAACTGAACGTTGTTTGTTGAATATACCATGAACCATACAAATATAGTTTTGTTGAATATACCATGAACCATACAAATATAGTATGAACCATACAAATATAGTTTTAGTTGGTAGGAGATCTTTTGTTTTAATAAGTAATTGCATTTAGTTTGTAACATTTTTTTAAAAATGTTAGTTCAAAAGTGTTTACTCTAGATTGTTTAATTTTTTTTTTTATAAATTTTTATATTTACATGGAATTTTTTCAGCAAACTTCATTAAAAATTATTAAAATGACATTCAAAAGCAAGAAAACAGAAAATGTATAGTAAAGATCTTAGTTCAATAGTAAATGTAGTGGAATCACAAAAGCAAAGCTGCTCATCAAATTGGAGTATCCAAACAGCTTGCATGTGCATCGATTAAGATAAAAGCACGCAGGGGATTTTTGAAAACAATACCCAGATCCGGTCAACCAAGAAAAACTACTAAAGATACAATCATCAACTTTGTCAAATTTCAAAAGGTGAGGTTTGCATTACTGGACCGCAGATTACTTCTGAATACAACAAATATTCTGAAGTAAAAATAGGTGAAATGTCAACTGTGAAAAGACATTTACATGAGAACGATTTAGAAGACATCCTAGTAGATATTTAGAAGACGTCCTTGTCCAAAACTAATGATTTTAAAAAAGAACCGGATTGTTCGAGTAAAATTTGCCAAAGAACATTTACACTGGACTGAACAAGATTGAGGTAAAGTATTGTGGAGTGATGAAAGTAAATAAATTTGTTTTAATCTGATGGTATTAAGTATGTTAGATGTCCAATAGTAAAAGAGAAGACCCCCATACAATGTGCCAACTTTAAAACGTGGAGGTGGTAGAGTCATGGTGTGGGGATGTTTTTTCCGTGATTGTCTAGATTGCTATTATTTCAAATTGAAGGCTTCACAGATGCCAAATTTATACCGATTTTTGATTTAATATTAGTATGTCTCTATAGGCAAACTAATTAAGCTTGTCAAATCATTGCCTCAAAGATGTATCGCTGTAACTGCCTCAAAAGGCTATGCCACCAAGTATTGATTAATTACAAATTATTATTAATAAGTATTTATTAATTATAAGTTAAATATTAATTATAAAGTATTGATTAATTATAAATTTCATGAACTTTGGTAGTTATCTTCATTTTTTCTCTTTTTTTTCAAATCAAAAGTAAAAATACTTTTGACATAGACAAAATTGAAAAATAATTATTTAAAATATATTAATGCAAAGTCCAATTAAAACTTTATATTGTAGTAGAATGTCACTAATGTACATTTAATAAAAAAATAAATAAATGATCCACCTACCGCCAATACTTTTTTTAAGCAAAAACTAGTAGTAAAAATACATTTGAATGCTACTATATATATATATATATATATATATATATATATATATATATATATATATATATATATATATATATATATATATATATATATATATATATATATATAAATGTGTGTGTGTAAATATATACACACATGCCGACCCCTGACCGTAAGGAAATTTGCTGTAGACATTTTATTGCAAAAACGATTTTTGCCATAAAAAAAAAAAAAAAAATTGAAAAAAAAAGCTCCTCAATTTCTGAATTTGGGCGGCGCCAAAATCGACGCCTAAATACAGTAGAGAAAATGGTATAGAACCCAGATATATGTATATTGTAATTATTAAATTTTTTTTTGTATTAATTATATATCATATAGATACATGAAAAAAAAATTGTTGTAGTAATTTTAAAATTATTTTCTAAATAGGCAAAGGTGGTTGGCGGGGGAGGGGGGGGGAGGGAGGGAGGGCAAGCTTCATATTAAATATAAATATCCTATGGGCATCTTATTCAATGTTCCAATGCCATATACAAAGTATTATAATTATGCATAAATAAACTATTCCTCCATTATAGAGAGTAAATTTTATTAAATTTATAATAAAATTAAACAGTTATAATGAAAAAAAAGGCTTTAAAAAAGTATAATTAAAAAATAAGTTTTGATTGGTGTTAAGAAAGGTGCCTAAAGATAGGAAAAATCTTTTCCCAAAAATATCCTTATAGTATAATGTAATAAAATTGGCAATAAAGACTTCGAAACAGCAATTTCTTTTATATCAAAATGTTTTCTAAACAACAACTATATAACAATAATTAGATTAAATCAAAAAATACAATGTTTAGCATTATTTTAAAACATCCATTTACAACAGTTGATTCATAGAGTTGTTCCAGATATCATATAGATATTCTATATCGCTTAATTTTGAATTGTAAATATTGATATTTAAATTTAGATCTATTCACATTAGTATTAAAGTAAATTCTTTAAAACAAATAAAGAATTCAGATTTTCATTTTAGATTGAGATTAAAGGTTTTATTGTTGTGTTTTTAACCACTTCTAAAGCACCAGTGTTCAAGGAAAAAAAATGAAAAGAATTGCATCAGAACTATAACCATTGGCATCAAACAATAAAAAAAAAGAAAGAGATGCAACTTTATGACGATGGGAAAAAGGCTCAAGTTTAGCAGATAGAGCAGGTCCAACTACGTTTACAATGTGTTTTTGGACCTTGTCTAGAAGAGAAAGGGCATCATTAGAAGACCCAGCCCATATATGAAAACAGTATTATACACAGGGACAAATAAGAGACTTGTAGAGGTAGAGAATGGAATCAGGAGTAAGAAAATGGTGAGCACAATAAAGAGAAGAAACTTCAGCAGATGAAAATTTAACAATCGATTATATATATATGGTTTTCATGAAAAGTAAGTAGTAAACGAAAATCCAAGAAGACGTAAAGAAAAGAACTCAGTGAGAGGTTGCCATTTATTAATATAGGAATGTCGACTTTACTATGATAGTTGCTTGCAGTAAATAATGGAGTTCAAATTAACAAGCCACTGTGAGCCCCAATCTGTAACAGAAGATCAGCTGCCTGCTCTAAGCGATTGAAGAGAGGAGACTTTTTTTCAAGTATAAAGTTGAGTCATCAGCAAAAAGAGCTACTTTAGATGTAAGGTTGTCTGGAAGATTATTAATGTATTTAAGAAACAAAACAGGACCAAGGATAAAACCTTGAGATACTCCAGAAGTTACTGGAAATAAAGAAGAGTGTTGGCCTTCGAAGATAACTTTAATAAAGCGGTTAGAAAGAAACGATTTGATAATCTTAAAAACTTTCCTAGATACACCATATGAAACTAGCTTATGGAGAAGACCAACATGCTAAACTTTTTCAAAAACCTTAGATATGTCAATAGAAATAACCTTAGCCTCTTTTCCTAACAGAAAGAAGACTAACAGACAGGAAAACAAGACTCAATCAAGCACTTATTAAATAGTTTAGAGCGAATTGAAGAGAGTTCTTGAGTACAATTTTGTAAGACTTTGACAGGAATGTCGTCTGGACCACAAGCCGTAGAAGAGTTTAATTGAGATATGACTTTAGCAAAAGAAGCTGGAGTTATTAGAATGTCTAACGATGGGTTAACCTGTTTAATTGGAATGGAAGGAAGAGAACAGCCATATGATTCAGTCAGATTTGAAGAAAAGTTCTTTGCAAATAGTTCTGCCTTGGGAAAAGTAATAAGATCAGTCCCATGAATGAGAGATGGAATGCTAGACCTTCTTTTGTTAACAATGCTGTTGACGATTTTCCAAAAGTCACTAGAGCCTAGCTTCTGAGATAAGATATGAGATTTAGTGAACTGAGAATAATGGAGCTTAGGATCTGACAGCACCTTTTTACAACAATTTCTTGCAATAATAAATTGCTGTTGTTCTTAAGAGAGTTGTTCTTTTAAAAAAGATGAAAAAATCATTATGATTAGATATAGCAGCTGCACAAGAGGGTGAAAACCTTGGAGTAGAATGAGGCTTGACAAAGAACTGATAAGAATGAATAAAAGCTTTCATTTCTGCCTGAACCCAGGAGGTTACCCAGAAAGCACATTTTTCAACTGAGAGAGAAAAGACATTAGCCCAAGGACTGTCATGAAGAAAATCACAAAAAGAATCCCAGTAAGCTTTAGAGTAGTAGTAAGTAGTGCGATAATATGGTGAGTTCGAAAAGGAAGTACAAGATGAAAGATTTAAAGAGATCATTGCATGGTCAGTACCACCTAAAGCAAAAAAGGGAGAAATTCAACACAAGCTTGGATCAGAGACCACACAAAAATCAAATAGTGAAGGTAAATGATTAGGGTTATCAGGAAAACAAATCACAAAGTTAACTATCTTAATAAGAGAGTGAGAAATGCAGAAATTAAAGGTTTTAGTCCCAGCAAGGTCAGTGGCATTAAAGCCAAGCTGGTCAGTGTGATGAGCATTAAAGTCACCTATAACAACAATATTGACAGAGGAGTAAAGAGAGAGGGTCATGGTCATTTTGATCAGAAATTACATCTAAAAGAGTGCAATCTTGGCAAGAAAGAGAACAGTAAAGAAAAAAGAGAAAGATGATAGATTGAAAAGGTGCTAAGTGGAAGCATATAAAAGAATGGTCAAAGGATTCGAACCTGATTTTATGACAAATAGGTGAATTGATGCGTATATATACCCCCAAGCCAAGCATGTGACTATTGGAGTCTTTGCAAATCAAAGCATAGTACCCATCAACACAGAGATCAGAAGAAGGAATAGCAGAATTTAAATTAGTCTCACTAAAAGCAAGCAAGTCTGCTGAATTTTGCAAGAGGTAAGATTCAACTGATGGAAGGTTGCTTTGCAGACCACGAATATTAGTAAAAGATATAAAACATTTAGGTGATGGGTATGGCTTTTTAAGTTTAATATTTTGGGTTACTTTTGGCATGTTTTAAGTTTAAAGAGAACTTAACTCATTCATAAATAGAGCACAGCCTCCAAAACAATGAGCTATGCAATTTTCTCAGTCCTATTCAGAATTATTCTGTTTACCCCTAAAGTCTTTCCCTAGGAGGCTTCCTACAAGTCAGTAGCTGGAAGCAGTTAACCTCTGCCCAAGATGAGTATTTTTATTGAGACACTATCTCTTGCCTTTACTCAACCAAGAGCCCCAAGGCAAGGAAATTTTAGCTGGATGCAGCCAACATCTGCCCAAGATGAGTGTTTTCATCAATATATATATTTATATATATATATATATATATATATATGTATATATATATATGCTGCTTTTAAATATATATATATATATACATATACATATATGCTGCATATATATGCATATATATATACAGCATATATATATATATATATATATATATATATATATATATATATATATATATATATATATATATATATATATGTATGTATATATATATATATATATATATATATATATATATATATATATATATATATATATATATATATATATATATACTGCTTTTAAAAAACACAAAACTTTTTATGGAAGCAAAGCTATCAACTTATTTAGGAAAGATCATCTTCCGTCAGAAGTATCAACTTTGAGAGATATCTTGAGAAAAGGTCTCCTAATTCCCAGATGCTTTACTCCAAGAAAAAGATGTTAACAGGTAAAATCTCAAGACACGCAATCAAAATTTATTATGAACTAAAACATACATTGAAACTGCTTCTCACTTTTTTAAAAAAATTATACATAACTTTTGCATGATCTTAATTAGTTTTCTTCTTAGAAAGAATATATCAGTGAATGAAAGCAAATGTTCTTTTTAAACCTCCAGTGATTTTTAAAAAGAAACCTCAATGGTAAAAATTAATTTATCTTGGAACACAATAAGAGATACCTTGGAATATGATCAGAGAGCACATGGAAAAATTTCTAAAATATGTATCTTACCAAGATATCACATGTTGTAAGAAATTATACTATGTAATGAGTATTGTTTGAAAATTATTTTTGGGTTGAGCAAATACATATTGAGTGTATCAAAGAGAAAAAAATCCCTTAGATTGAACTTTGCTGGCTTATTGCCTAAAGGTATAAAAAGGATCTATTTTAAAATACCAGATGGGTTTCAATGATATTGGTAGGCAAATTTCGTTAGAGAATAAATGAAGATGTTGCTGAATGTTTCTTTGATTTTTCATGCTTTTAAGCTAAAAAAGAAAGCAAATAAAATCAATCAATGATTGAGTACCAATATTGAGAGGAAAAAGTTTATGAACAAGAAAATGACAGAAGACTGCATGTTGTACAAGTCAGGAAAACACAAAGGGAAATAATTCCAAAGCATAGATGTTCGAGATAAAAATATATAAAAGAATGCAACTTAGCCGAATGACAAGTCACACAAGATTGTGTTTTGGTTGGTGGAGTGTAAGATTAAATCTTACTTGAGCAGCAACCATGGTAGTAATTCGTAATTTATTTATAATCAATAGAACAGAACAATACAACAATAGAACAGAAGCTCAAAATTGGCAGCTAGAGTAGACCCAACTAAATTTACAATACATTTTTAGACTTTGTTTAAAAATGCACTGAAATGAGAAAGAAAATTATTAGAACCAGCCCAAGTCTTTTTATATTTTTTATATTTATATTCCATACAAAATAAATATAAGATTTTTAAAATCAAATAAGAAAATAGTAAGCACAATGAAGAGAGGCAACCTTAGCAGATGATAACTTCCCACATGCTAACTTCACAATAGATTGGACATATGTGCAAATAACTACACATGTAAAGCAATCACAATATGCTACCATTGAGTTCCAATAAAACAACTACAAACAGTTACACTAGAGCATATCTGCTGCAAATATTGGCATTTACACATGTGTACATGCACAACAACTGTGTTATTTTGGAGATCATCATAAACCCAAAATCTAGAATAATTTTTTTATATTCCATACCCTGCTTCTTATGGTTACTATGGTGCTCCAAGAAGATCTAATAGCCTTGTCACAAAGAACCATGAAGCATGTTACAAGTAAGTTCATGCGCTCTTCCTTACCAATGAGGCAAATATGACCAGAGCTGACATCAAACCTCAAACTTCTGAAGCTAGCACTCTAACCACTGCATCACAACATAATACTCCAACACCACACACACAGTATTATATCATGTCTTAGGACATTAAAATGACAATAATTAAAAAAAAACATTAAAATTTATACTATTTATAAAAAACTTAAAAAAAAAATTGAGGTCGATTAATAATTAATTGACCTTCTTGATAAAAAAAATTATATAAATTTTTGTTATTCATTTTATATTGGTTAATAAAACAAATACAAAGAATTATAAAATTTTAATACTTTATTTAATTACTCAGACCAAAGACCATAAAGCAGTTCGATCATCATGAATGAGTTAATTGGTTACTAAATAACAAATTTGGTATTACCTTAAAAAAAAGTTCCAGTAAACTAGGATTTAGAATTATCTCTTGCCAGCTTTTGTTTGGTTTAAAAATAACTTTTTGCATAGTTTCATTCAAACACGGAATTCGAAGTTGAGAAAGAGGTAGTCATATGTTAAAGAAGTTATATGACATAAAAATTATATAAATATATTTGTTTGATTAAAAAGCAATAAAAAAAAAGTTTTCTATTATGTATAAATTCAATCATATTATTTTTTTACTTCCTAGTAGGAAACAAGGTTATACAATGGATCAATGTATTTGTTTTTTCTATTTTTGTTATTGAAACATATTTTTAGTATTTTTTTGCTAGTTGTTCTTTTTATTATTTTTATATTGTATCTGTTACTATTTATCAATAGTTTACAGAGAAATATTTTTATCTTTATTATATTGTATCTGTTTTTTCCTAAATATATGCTGATGGACTAATCGAATAATGGATGCTATAATGGACTGATGGAATTAAGGATGCTATAATGGACTGATGGTTGTTTTAAACTAATTTCAATTTTTATTTAAAATGTTTTACATTTTTGTTTTTTATATTTTACAATACAAAAGCAGTTTAAATATTATTTTAAATATGTAATTTTTGTTGAAAAGATATGATTTCCACATAAGAATTCCCAATGAAATATTTGCTCAGCTAAGGATAAGAATCTATTAAAAACTACTTGATCTTGTCTAGTTAACGATTTTATTTCTTTATTGGCATACTTCTGAAGAGTCTGAATTGTCATCATAAAAATTGTTAAGAGATCTTTAGTCTAAAAAAAAAAAAAATACAAAAGAAGTTGTACAAATTAATCATAAAAAAGGATTAAAACATTTTAAAAATAGAATATAAATTAATTATAAAAAATAATAAAACTACAAATACTTTTCAAGCAATTAGAGCAATACCTTAAATGTTATTTATAAGGGCAGATGATACGAATTTATGATTTTAACAGTTTTGATTGAATTTAGAAGTTTGTAACAAGAAAAAATTAAATAACTAAGGTTCTCTTTTTTTTTCTTCTTTGAAATAAAATTAATATTATTTATATAATAATGACTTAGTGTTTTACGCTAAATAAATTCTAAATAATTATCTTTAATATATTTGTATTACACTGGGTTTTTTTAAATAATTTTACCTATAAATCATAGTAAACAATGCATAATAAAAAAAAGCATAACATAATATTAAGATCTTTACTTACCAAGAGCCACCTTTACTTACCAAGTTAAAAATTATTAAAAAAATCATTCTTATTAAAAACATCATTCTTAAATAGTTTTCACAAAAATCATCTCCAAAATAAAGTTTTATCACGAATTTAAATCTTTTGCACATTTGTTTATTTGTTAAAATTTCAATCTGTTTTTTTTTTAAATGAAAAAAAAATAGATGTTTTTTTATTCAGTTTTACATAATTTTTGAC
The DNA here is from genome assembly GCF_038396675.1 of Hydra vulgaris. NCBI lineage: Eukaryota > Metazoa > Cnidaria > Hydrozoa > Anthoathecata > Hydridae > Hydra > Hydra vulgaris. The sequence continues at coordinate 58,161,286 of NC_088922.1, read as the reverse complement.
ATAAATTCTAAACTAGTATATTTAGTAAGATGTTATTATACCTAGAAACATGTCATTATACCTAGTAACATGTTATTATACCTAGTAACATGTCATTATACCTAGTAACATGTTATTATACCTAGTAACATGTTATTATACCTAGCAACATGTTATTATACCTAGTAACATGTTATTATACCTAGCAACATGCTATTATACCTAGCAACATGTTATTATATCTAGTAACAAGTTATTATACCTAGACTTTAGTGATCACCTCAGCCTTAGGTAAACAAAAACTTTTAAACAATTAACTAACAGCTTAGGATGTTAAATGTGTAGCTTGTTTATTTTTGAACTTTCCTTATTTTCAGTCAAATAAATTTGTGAAAAAGTTTACTACAAATTTTTTCTGGGGAAACTCATACAACTAAATTTAAGAGACTTTTTATCCCTTGTACTTAATAAGCAATATTTATTTATCTTTTTATTTTAATAAATTTAATTACCTCAAATGACTTTTTACATTTAGAATGAAATTCTAAACTCATTCCAAAATTTGTAGATTGTTTTGTGATAGAATATTCTGTTAATAAAGCTTTTATTATTGAACTGCACGTTAACTCCTAAAAAAAAATATTATTTGAAAAAATACACATTAGCTTTATAAAATAAAATTAAAAAACAAACTAAATAAAATATCATTACAAATGTGAAAAAAGATATTGTAATTTTCAACTTATGTAAAACACTAACAAAACGCAAGAATATAATTGTAAATATTATATGACCATATATAATATTATTAATACTGTAAATATGACCATGTATAATACTATTTAGTTTTATATATAATATTATTTAGTTTTATATATAATATTATTTAGTTATATATGATATGTAATATATAATATTATTTAGTTATATATGACCGTATAGTTATATATGACCATATATAAAATTATTTAGTTATATATGACCATATATAATATTATTAATATTGTGAATATGACCATATGTAATATTATTTAGTTTTAATATATTATACCTGTTATTATTCTAAACTAAATTTGCTTTAGTCAACATATATTAAATTTCATTTAACAACATTTTAGTGTTCAAGTTATGACCATGTAGAGTTTATAATCCCTTGAAAGGTGATTCAGACCATGATATGGTCTGAACATGGTCAGATCATGGTTTAAACCATCAAAAAAAATTTTTTGGACATTGAAGAACATTGGAAAACTGAACACAAGCTCAGTTAAAAACAAAACTTGTCTCCAAAGAGTGTGAGACAAGGTACAAATCATGGCTACACCATGGCAGTTTGAGATAATATGAATGATGATGATAATAATGATGATAATGATAATGATGATGATGATGATGATGATGATGATGTGTAGAGTTTCTATAAAAACTGTATAGAAACACGACAAATTTGTATAGAAACTCGACATGGTATAGAAATACTACTTAAATGTAAAGAAATATGACACATTATGTATAGAAAAGGTAGAATTTCTATAAAGAGGTTTTTTTATAAAATTGCCGTTTGCTGTTTATATTGATTTAGTTCAGCCATTAAAATATTTTCCACAGAGTAATATTAGATATCAGAAAATTTGAAGAGTGCTATGCATGGTGTTATGAATTTTTTTTTTTTTCGAATAACATATATATATATATATATATATATATATATATATATATATATATATATATATATATATATATAAATATATATATATATTTATATATATATATATATATATATATATATATATATATGTATATATATATATATATATATATATATATATATGTATATATATATATATATATATATATATATATATATATATATATATATATATATGTATATATATATATATATATATATAAAATTTCAAATAAATTATTTAGTATTGAGAGAATTTGTATTATCTGATGTTTTAAATTAGTTTATATATATATATATATATATATATATATATATATATATATATATATATATATATAGACATATATATATATATATATTGCGCTTAAGCCTTTGAGTCGACAAGACGTGTTTTTGTTCGAGTGTAAGTTTCTAGGATTTTCTTGTATTCTTTTTATTTATTTATTTTTCGTCTTATTCTTTTTATAACCATCATTTACTTCTCTATTTATTGCTTCATCTTATTAGTTACTTTTCTACTCTGAAAGTAAATAAAATCAAAGTATACTATATTACCTATACTCGTGTCTAAAATACAGTTTTTGCTGTACTTCGCACACCTGTATTTATATATATCTATACTTATATTTTATTATATTTATATCTTATTTACATATTATTATCATAAAAATATTTATAGCTAAGATTTTATTTATGCTTCAGTTCGCTTATTTTTTTACAGAGTTTTAAAAGGTTGTTATTTTTTATTTAATTTTTTTTTTCTTAAGTTTTTCCCTTTATAGTCTTAACGGCCAACTAAGTGTGTTAGCAATATTTTAATTGTTCTACTCAACTAGTTTTGAGAATAATTTTCCACAGTTTTTCTTAAATTTATTGTGCCTTTGACAAAATCCAAAACTTATTAATTAATAAATACATGTACAGAAAATTATCACTATATATTACAGAAAAATTTTTACTAATTATTTCATTTTTAATACATATCTACGAAAGAAATATATATTATTTCAATATTTTTAATTTTTTAATTTTTTTAATTTACTTATTCAAAAGCTTTTTACGAGAATAAAAATTTATTTGTAAGTATACATAAATATAAACACGGTGAAATCTTATTTATTATAACATAAATATATAAAAGTATTATCTACCGCATCCAAATACAAAACCGCCAAAATCCAAAATATTCTAAAAATATCAGCATCAAAAATCCTAAAAAACAATTATCTTAAAAAATACAAACAATATCTCTGCAATAAATATTCGCATATCAAGAAAAAATAATAAGAAAACTCACAACAAATCAACATGATAGGTACCATTGCCAAAGAACCAAAAGAACGCGAAAACCGATCGAAGAATATCGATCCAAGGAATAAACAATTCAACTTCATCCGAACAAAAGCGACCAAAAGCATAACAATCAAACTGAAATTAACAAAATCCTCGACCTTATTGGTGCTGACAAAATAAGTACCTTGCTTTCTTTCTGCCTTACTCCTTGTGAATCTGTGGGTAAACCAATCAAAACAAGACCGCTAGTCATCACACTTCCTAGCGAAAGCGACCATAACCACGTACTGAAACTGTCCAGTCTGTTCTTCCAGGTCGCAGCAAACCAAGCCAACTATACCACACTCTTCATCAACCCTGACTTAACGGCAGTTGAAAAGAACTTAGCATGGCAACTACGCACTGAATGCAAAAAACAAAACACATCTCTACCTGCAACATCAACAACATTGTTCGTAATACGAAGTAACAAGATCAAAGAAATAACCAAAACCAGATAGCCACTAATCAACTAACGTCTCCAACCTACCACACCAATAAAAGACCAAGCACTCAACAACAAACAATACTTAAATATCCAGCACACTCCTGTACCAAACTCAACAAACAATAAACGGCCAACAAACTCAACATCATATAAGAACAATAGACAACCTCTTCCAATAAGCCCAAAACCAAAATTAAAACAACCAACACAGCCAAATGAGAAGCCAGAACAACTCATCTGGGCCAATAACCCTTGCTCGCTTAATTGTTAGAAAATCGACGAACTTAGAGCTAAAATCACCTCAATAGACCCCTTACTTCAACCGCACATAATTTTGATTACCGAGACTTGGTTCACAGACACATCCGACACAAAATTAGTAGGTACCAACTGTTCAATAAAAACAGATTCAGAAGAGGAAGAGTCACCATCTACACAAAAGAAAACTTCGATTGTTCTTACACCAAAATTGACCAACTCAACCGCACCTCCATTGAACAAGTCTGGATTAAACTAAAATTTCACAACGAATCAATTCTACTAGGCTGTCTCTATTGCTCTCATGATTAAACGACTCATCGCTCGATGAAATAATAAGTTCAATAAGCACTGCATCTGAAAAATGCAATTCAATTGGCTGCTCAGCCTTACTTGCATATGGCGACTTCAATTTCAGCAATACTGTGTACTCATATGTTGACGTAGGAGGTGGTATTGCGACTGTTGCATATGTACAAAACGATTGGCCGACAGATTGCAAATTTCAAGACTCGAAGAAAATCATCTGAATAAGCTAATAACCTTTCCAACCTATTGCAGCACTCATGAGGAACCTCCAAAAAATACATTAGACTCGATCCTGACCAACAAACAAGACCGATCAATCGAAATAAAAGAAGCTAGTCCTCTCGACTTCAAAGGTCAGCCAAAGGTCAGTCACACTGTTTTATCGAGGGAAGTATAGCTCTCTCTGACCTAAAAATTAGAGAACCTGAAACAAACGACTCCTCTAACCTCTATAAGAAATGTCTCATCTGGTGCAAAGTCGACTACAACCTTATCTCTACGCATATTGAAACATTCAACTGGCATTCGGTTTTTGAAGGCTTAACAATTTCCGAAAAATATCAAATATTTATTGACAAATACAACGAAGCAACCTCATTACATGTCCCGTCAACGACTACTCCTTACACTAACAAGCACAAAACATGGATGACCAAAGATGTTGCAAACGCTGTCAAACGCTGTCAATGCGGTGGTGTAGTGGTAAAGCGCTCGCTTCAGAAGCAAGAAGTTCCGAGTTCGATCCCCACCACGTCCCTGGTAGTACCGCGCTCAACTTGTTTCTCCACGCAGCGGCCTTGTTTGTCAAGGTTCGTGTTTCGGAGTTATAGAGTTGAGAGAGGGTTATAACCACTATTGAGTAGCCTCCTCATTTGTAGTGGCCTTCATGGCCTTGAGGAGGTGAATAACAAAAAAAAAAAAAAAAAAAAAAAACAACTGAAAAGCGAACTCTGGGGCAAATTTATCGCTGCTAGCCGAACAAACAAGCCAACTCTACGCGAACAGCATAAAAATACAAGCAGAACAGTGAAAAGACTAGTCAAATCAGCTGTTCTTGCTTACGAAGAGGAACTGGTAAATAACAGCAGACGTGACCCAAAAATCATCCACTTATACGTCAAAAGCAAACAAGATACACACGACCGCATCCATCCACTTGAAACAACTTACAATCAAACTACAACAGACCCTAAAGTAATATGCCACACACTTAACGATTATTTCCAATCAGTTTTCGAAATCGAGCCGCTAGGACCTCTTCCAGCATTCAACCTTCGTTCCACAAGCATACACCAACTGACCACACTCGCATCATACCAATCCGTTAAAGAAAAACTTTCAGCTCTGAACAAAACTAAATCAATGGGCTTTGATGGCATTCACCCACGCGTTCTGAAATACCATTTCAATGGAAGAAAGCTGAAATAACTCCCATCTTCAAAAAAAGACTGCAAGTCGAACCCCTCAAACTATCGACCTATCTCACGTACTTCTGTTTCTTGCAAGGTCATGGAAAGCCTTGTACACAGACACATAACTGACCACTTGAACAAAAATAAACTCATCAGCTCTACTCAACACGGGTTCCGAAAGGAAAAAGGTTGCGTCACAAACCCACTTGAAACTTATGACATCCTGACCAAAGCCGCTCGCAAAGGTTTCCCAACCCGATATCATATTTACAGACTTTGCAAAAACATTCGACAAAGTTCCGCATCGGCGCCTGCTACACAAACTGAAATCTTACGGAGTGTCCGACAACTTGTACAAATGGATCGAGAGCTGGCTGACTGAATGCCAACAACCCATAACCATTCGAAACAATAAATCCGATTGGAAAACAGTCTCTAGCGGTGTGCCATAAAGAACTGTTCTTGGACCACTCTTTTTCATTATCTACATTAACGATCTGCCAGAAAAAATGCAACACCACTTTAAAATGTATGCAGATGACTGTAAAATAATCGGAGTTATCGAATCGAATCATGACATCATAAAACTCCAAGCCGACATCAACAAAGTTGTGAAGTGGTTGCACACCTGACTCATGTCTTTTAATGTTGACAAGTGCAAAGTCATGCACACTGGGCACAGCAAAAACAAAATATTAACTGCAAGTTATGACTAACGTTTTGAAAATTAAAAAACAAGTCTGCACGGCTGCATCAGCTGTCAATCGAATGCTTGGCAGGCTCAAGAAGGCTTTTAGAGGTCGAGGTTCAGCATTATGGCGCACACTGTACGCTTCATACATGCCCCCACACCTTGAATTTGCAGTACAAGCCACCACTTCTAGCTCAAGGTCACCATTTCTAGCTCAAGACGTAGCCAAGCTCGAGCAAGTTCAACGCCGAGCCACAAAACATATTGCCACTTTAAAACACTTGCCGTATACTCAGAGACTAGCAAGCCTTAACCTAACAACACTATCCGAACGACATGAAAGAGGAGACCTAATTGAGCAACACAAAATTACGAACAAAATTGACAAAGTTAACTTCCAGGTCCTTCAATTTCAACCAAACATCGAGGTCTCAAAGTACAGCCTTCGTTCGCATGGACACAAAACAATTAAAGGCACAATTTGCTAGAAATTGCGTTGAAAGAAATAACTTCATCACCAATCGTGTAGTCAAACCATGGAATGCCTTAAGCCAAAAAGCAGTGAACTCAAAGAACTTAAACACTTTTAAATATAAACTTTCTTGCTCCAGCATCTTCACTAGGGCTGTTATCGATTAATTGATTAATCGTTTTTTTTTTTAATTTGATTAATTAATTGATTATTCGAAAAATTAGAACGATTAATCGACGTTTTATATTAGGATTTGGTTTTATATAAAAATAAGCACTTTAGAGTTTTTCCGTCTTTAAGCACCGGATCATCGACACTGGATTTAGTAATTGTTTCATGTTAAACCACAGAATTAACTAAATAAACCATAATTTTCAAGAACATCTTGAATATTTACATTTATTACTTTTAGAAAAACTTTAATCCTCGTGTTTTACTTCATAATGGTATGTTGATAATAATCTTTTTGAATGTATTTTTGTGGGAATGTGTGTTCTGTTTTGAATTATAGTGTACTTACAAAGATTTTTATAAATTATATTATAATTTTAGGATTTATCTGACAATATATGCAACAGCAATGATATATGGGTGCAGCCAAAAAAAAGAAAGTCTAAGGTTTGGGTTCATTTATTAGAAAATATAAACAATTCACGAACTTTAAAATGCAAGCATTGTGACACCAAATTTAAATCGCATTTATCAACTACATCCTTAATGTACCACATGCAACACAAACACGACCTTCTATTAGAGCCTGCTTCAGGAAGCTCATTAGTTGCACAAAGTAATTCTCAAAAGATAGTTTCATCCTATTTTCAAAAAAAAAATTCTTGTCCTGGGTTAATTCTTGCAAAGTTAACAGCTTTAGATAAAATACCGTTTTCAACTTTAGCAAATAATGACGAAATTATCAAAGGATGGAAAGCTCAAGGTTTAAAAATGCCATCAACAAGAATATCCATATGAAAAACGGAATGAATACCCATATGAAAAACGGAATTGTGATTAGTATTGGTATGATAAGAGTAAAAGACACAATGCCAGCTACCAAGGCTGTTGAGATTGTTATTAAAAAACTAGGCGAGTTCGGTTTGCAGCTCAAAAATCACATAATTGCTGTTATAACAGATGGTTCGTCTGTAATGAAAAAAATGGGACGATTGATGGGTATTTATCATCAAATTTGTCATAGTCATGGCATACATTTGGCTGTGGTAGATGTTTTATATGCTAATCATACAAATTTAGTAGAACCTGGTGATGAATATTTTGAAACAGAACTTGATAACTCTTCAATAAGTGACAAATGTGATGAAGATGAGGAAGATTTTGAAAAAAGCGAAGGACAAAGTTGGGTTAAAGTAACTCCTTTCAATTATGAAACCAAATTTGTTCAAGATTTTTCATCAGCAATAAATAAAATTAGAAAAATTGCGCGTTTTTTTAGAAAATCATCTGTAAAAAATGATTTCCTGCAAAGAGAGTGTCAAGAAAAACTGAGAAAAGAAAAAGTGATGATAATTGATGTACGTACACGCTGGAACTCTATGTTGGCAATGTTAAAGCGTTCTTGGAGTTAAAAGAAATAATAAAATCAGTACTAATAAATTTGTCAGTTATTCATTTATATCCAACAAATTGTGAAATTAGGCAGGTTGAGGAAATTGTAGAATCATTAGAAATCATTGAGGTAAGTTCACTTGCATTGGGAAGGCGAGATTGCAATATAATTGAAGCTTTAAAAATATTTGAATTTTTACTTTCTAAATTGAAAACTCAATCAAGTGAAACTGGTATGAAATTCTATGAAGCAGTAAGTAAAAGAATATTTGAACGTATAATTATTAATGGAGAAGACTTGTTAGAATATGATCCCAACACTCACCTAAAAGCACTTACACAAAAAAATGCAATATTAAAACGACCAACAAGAAACGAAATTGCTCTAACAATTAAAGAAATTGTTCATCGTTTATTTCTCATTGATTAGAATGTTAATGAAAATAGTTTAAATCAAGAAGATGAGGCTACTCATGAATGTACTGAAAATATAACAAAAAAAAAAGAATTGAATCGCATTTTGTCAAAAAAAAACACCTATGTTTCAACTGTAGTAAATTTTCAAAACAACGTTTCATCTATTAAAAAAGAAATGAGCATTTTTGAAAAAATTAACAAAAGAAGTGGAAGTCATTTATTTGAACAAATGTACAATGCTTTGTTAACTATTCCACCATCGTCGGTTAAAGCTGAAAGATGTTTTAGTGTGGCAGGGCTTTTTGTAACAAATTTGAGAACATCCTTAAATGATGAAACTATTGATTCTTTATGCTTTCTTCGCTCATATCTTTTACAGAAGCAAAATGGACATGAAATAGACGTTATTTAAACTTGTTTATATTAAAAATTTCTTATAAAACTTATATTTGAACTTCTGAAACGTTTTTCACTAATGTATTACGATTTAGTTATAAAACTTATTATGTTTTCAATAATTATATAAATTAAAATTCTTTGCCTCTTCTAACCATTATAATATTATAACCATTCTTATTACAGAGGACTGTTTTATTACTTTGAAACAAAATAAATTTATATTTAAAAAAACTCAAATAATACTATTTCTTGTGTAATTAAAGGGAAACTTTATTTTTCATAAATTAATCGATTAATCGTTTTTTTTTAAAGCAATTAATCGTTAATCAAAAATTTCTCAAAATGATTAATCACAACACCCTTAATCTTCACTTAAGATATAATTGTAAAACTCATCACAGAGTGGCCTGGTGTGCCACTCTTTGTCAACATTATGTAAATTTTGTTGACTATGAATTAAACAAAATAAACAAAAAAACAAACAAATATATATGTGTGTGTGTGTGTGTGTGTGTGTGTGTGTGTGTGTGTGTGTGTGTGTGTGTGTGTGTGTGTGTGTGTGTGTGTGTGTGTGTCTGTGTGTGTGTCTGTGTGTGTGTGAATTTATATACAGGGATATAAAGTCTTAAATGGACTCCGCTTTTATATCTCTATTTTTTCCTGGTCTCTGGTTTTCAGAAGCTCTGAACATGTTTGTTGACCAATGATCTGCTATATGAAAAAAAAAAAATTTAATGACCTGAAACATACCATTTTTATGCCCGGAGTCTTAGAGTCCTGTAGTCCTTGCCACCATTATACCTACGGACTCAGTGTTTAAAAAGTGATTGTTCTTCTACCTTAAAGTCCTAATTTTTTACCAATAGTAGTCCACAAGTTTTTTTAATAATATTAGAGCTAGATACCAAAAGCTAGGAAAAATTATATATATATGCATATATACATATATATACATATAAATATATATATATATATATATACATATATATATATATATACATATATATATATATATATATATATATATATATATATTATATATATATATATATATATATATATATATATATATATATATATATATATATATATATATATATATATATATATATATATATATATATTTATATATATTATGTTAGTGCATTCTACAAATAGAGTGCTCAATGTTCTTAAAGAACAGAGCAATAATAAATTAAATTAGTAAAAACACTGATTTAATTTTTATCTTCAACAACTTGTTTCTCCATTAGTAGGTTCATCAGTAGGTTCATCTTCCTGATGAACCTACTGATGAACCTACTAATGGAGAAACAAGCTGTTGAAGATAAAAATTAGATAAGTATTTTTACTAATATATATATATAAATATATATATATATATATATATTTATATATATATATATATATATATATATATATATAAAAGTAAGATGAAAAAATACAACTTTTTTATGGTACTTAAAGTTTCATGCGGTTTGCGGCACTCATCAGCCATATATTTAAATCAAGAAACAACCGTTCGAAAATACAATTACAAACCGTTACAAAATTAAAAAAAACAATGGAATGAGGTCTGACGTCAAATAATAATAATAATAATAATAATGACAATAATAATAAAAATAATAATAATATGGAAAAACATCTTTTTTAATCGCTAGTGTCATATTGGGAAAGAAGGAATCTGTTTCTATGTCTACACTTAGAAACAATCTCACTCCTTTTATTCAATAAATTAGTATTTTTATAATATAGAATTTCATATTTTTCGGTGAGACATAATTTGCAAGATTTTGATGTTGGATTATATGCTTTACATCGCCTGAGAATTTTCCACTTAACTATAGGGACTAAATTAGCTTCTTTTAACTTCCATACATGTTTTGAGAGTTCAGTATCATTTATGCATTTAGAGATGTTAAATGATTTAACGCGATTAGCGTATCTCTGTCCGTTGTTTAATAAATGTTTAACAAGCAACATTGTATATCAAGCAACTGTTACAATTGATAATCTTGATTCATCTTCTAATGAAAAATCCTGCATTGGGATAAGTGAGACTCCTTTTAAATTAAGATACGCTAATCACGTTAAATTATTTAACATCTCTAAATGCAAAAATGATACTGAACTCTCAAAACATGTATGGAAGTTAAAAGAAGCTAATTTAGTCCCTATAGTTAAGTGGAAAATTCTCAGGCGATGTAAAGCATATAATCCAACATCAAAATCTTGCAAATTATGTCTCACCGAAAAATATGAAATTCTATATTATAAAAATACTAATTTATTGAATAAAAGGAGTGAGATTGTTTCTAAGTGTAGACATAGAAACAGATTCCTTCTTTCCCAATATGACACTGGCGATTAAAAAAGATGTTTTTCCATATTGTTATTATTTTTATTATTATTGTCATTATTATTACTATTATTATTATTTGACGTCAGACCTCATTCCATTGTTTTTTTTAATTTTGTAACGGTTTGTAATTGTATTTTCGAACGGTTTTTTCTTGATTTAAATATATGGCTGATGAGTGCCGCAAACATCATGAAACTTTAAGTACCGTAAAAAAGTTTTTTTTTATCTTACTTTTTTATTTATTTATTGATCTATTTTGTGATTATTTCACTTTATATTGATCACTCTCAAATCAAAAAAATTGATTATTATTACATAATCAAAACAACAATATATATACAACCCTCGGAAATAAGAAAATGAGGTCGGCAATAATTTGCCGACCTCAATCTTTTAGAGATCGGCATCAGGTCGGTAAAAATTATTTGATACAAAGGTCTTACCATAAAACATAGAAACGAGGTCAGCAATTTTTTGCCGACCTCAAACACTTTTAGGTCGGCAGTTGGGTCGGCATTGCCGAATGCCAACCCAACTGCTGACCTGAAAAAAAAATTTTTTTTTGCATTGAAATACAATCAACTTCTGATGTAGGAACTTCAAAATCTAAAAACCTGATCAGTTAGTCTTTAATAAGCCATGTATACTTATGTATTGATTTTAAAATGCTATTTGTATGTAGTCAATAAAGTATGGAGTGTGGTAGCTTAAAAGTTGTCTAATTTCTGGCTGTTTTAAGACACAGTGGTGAATTAACCTTGCAATATAACACCAAAATTAACAACAACTCCTGCAATTTGACCCAGAGACAATTTTACTCATTAATATCAAAAAAAAGTTTTGTTGAACTTTTTTATTTATAGAAAATAGATAATATACAGATATATAAATATGTTACTTATGTAAATTTAAAATTGTAAATGTAAAAGATAATTTATATAGAATTATATACAATTTTCTACGTTTTATTTTGAAAAAGTTTTACTTTTATTTTAAAGTTTACAAGTTTTAAATTTATTTTAAATAATTTGTTCTGTTTTTATTTTAGTTTAGTTTTCGTTTTTAATTTAAATAGATTACCGACTTTTGAAGGAGATTTAGAGTTGAGATACTACAAAAATGCACTTATTAATAAAAATATAAACAAAACAAAAATATTGTATATTTCTGTTGAAATATTATTTTAAAAAATAATCCAAATATAAATATTTCTTAAATCAATATTTTTTTTTTTACACCTTTAATGGTGGAAAAAGCATTTAAAATTGAATTGGCTAAAATATTTTCCTGTCAGACTTAGTGACAAATGGTTTTTTAGTTTAAGGGCGTATTTTAAATTTAATCAAGAATTATTGAAAATTTGCTTGAAATACTTGGTGATTTGACATGTAAACAAATTTCTTAATTAAAATATATTTAAATTTCTATAAATTTCTATAAATTTAAATAAATATATTTAAGGTATATTTAAAATTCCAACTGTTAACCAAATTTCTGAAGCATACTGAGGATACCCTAAAAATTTCAGGCACAAATCATTAGCCAATATAAAGATATTACGTTTAAAGTTATTACTAAAATTGAAAATTGCCAAAAACACTTTTAAAGATTTTTTTCTTACTTTTAAAGGCTCTGTTAATAGTGTTTTTTCAGCAAAATAATCTGAATTTTGCATATCTGTCTCTAAATGGCCTAAATCTTTAATTAATGGCTTGTTTAAGAACAACTTCTTTGGTTAACATTTGTTTTCACCAATATCGAATAATGCTTAATGAACCTCTAAAGAATTTGCTAGTTGCTTCTCACATGTTTTAACATACTATATCATCACTTTATACCATACAATGTCACAAGTTGTCGTCATCAGCCAAGACAAATCTCTGGGCAAAAATATTTGCCAGCCTGTCTGGCAAATAATTTTGCCCAGAGTTTTTTTAACTTGCTCTATTTATTTTTTTTGCCCCTAAAGAAACTCGGGCACCATAACAATATACCACTTGACCCCTTTTCTATGGAGATGCCAACATCCTAACAACATTAATGATTGTGTCACTCTATGCAGACTCTTACTTGACACTATGCAGGAATAAAGTGTTGTTCTTCATGTGTTCTTTAAACTTTAGACAATCGGTGTTTAAGGAAAAAAACTAGACAAATAAAAGTTTTTGGAGCACTTAGGAACAGTCACAGATAAAAAGATGAGATTTAATTGAATGATGAGCAACATGAAAATGAATATTTGTAGATGGCACAAGAGACACTAGCTCTTTAGAGCAGTGCTTAATAAAGTCTTTATAGAAAGAGAAGCAACATAATGACAATGTGAAAATGGTTGGCTCCAAGAGCTGGTCTAACTATGTTTACAATGTGTTTTTGTACCTTGTCTAAAAGAGAATGGGTATCATTAGAAGATATGCTCCAGATATAGCAACAGTATTCCATATAAGGACGGATTTGAGACTTACAGAGTTAAAAAATAGAATCTGGAGTAAGAAAGTGTTGAACACGATAAAGAGATGCAACCTTTGCAGATGCTATTTTTGCAATGAATTTGATATACGGTTTCCAAAAAAGATCGGGAGTAAAAGTTAATCCTAAAAGATAAATGGTAGAAGACTCATTGAGTACATTACCGTTCATAAATATAGGAAGATCTAATTTATTGCGATAACGACTTGCTGAAAAAAATTAGGTTTTACCTGAATTGAAGTTCACCAGCCACTGTGAGCCCCATGATGTAGCAAAAGTAAAATCTTTTTCAAGCTCAAATGCCCCCACCAGGCAATCAGAGAGTGTTGGCTTCTTATCGAGACAAGAATAAACCGTAGTATCATCAGCAAGCAATGCCACCTTAGTATTAGAATATCTGAAAGACTGTTAATGTAAATTAAAAAGATTAAAGGCCAAGGAATGAACCTTGAGAAACCCCTGAAGTTACATGATATGTAGAAGAGTGTTGTCCATCGAAGACAACTTTTATACTACGATTGGAAAGGAAGGATTCAATAATTTTAAAGATGTTACTAGATACACCGTAAGAAGAAAGCTTATGGAGAAAATCAGCATCCCAAACTTTATCAAAAGCTTAAGAAATAACAAGAGCGATAGATTTATCTAATCCACGATAAAACCTATCATTTATTACTGTTAGCAAATCAGATTTAGAATGAGGAAATTGAAATTCATATTGATGATCAGAAAGTAAGTTATTAGATTCAAAATGAGAGATGAAGTGTTTGTTAATTAAAATTCAAAAACCTTGTTTATGATATGAAGAAGACTAACGAGACAGTAGTTGGACGAGTCAGATCACTCTCCAGAATTTTTGAAAATAGAGATAACAGATGCTGCTTTCCAGCAGGCTGGAAAAAAGGTATTTTTTTCCGGACCACAATCTGTAGAAAAGTCTAAGCAAGTAATTACTTTAGATACCAAAGCTGGAGTGATATAAATATCAAGCAGTGGATCAACCTATTTGTCAGCTATATCAGGTAGAACGCGACTAGTTTAATTGAGATATGATTTGATGAAAAGTAGTAAACAATTCAACTTTGTCTTTAGGTGAGGCGACAAAATCTGAACATTACAAGAGAGGTGGAATAATAGATTTTCCCTTATTATTGATACTGTTAAAGGTTCTCCATAAGTCACGAGAGGCTAATTTTTGTGATAAAATACAAGATTTTATGACTTAAGAATAGCGGGATTTGGCATAGAACAAAAACTTTTTACAATGGTTTCTAGCAATAGTAAACAGACGTCTATTTTCTGGAGAATAGTTTTGCTAATAGATATGGAAGTAATGGTTTCAATTGGAAATTGAAGCAGTACAATGTGTGGAAAACCATGGAGGAGAGTGAGACTTGACTTCAAATTGTTGAGAGAGAATTTAAGATATCATGCCAGCCCAAATCCATGAAGTTATGTAAAAAGCACATTTGTCAGCAGGAAGATGAAAAATTTCTACTCAAGGGCCTTCACGAAGAAAATCACAGAAAGAATCCCAGTCAGCTTTAAGGTAGTTGTAAGAGGTACACTGATAGGGGTATTCTGATGATTAAGAAGAATGGGATAATAGTTGATCAGAAGGACCTAAAGGTGAATGTGGAGAAACTGAGCACTGACTAGGATCAGAAACAAGACATAAGTCGAGTAGAGAAGGTAAATGATTCGGGTTGTCAAGAAAACATGTTGGAAAGTTGACTTTTTATGTTATAGATTGAGACAAGCAAAAGTTGTGGGCCTTAACGCCTGCAGAGTCACTGACACTAGAGCCAAACCATTCAATGTGATTAGCATTAAAATCACTAACAACAACGATATTGACTGATGACAAAAGAGAGAGGGCTTGGTCAATTTGATCAGAAACAACATCAAAAAAAGTGCAGTCTTGAGATGAAGGAGAGCGATTAGAACAAAGAGAAAGACGATAGAGTAAAGTTGTGCTAAACGAAAGGACATAAAAGAATAATCAGTGGTTTCAAACCTAGTTTCTTGACAGATGGATGAATTCATGTGAATGTAAATGCCCAGGCCAAGCATGTGACTAATGGAATCTTTACAAATTAAAGAAAGATAACCATCATCACTAAGATCACAAGATGAGACAGCCTCATCTTGTGATCTTTATTATTTAAATTAGTCTCACAAAGAGCAAGTTAGTCTGGTGAACTTTGCAAGAGATAAGACTCAACACAAAAAAACTTTCTTCGAAAACCACGAATATTAGTAAATGATAGGTATGGAGAACTTGGTGATGACGATAGTTTTTTGTGTTTTATAGTTTTTGGTACTTTAGTCATACCTAAATGAATCAATATTACCATTACCAAAAAGAATCAATATCAAAAATACTGATGTATTATGCCCTAAACAAATATCTGAGGTGTTTAATAAATATTTTACAAATGCCGGACTTCATCTTGCTAACAAAGTGATACCAACCTTGTCACCAACCTATAATTTTTTTTAAATCTACAACCATCAGATGACACAACATTGCATGATTTTGACTTAACATTAAAAGAAGCTTTTTTGTCTTCAAAAAAGAATAAATCACCAGGATTTGATGATATACCCAGTAATATACTTATTGCAAATCAAAAAAGTATTAGTAAACTGTTGTTTTATATAGTAAAACTTTGTTTTGATCAAGGGGTATTTCCTGTTGTACTAAAATTATCAAAAGTATTTCCAGTTTATAAAAATGATGATCATTCTAAGGTCTCCAACTAAAGGCCTATATCAGTGCTTTCTTTATTTTCAAAAATATTCGAACATCTAACTTACAATAGAATCTTTGATCATTTTACTAAAAATAATTTATTTTATTCAAAACAATTTGGATTTCAGAAAAATCATTCAACTGAACATGCTTGTATTGAATTAGTTGATCAAATAAATAATGGCTTTAACAAAAATAAATTTACATTAGGTATATTTATCATTCTCTCAAAAGCCTTTGACACTCTTGATCATTGTATTTTTTTGGAAAAGTTGAAGCATTATGAAGTAACTAATATGGTCTACTATTGGATTAAAAGTTACCTCACTGATAAAAAATAATATGTTGTAAATCAAGAATGCGGAATACTTAAAATCACGTGTGGAGTCTGCAAGGATTGATACTTCATCCTCTCTTTCTTTTAGTTTATATAAATGAGTTAATGCATTAGTAAAGTTAAACCCAAGTATGTTCACAAATGACACAAACCTATTTCTTTTTAACAATAGTATCAAACAACTTTATGCAGACATGAATTTTGAATTAAGTAAGATAAATGACTGGGTTATGGCAAATAAACTTTCATTAAACGTTGAAAAAACAAAGTATACTTTATTTCATGAAAAAATGCAAGAAGAAAATCTTCCCCTTAAATTACCAGCCCTATTTTTAAATAACATACAACGAAAAAAGCAAGACTATATAATGTTTTTAGGAATACTTGTTGAAAAAAATTTATCTTGGCTTCCCCATATTAAATATTTACAATCAAAAGCTAGTAAAACAATTGTCTGATGTACCGAGTTCATCCATATGTAAATACAGTTTGCCTAAAGCTTTTATACTTTTCTTTAATTCTTTGTTTTATTAACAATGCTAATATAACATTATTTATGAATTATTTACAGGAAAAAAAGAGGGGAGCATACTAAACCCTTAATGAGAAATATTATAGTGATGGATGTAGAGGAAATATATTTTTATCAGCACCTAATTTTCATGTATAATTATAATAATAATCTAACACTGGCTAACTTCATTTGTAGATTTGAGAAAAATGTAAACGAAAAGTATTTCTAAAGATCAATTCAATCAAACTCCTTCAAACTGCCAAGAAAATTAAATAAGTATACAAAATATTCAATAGCATATTATGGACCTAAGTAATGGAATTCTTTTCAAAAAAAACCCTTTTGTAAATTTATTTAAATGAATTTTACTTATTATTCTTAGTAGGTACTGATGATATATGTGTCTTTTAATGTAAAATTTTTTAATCTTTGTGTATATGTTTGTATATATTTCTAAATCTTTGAATATCTAAATTTGAAATATAGTTATTGCAAAATACCATTGTAGTTGTAAAAATAGTTTGCTTTCTGACTATATCTTTAGTTTATTTTATATTTTTTTATTTTATTACTTTTATATTTCTAACTCTTTTTGACAATATTTTATTATATTAAGGTGCTCTATGAGAAGATTGAGATGATATTGCATCATCCATATCTTCTTTGAGTCTCCGTCTGTTTTTAAAATATTTTATTAACTGATATTTACCATGTAAAACTCATCTGTAATTTATTTTACCAGGGAAATATAAAATTAAAAAAAGTAAAAAAAAGTCATTTTTAAATTTGTTAAAGAACTTTACTCAAAGCATAGAGTTTTAGAGCTGTATTAAGAGATAATAGAATGAGTTGCTTGTCATAAAAACAGAAACACAAGCAAAACCCATGCATTGAGTGAAGAAGATCCAGCAATTAACATCCTAAACTGGAAACAATGTATTATAAATATACCTGCATCAGCCTAATAGATGAAGAAGGAATGCGAGGCTGGTCAACAAATAGAATCTGTTTACCCCTTAAGCCTTTGCCTAGGAGGCCTTCTTCAAGACAGTAGCTGGATGCGTTTAACATCTGCCCAAGATGAGTATTTTTATCGAGACACCATCTCTACCCTTTATTCAATCAAGATCCCCAAGGCAGGGGGTGTTTTAGGCCGGAGTTGGCTTCTCCTAGTCTTTGCCTAAAAAAAGCATATCCTACACGGCAACAGGATATGAAGCAGGTTGTATTGGGTTACATGTCACCAGTAGCAGGATAACCTGACCCGACTTTAACGCTTTCACTTCAGCTATAATCACAAGCTTTCAATTAAGTCATAGATTTAATTGAAAGTTTATGTGAAACAAATGGATTTTACACCTTTTATGTTTTTTTGTTATATTGCATATAAAATAATTATTTGTTTTCAATATTGTATTGAAATTTTTTTGTCTATAACAGTTTTATACTTTTTTATACTTGAAATTGTTTGTGTATAAACAAAACCAGTTGATTTTAAACTCAGGAAAAATGTGTGTGTGCGTGTGTGTTAGAAGGTAGGAATTCTATACAAGTGATGAGAATTGTAAACTAATTTATAATGCTGTTGAATCAATTTATAGTGAAGTAGGCAAAAGATTTTGTAAATTAATATAAGATATCTTTTTATTTTGTAATAGAAAAAAAAATCAACTTGAAGAGTAAACTATTACTGCAATACGATGAATATGCTGATAAACCAAGTAAACAGGATTTTTTTGTATAGAAACATTACTTGCGAGTATGATTTCTATACAGATGATGAAAATGCCTAAGTTTAATCAATGCCACATTGTAATAATTACAATGAAACAATACAGTTCATTTATTTAATTTACGAAGAACATGATAAAATCAAGAAAAGAAAAAATATTCATTCACTAGATTACACAAAACCTTTTTATTTGAGTATTAATCTGGAAACATTTAATGTAAAAAGTTTTAGTGTAGAAACACTACATTTTTGTAAAGAATCTATACCAGTGACGATAAAGAGGATATATCACTCAGTCCTATGTTACTTGGCATGTGTGAAATAATTGCTTTTTTCGAAATTTTAATAGAAGCAACATTTAATTTTATATAAAGAATGCTTAATCAATTGAATTTGTCAATAAAGCAGATAATTTGTCGTTATTTGTTTCTTTTTTGAAAATTAGTCCAGAAATTCGACATTTTTGCAGTGTTTCTATACCATGCATTTATTAGACATTGCTATAACAAAACCCTCATGAGATGAATTGGCAAAATAACATCATAGCATTAAAGACACAAAAATATTTCGGAAAAAATATGTTTCACGAAATAAAATATTCGTAATGTATTCGTAATAATATTTTTTCTCTTTTCAAAAAACAGCGGATTTTTGTGTTAGTGAAACGAGTAAATTACTTTCCTAGTTTTTTAAGATTAGTGCTAGCCACATGCCTAAATAAAAATTAAACTGATTCATAGCAAATTTAAACTTGATAACAACAAATATAGAAACATGACACAAATATCACATTTTATGCGCTATCTTTAAAAAACTCATATTTATTAAAAAATTCATATTTAATAAAAAACTCACATTTGTTAAAAAACTCATATTTTGATGTTAAGAATTTAATCTAAAAAATTTCTGAATTATTGATGCAAAAACTATAATATTATCACCAACCATTGTGAAATAGGAATTTTCAGTAAAAATGTGAGTTTCTATACAGAAATTGGTCTAATGATGATGATGATGATGATGATGATGATGATGATGATGATGATGATGATGATGATGATGATGATGATGATGATGATGATGATGATGATGATGATGATGATGATGATGATGATGATGATGATGATGATGATGATGATGATGATGATGATGATGATGATGATGAGAATTTTTTTTTTAAATAATTGAATATACTAATTCACAAATTTATTTAACTTACCATTGCCACATTTCCACTTGCCAGCAGTTGTTTTAATCCATCAACTAATTTTAAACGAGCATCAATATCATCTAATGTTCCAAGTTTAAAAACAATGGCAATAACTTGTAGCAACTGCTCACGAACATAGTGTTGCAAACTAGATCAATAAATAATACCTAGTTGTTAATTTATTTACTTATTGATTTTCAAAAAAATATATACACAATTATTTTTTATTAAAAAGAAAAAGATATCTCACAAGAAAATTAAAAAACATAACTTTATTTTTAAAAAAATGATGTTGACGCATCTATTTACAAAGAAACAGTCTTATTTTTATAATTTTTATAAACCTTGCACAAAATATGTTTTTTTAATAAGTAAATAATAAAGTTGCGTGGTAGAGCGCTCACTTTTTTTAACTAATTAACAAGCTAATTCCAGTGAATAACCATTAAAAACATTAAAAATCTTTATTAGTGAGTTTTCTGTCTTTGAATTTAACATCTAAAATAGACAACAGATTCTCAATTAAATTAAGTTCAGGGGATTGTGGTGATCAATCAAATGCAGATATTCCTGCATTTTGTATATATCTTTAATTTTTGCCGTATGCTTTATGTCATTGTCTTACTGAAACAGTTTCCATTCGGAAATGGATGTGTTATTCTTAGTTTGGATTGGTAAACTAAAAGAAAATGATAATTATGTTGGTCCGTGATTCCATCAATAATGTACAGGTTTCCCACTTCATGAGCAGTAAACATACCTCAAACCATGATTTTTTTACTATGTTTTTCTCTGGCATGTGTAAACTCTGGATTAAATGGTTCACCATTTTTTTCTATATTCTTCCTCAATTACCATATTCTCAATAATCATATTGCAGCAAAGGTGACTCACCTGTTTATATAATACTTTTCCATTGGTCTAAAGCTTAAGTGATCTCGGCACCTTTTCCTAGCTTTATTTTTGTAACAATTGTATTCGTACATAACTTTTCAAGGTTTAAATTTTACTTTATCTGACTTACTGATATCCTACAGTTCTTTATTACTTTCCTCACAATCAATTTATCTTCTCTTACTGTAGTTTTTTGATTCCGACTTGCTGCTACTTAAATTTTGAGATAAAAACCTAGACATGTATGTATGTATGTATCTACAGTATGTATCTAGTATGGATCTACAGTTTAAAGATTTAAACTGCAGATCTGCCAAAATACTATAATTATGAATGTCTCATAACTAATTAACGTTGAATTTTGGTTACTATAGTAACAATACAATAGTAATCTTTTTCTTTTTTTTTAGACTTCATATTTCTGGAGCTCTAAAAATGATTACAAACTTCTAAACCTCGTTTAGAGAAAACACCCTCAGAGATAAATATTATGAATGATTGATAGTGATAGATTAATATATGAATTTATAAAAATATCTATAATTGATTAAAATAATTGACTAAATTAAGGCATCAACATTATTTATTATAAACATAGTAAAAACAAAAAGTAAAAACAAATACCAATAAAAGATTAAAAAAACAACAACTGAATTCATTTTCTGAACTTTAATTGAAAGAATATAAACTTAATAAATTAAAATATTTTAATCATACTCTGCTCTTTCCATTGCACAACATAATAGGAAAGAACATAATGAATCAATATCTTCTTTTTTCAGTAACGCCCATTCACGGATAATAGCTTCTTTTATTGTTACAGCTGCTTCAAATAATACATAATCAACTTTGCAAGTTTCTAAAATTAAAAAAAAATATTATTTGTTTAAATATTGTTGTCAGTATCTGACAAAACCAGACAACTTTGTACTTTTTCACTGGTTTACTAAAAACTGGTTTACTAAAAACTGGTTTACTAAAAACTGGTTTACTAAAAAGCAAAGCTTTTTATTAAAAAAGATAAATATGAAAAATTTAAATTTGAGCAACCCTCATATGTAGTAGAACATTAAACCGCAACATTAACATAAAACATTTGTTAAAATTACTTAAGTAACTTTCATTTGATAAAATTACTTAAGTAATTCAGATACTAGTCAGCTATATAGAAAAAAAAACATATTAATTATGAAAAAAACAAATTATGTTTGGGTCCCTAAAAAACTTTTCTTTTTTTTTTTTAATTTTTTACGCATCAATTTAAGAGTGTTAATTAATAAAAACCAAAAAAATTAGAAAAAAAAATGGTTTCATTGTATTTTATAATACTGATATGTCAATCTAAAAATTACTAATAAAATCAAATAATTTTGTATTGTTATTTAGAACTAATTTATAATGAGTAGTATGCCTGAGCTGTCTCCTTGCTGTATTGGTAAAGCATTAAATGAACAGTGCTATCTTATCAAGTTTAACAAGTCTAAAAAAAGGAAATGTTATAAAGAAATGTCTAAACTGAACCAAAAACTTTTTTTAAGAAGCAAAGTAAAACTCCCTGTGATCCATAGATTTTATTTGTAACTATCACAAGAAAGTTTACTTGAGAATGAACATCGAAGGTATTATTGTAATCCTTTGAACAAGCACGCAAAAAAAAGTGAAAAGTAAGTTTCAATATTTAAACTAATACCTTTAATTTAATACCAATACCTTTGGCAATAAATTTAAAATATTATTATATTATATGTTAAGCAATATTTAATAATTATTATCTTTTACTTTATAGATTCTCTTAGATTTATCATTCTTTCATATGCAAAAGATTTTGGTTTAATACCTGGCCTAAAAATCTGCATTAGTTGCAGAAAAACACTGTATTGCAAACATCACGATATAAAAGAAAAACCTCAAGAAAAAGAAATTTATGTTGACAACCCAATATCAAAAGATCTTAATTTAAGTATTGCAAGTTTTGGATGTTCACCTCTCAAACCTGTTTCAAAAAAAGATAGATTTGCGTAAGGAATAAGTAAAAACAACTATTTAAACAAAATTATGACTCAAATCAGGTCAAAATTTGACAAAACATTGTCAAAATCATAAGATCTTACACTAAGTCAGGAAAGTTGGTCAATAGAGGAAACTCAGCAGTATTTTTTAACTTCAAAATGATCTGTAATACAAGCCAGATAATGAAAAAAACAAAGTGGAATATTATCGAAACCTTCTCCAGAAAAAACTAAAGAAAACTAAAAGATAGAAAACTAAGTAGAGATGTAATTATAGAGGTTGCTCAACTCTATCAATACAATGAAATTCAAGGATTTGTCCAGGAAAGAAAGAGTTTGTGTCACTTAAATTAAATGATCTAAAGCAACATATCCAAAAATGACTTTTTTTAGTCAATATGAAAGAACTTCACCACTCGCAGAAATGCACCATCCAAGGGGTGCATTCTTGTGAGTTGTGCTTCTGGTCTGCATGCAGTTTATGCTTGTCAGTACCATCATAATGTAAAAATTCTTGTACAGAAAATTCTGGGAATTGCTGATTACAAAAGCTTATTGAAATGAATGATTTGTAGCATTGAAATTAGAGATTGTAAAACATCTTGTTGTATGAGCTAGTTTACAGTCACTTATCCTAGATCCTGACACATCAAGCAAAAATGGTGTGTTCAACATGTCAAAAGAATATTATTTATTTTTGTTGACAAAGTTTTTATAGGAAAACATATTACAAACTTCAATTTGGAAGAGAAAAACCATCACAGTTTCATTCCAATATCACTTACCTCAATAAAAAAAAGAATTTCATTTGATGGTGTATGCACTAATGTGGATGTTTTTACCTGTAGAGTTTATATAAATGAAATTTCAAGTTGCACACCAGGAACATATGTGGCCTGCGTTTATGATGCTCAATGGTATATAAGAAGTATTCTTAATATTTTAGAAGTGTATTAAGATTTTTATATTAAATTTATGAAAAAGTCTTCTTTATGTAGCAAACTCATGTGGCCATGCAGAGATGATCTCTGTTGGGATGCATATTTTATGCAGAGTTCTATCTCTGAAGGTTCAGTCTAACAGAAGAAGATTTTATAATATTGACTTTTAAAAAATCAATGAGATTAATTTATTATTTGAGAAATTTAATTATAATTTTTTTTTTTAATTATAATTTTGTTTATTGTCTTAAAAACATTTTATTGTCTTAATAGCTAAAAAAAATTTTAACTGAAATTTTAAGTTATATATAAACAAATATTCTAAAGTTATATACAAGCAAATATCTTAAAATATTTAGTGTTACACATTTTGTATTTAAAACATTTGCAAATTTTTTCATCACTTCAATTTACAAATTGCAAAAAATTTTATTTGATTTCTATTTAAAAAAAAATTGTTATAAAGTGGGGGTAATAAGTTTTTATCTATTGGGGTTATAAGGTTATAAACATTGGTATTTTTTATCATCATTTTATTACAAATAACATTATTTTATTTAATGCAATTATTCATTTTGTTAACATCATAGTTTTGAAAAGACAAACAAATAACTTTAATTTGTTTTTATGGAAACCTTACCTGACTTTTAGAGACTATCTTTTAGGATTATAAATAAGTGCCCAATAATTTTTTTGGTTTTAATTAATTAACACTCTTGGATTGATGTGTATAAGAAAATTAAAGGAAAAAAAAAGTGCTATCTTAGGTAACAGATGCTTTGCATCAGGGATCAATTTTTAAAAAATCTTGGCTCATTTTGATGACCTATAACTTTTTAACGCAGCTCTTTAATCTACTGATTTTTTTTAATATTTATCCACCACATGCAGATCAACAGATAATTTGATTTGTATTAATTTTTGAACTAGTTTTTAAGATTAGGCTCTTTAAAATCACAAAAAATTTCAAAAAAAAAATATCAACTCTAGCTCACCATTATGGAAAAGACTAAGATGCCAGATTTTAAACTTTTTGTTTTTTTAAAAGCATTCATTGCATACTTGCTACCATAAAATAGTTGAAGTATAAAGCCAACTTTTTCAAAAGTTATTAGCTGTTAAAAACAATGAAAAAAACCTTTTCCTAAGAAGAGTAAAATTTAATGCAAAATAGCCCACTACTTAAATAGTGTTTTCTCAAGAACCATATTATGTGAAATTTTTAAAACATGCTTTCCTTATATATATGTACAAAATCAAAAAGTTTCAAAAAAATTTGAGATGGCCCATAAAGAACTTTATAAAAACTTGCTTCATTTGGCATAGAATGACCCGTTAATTAAAAACATGAATTCTTTTATTGTAATTTTAGTTAACACAGAGGCGCAACTGGGTTTGCCAATTTATTTTTGACACCCTTTTAGCTTTGTAACTTTTTCTATTGTTATTATTTTGCAATAGTTCAACTATTTTGTGTTTAAAGCATTTTTTATTTTAATTATAAATTGCTCTTTATTTCAGAATACTTGACTAACAATAGACCAGGTTTAGAGTATAAATCCTTCATTGCATAAAATTGAAACTTTTTGCCAGGCAAAAAATTAAAATCTTCTGCTATAATTTTCAAAGAAACAAATCTGTTTTTTAACTGCATCTTATTGAATCAATGATTGCAAAACACGAAATATTGAACTTATCCAAGTTGGGTCCATCATGTTCTCTTGACATTTATTTTCTTTTTGCTTTTCTTTTTTAAACTACTTTCATTTTGTAAACTTTGGCAAAAAACTTATATTTTGATAGTTCTTAAGCCTTTAGAGTCATTTACAAGTTTTTTTTATCAACAAATATGATCAATTAATATCCAGGTATTTTTTTTTTATATAGTGCTAAATTGACATGAGCTAAATTTATTTTTTCCAATATCAAACTCCAAATAGTTATAAATGCAATTAACTTTTAACTATTGATTTGATGATGCAATGATTTAAATAACTCATCATTAAGGAACGATTATCCTTCATTTAAAATAATGATGTTTCATATATAAACAATTTGTTTATATATGAAATAGCATTTGCTTTGAAACACTACATTGCATCCATGTGCTTCTGTAGACTGATTTCAGTAACTTATATTTTTTTTTTCCTTTTACTAGTTAACAAAGAGAAAAAATTGCGGAATGCCAGTTCCAAAAAATATCCCAACATCCACATTGATGCTGGCTGTATGCACAAATACCAAAATGAAATCAGGGTAGAACACAGAAATTAACAAAAAAGGAGATTCTCTTTTTCAAGTATGGCTTGAACTTCGTTGCACTTCACTGCCATGTTGGTCTCATTATCATACCCATAGCCATTTACATTTTCAAGTGATAATCGAATTTTGATTTGATCCTGCTATAAGGCTTTAAGGCGGTTCCTTCTCCTGTGTTTTAGTTGTGCTATTCAATTCAATGAATCTTCTCTTTAACTATATATTTATTACCTAAAAATTTCACAAACCAAATAACTTCAGTTAATTCGTCTTTGTTTGATACATCCGGAGCACTACCAAATGTATACTATAATATTTAGTTTTCTGAGTTTCTTTTATTTTTTCACATTATACTTTTAATGCTTACAAAAAAATTAATTCTGAATTGTTGGCAACAAATAGCTGGTAGGATTTTTTATATGTGTTTCAAGTGAATTTATAAAACCAACACCAAACTGATTCACAAATTTTGACAAATTCAAAAATTTACTACCATCTTGTTTGTGTCCTCGAAAAGCCATCTTGTTTTCAGCACAAAAGAATTTACATTTTAATATTATAGTCAATGTAAGGTGCTATTTTAAAATTTTGTTTTTAAGTGCTGCTTGTGCAACACCGCCAATTAGTTTTTTTTTAAAACAACTTTTTGAGGTCCCTTTTTAAATAATTTTTATTTTGTTAAACTCCAGTCCATATATGAATCAGACTGACAAAATGGAATATTATGTGCACCAGATACAAATAAGTGGCAAGGAAAACAATACACTGTATCTTTATTTTTGCAATAAAATCCCTATCTTTCTATTCAATACCCTTATTTATAAATTTCCAGGACATATTAAAAGCGGCCGTTTGAGACTTCCTTAACTCTACATATTCTGGACCATTTTGAAGTAGAAACAACCTGATATTATTATAACTTTAATTCCATTTCGATCCATTAAACTTAATGTGCACACATTTTAATTGTCTCATTTAGATTTTGAGTTACTCATTTTACAATATAATGTTGTGTATGTAATGTTGTGTATGAAATGTTGTATATATAATGTTTCAATTAATCTTTCTCATTTTTTTTCTTTAACAACTCATTCTTTGCAATATTGTCCATTTTTATTTCTTATAATCCATATCTAACTTTTAAGTTTGAGTATACTTAACATATTTGTGAAATAAATTAAATATTAGGAATATATTTAATTTATTTTGAATTTGAATTAATTTATTTAATAACTTATTTATTCTTATTAAGAATTTATTGACTGATTTCAGTTACTAAAACTGGACCAAGTATTAATAACAATTAATTCTTAAATTGCTGGTGAAACATTAGCATTTTACAAAACAAAAATCAAACTAATTTTTATTATAGCGATTACTAAAACCTTAAGTTCAACAATAGACAACTTAAGATAAATAAGAAAACTTTTTTTTTTTAATGTTACTCACATCCCCTAGGCCGAGAAGGCCACTACAGTCAAGTACTTTATTGTAGTTACAATCCCCTCTTAACTTTTTAACTCTGAAACATGAACCTTGAAGATCAACTGCACAGAGAAACAAGTTCAATATAACTTTTTTGTTATCGAGAGTAACAATAATATTGAAACTTTTAAACAAAAATTTCAATGCTATTGTTAAAAAAATCTCTAAAAAATTTTTAAAATAAAAATTTTATTAGAGATTTTGTTACATCCATGATAATTGCTGCAATCCCGAACTGTTCTTACACCACTGGTTAACAAAACAGATTTACTTTTAAACAAACAACATAAAATTATTTCTAAACAAGACAATTTTAATAAGAAACAAGTTTATAACTTTAATATAATATAACATACCAAGAATCTTTTTTCCTAATTCATACGGAGTTCTTGTTTTACGAAATTGTAAGAAAATCTGTTCAGCATTATGCCTTTCCTCAGATGATACTGCAGTCGGGGGAGCCTGAATATTTATATAAAAATTTATTAATACTTCATTAAAACTTAAATAAAATGATCAAAGAAAAAAGCTAAGTAAATTGATACTATGGTTCTGGAGTTTATAAACAAGTTCAACATTTTAGGAGATTCACACACACACATACACACCTACAAAGTTAGTAGAAACAGTAAAACTAATAAAGTCAGGATTCTCGTGCTTTTTTTCACAGTTGTACAAAATAAAATAAAAAAGACTTTTTCTCAGAAAACTATTAGCTTGCAGCAAAACTATAATGCATACATAATATTTAAAAATGCAAAAAATTTAAAGCGTAATAATTTTGTGGCTAAAAAAAACATTTTCTGTAAAAAAAAAATTTTAATTTTCTATAAAATCTTATGGAGGAAGAATTTCAACTTTACTTAGTCATAACTCTAAAATAATCAATTTTTTTCAAAAAAACTTGACAGAAAAGAATCTTGTTTACATAATGGATTTGATATATAAATATCCTTAAATTTGATTTCACTGAACAGCCAGATCTAAGTATGCTCTGCATGTTTTTAGAACAATTGATACTCTAAAAGACAATAGTTGGAGCATTTCTTCTGTATACTATATGCAAGATAAATGATTTTTGAAGTTCTTTTTGAAATTTTTGAAATTACTTTTTATTTCATGATTCATAAAAATTTTTATAAATCAGCGTGATGACAGATCTATGACATTTTATTTTATGAAAATAATTCATAGATTAAAATTAACATTACTTTAAAAATGTATATTTGGTAATATTCAAGTCTATTTTATTTATTTTAATACATTTCTCTGTAAATATCCCTGATATTTGCAAAGAATTACAAATAACAATGCTACATATTGCAAATATCAATGATGCATTTATTTTTTTCTTGTTATTTAAAAGTTGCAAAAGTGAACATTCCAAATGCATGAAAAACTTTGTGGACCGTAGGTAGTGAGGTTTTCCTAACACCTTAGTAGCTCTCTAAGAGACCAATTTGATCAAAAGCTGTAATATTTTAAGGCATTGGATGCTTTTGGTTAAATTGTTAGTACTTTTGGTGCATTGACAAGAAGTTTTCTCTAATAATTTAAAACATGACTATAGTACCAAAAAATTTTTAACGCAAAAAAATCATAATCATTAGTAAACCTTACCTCTTGCAACATTTGGCAGACATGTTTGTTTTTAAAGATTTATTTACACACAAAAAAATTGCTTACTAAAATACAAAATTTGATTTTATACTTGTTACAAAGTGTATGCTTGTAACTTTAATGTTACAAGAATATATAAATAACGAGTGTTTCTTACCTTAAAAAAGTCTTTAGACGAGCTTTGGGTTTTCACGGCTATCCATTTATTAACAACTTTACTTATTTGATAAAAAATTTGACAAAGTCAAAAAAGCTATAAAAGTTTTTACTGCTTATAAAAAATATTTTTATTTGCTTATTGTAATAGAATTCAGGAATTTAAAGAACTATAACAAATTAAGTTCCACAATAAAAGTGTTTATATAATTAAAAAAATTTTTAGCAGAACATTTAATTGTCATTATATTTTTTTATTTTGTTCAAATTGAGACAAACTTATATAATTCATTATAATTAATATATAAAATATATAATACATTACATAAAATAAAAATTATCATCAATTTAGCGTAATAACTTCACACTTTATCAGTTTTTATAACTTTATAAGTTTATATTTTATCAATATAATTTAGAGTGTAATAGCTTTATATTTATCAGTTAGTCCAATCTAATTAAAAACATTTCCATTTTAATTGGCGCACAACTGCTAAGAAGTAAAGAAGTTTATTATGCAATTATTGGTTTATTTTTTAAAAAAAATTTTTACATCTCAGTTACATTGGTAATGCTTTTCTTTTATAAACAACTTGACCATATTGTCAAACTTGAACATATTTTCATTGTTATAGTATTTTACACCAAGGATTTTAGGGAAAAAAATCTAAACCTGTATTTTAAAAGAAAAGCAAAATTTATTTTTTTTACCAATTCTATTATAACTTTGTATTACAATTATATAATATTTATATTCACATTTATAATACAAAAATTCTGTTTTACTTAAAACAAAACAATTATTGCAGTATAAAATAACTTATATTATAAAGTTGACAAGTTGTTAGCCATTTGTATAGTTAAAATATAATCTCAAGTACTTGAAAAAAAATTAGTGACTGCCCAGAAGAAAAAAAAATTTGCATTTTGTAAGCAAAAAAATTCAATCTGAAACTGGAACATTATCTTTTTTAATCTAATTATTATTTTTGTCTTCACAATAGATCTGATTGCCTACACTTTATGTTATGCTACTCAATGTTGCAATATAATTGGACCTCACTATAATAGCCAAATATCCTAAATTTAAACTTTGGTTTTCAGTTTCTAACATTTTCAGAGACCTTATTAAAGTTGTATGGAATATGCTTGGGGCAAAAAAATAGTCATTGTCCAAAAATATCACTGGTGATCACAATGCATTCCTAAGAATGGAGAATCACTATACACCCACTACTTAATTCTAATTGGTTATCAACACCAATATTTTTGCAAATGATGAATACTATTTCTATTTACTACAATAATTTACATACATAATTACATTACATACATAAATCATAACAAAGCTAAAGATTTAAAAATAAATAAAATGTGCTATCTAAAGATTTTCTGTAAAAAAGCAACAACTCAAACAAGAAGTGTTTTTCAATCCACTTATTATCTGGAATTTTTTTTTTTTTTTTTTTTGCAAAAACTTTTTATTAATTTTTGTATGAGTGGTGAGTGAAAAAGCTAAAAACACAAATATATTACAAAAATATATACCTAAACTTGTATGTATGGAAAAAATTTTTGATATCCAGAAAAATGAAAAGTTAAGAAAAATATGCGGAAAAAGATAATCCCTGATTAATATAAAATAACCAGAACTTTTAAAAGTATAAATCTTACTGGAAAACATCAACAATAAAAGGAGAAAAGGTAGTCTTATAACCAAATGACATAATACAGACGAATTGATAAAATATTTCTGCAATATCAAAAACAAACATAACTGCATTTTAATCGAGTTTGATATTAAAGAGTTCCATCCTTTTATTCTCTAAAGAATTACTTCACCTGGGTGATTTAAAAATATTTTAGACAAATGCTAGACATCAACATCATTCAAAAATCATTTAAAATCATTCAAAAATCATAACTTTTTACTGGAAACAATATTATATAGTTGAAAAACTTTTTTGCAAATAAATAATAGAGCTGAAGTATGTGAACTTTGAAAGACTTTGAAATTTACATACAATAAGAAAAGGGTATAGAATCCATCAAATTATATAAAAAAGCTCTGTTTTCATGGGATTAATTGAATACAATTTAATGGAATCAACAAAAACTTTATTTTTTAAAGAGAAGTTTAATCTAAAACTAACAATAAAAATTTAAAATTACCGAAATAACTTTTGTATCATCAGCCTACAATTTTCAATTTTTTATTTTTTGTGATACATCATCAATACATATAACTAACAGCAGCTCCAACACTAAGCCTTGTGGCACTCCACTTGTTACTTCAATTCTGATTTATAAATCCCAAGAATAACTTTTTGAGTTCTATTACTCAGATATGCTTTAAAACCCCCTCATTAAAACTTCATTTTCACAATATGCTTTTAACTTTATTAACAATATATTGTGTGCCACTGCATCCAAAGCTTTGATAAAGTCTAAAAAAGCTTTATCTATAGATAAACCACTGATGGATCAATTTTACAAGTGAAGTACAATGTTTTCTTCACACCATATAGTCCTTTGGATCTATGAACATGCTCAATTTTTTTTTTGAAAATAGTGAAATTCTAATAATCCCACTTCATGCCATTTCAGAGGCTTTATCAACTATTTTTAACAAACTACAGACATGTTTATATGTGTTGTGTCATCTTTTCTTAACCAACCAGTGTCTTCTATTACATTGCTATCAACTTCAACAATCACACCAAGTGCTACTGAACTAGTATCCACCCAAACTTTTGCCTCATTACCATAAACACTTCGAATTCCTATTGCAGGTTTGTCACTATGTGTTTTTTTAACTATATTGTTCAGCAATTTTTTGAGATTCGAGATCACAGACATCTTTTGGCATATCATTTTTGAGTCCCAGTAAACATGATTTGTTTTTTCCATTAAAACTAATATCATGAGTTGCAGATGATATTCTACCAAGAGCCACTATTCCATTCATAACCATCAAAAAACAACCAAGTGGTTTGAAATCAACTGATCAAAAAAAAATCAATCCACAAAACTGCATTTTTATTTGCTGTGACGACTTAAGTTTGGCTAACATCTTCGCACATTCCATTAACAGTTACCACTAATTAAACCAATATAATAAGAGAGTAGTAAGGCGCCTTATTACTCTATTATTATACCAATATAATAAGAGAGTAATAAGGCGCCTTAATCTTATCTTATTGGTTTAATAAGAGATTAATACCTTATTAATCTCTTATTAAACCAATATAATAAGGCGCCTTTCTTTCTTTCAAAGGAGAATGCAAGAAAGAAAGGCGCCTGACATTATAGTCTGTAAGGTGAAGTGGTCCTGAATAATTGGCGTAACAATAACGTAAAAGACATAATTGTAAACATCTTGGGAATTTAGTTTATATATAAATTATGTTTAAATTCATAAAGAGATATTGGCATTTAACGCATAATTGACAACAGTTACTTTTTATGTGAAACTACACAGTGTCAATGTTCATTTCTGGATTTGCAATTGCTGTAGCAAATAATTTATTAAAATTTTAGTTGTTTTCCTTTTGAAAAGCAAAATGAAAAAATTACATTTGTAATAACTGATTCATTTATTGGTATTGATCCATCTTCCATTTCAAGTGCACATGCCTTCTGATTGATTTTAGTTTTACTGTTTATATATTGGCGTATTGTTATGGATTTAGGTTTGTTACAGCTTAGGGTTAATTAGTAGCAATGAGGCAATTGCTTGGGCTATTAAGCAGAGTTTTAAGTACTATCTATGCATTGAGTCAAGTTTTTCAATCTAATTTAAAAATGAATAAAGTACCAAAAACTACAAAACACAAAAAACAATCATCATCACCAAGTTCTCTAAACCTATCATTCACTAATATTCGTGGTCTTCGAAATAACTTTTCTTCTGTTGAATCTTATCTCTTGCAAAGTTCACCAGAGCAACTTGCTCGATGTGAGACTAATTTGAGCTCAGCTGTCTCATCTTGCGATCTTAGTGTTGATGGTTATCTTCCTTCAATTCGTAAAGACTCCAATAGTCATATGCTTGGCCTCGGCATTTACATTCGTAAGAATTCACCCATTTGTCGTAAAACTAGGTTTGAATCCACAGACTATTCTTTTATATGCTTTCGTTTAGCACCACTTCACTCAATTGCCTTTCTCTTTGTTTTATATTGTTCTCCTTCATCTCAAAACTGCACTCTTTTTGATGTTATTTCTGATCATATTGACCAAGCTCCCTCTCTTTATCCATCAGCTAATATAGTTGTTGTCGGTGACTTTAATGCTCACCACCCTAAATAGCTAGGCTCTAGTAGCAGTGATTTTGCAGGCATTAAAGCCAACAATTTTTGCCTTTCTCAATCCCTAACTCAAATAGTCAACTTTCCAACTCGCTTTCTTGACAACCCGAATCATCTACCTTCTCTACTTGACTTATGTCTTGTTTCTGATCCTAGTCAATGCGCAGTTTCTCCACATTCACCCTTAGGTGCTTCTGATCACAGTTTGATCTCTCTAAAACTTATATCTCATTCTTCTTCATCACCTGAATCCCCCTATCATTGTACCTCTTACAACTACAGTAAAGCTGACTGGGATTCTTTCCATGATTTTCTTTGTGATGGCCCTTGGGTAGAAATCTTTTGTCTTCCTGTCGACAAATGTGCTTCTTACATGACTTCGTGGATTCAAGCTGGCATGGAATCTTTTGTTCCCTCTTGACGATTCCAGGTCAAGCCTCACTCTCCTCCATGATTTTCCTCACATTGTGCTGCTGCGATTGCCAATCGAAACCGTTACTTCCATATTTATCAGCAAAACAATTCTCTAGGAAACAGGCATCTGTTTATTGCTGCTAGAAACCATTGTAAAAATGTTTTGTCTAACACCAAAGCCCGCTATTCTCAAGTCATGAAATCTCGTATCTCATCCAAAAATTAGGCTCTCATGACTTCTGGAGAATCTTTAATAGTATCAATAATAAGGGCAAATCTTTAATTTCACCTCTTGCATAGTTCAGACTTTGTCACCCCACCTAAAAACTTTTCATCAATATCATTTCTTGATTCCACTAGTTGCATTTTACCTGATATTGCCAACAAACAGGTTGATCCATTGCTTGACATTCGTATCACTCCAGCTTCTGTATCTAAAGTGATTTCCTGTCTAGACTCTTCTACAGCTTGTGGCCCGGACAACATACATGCTATTGTCTTCCAGAAGTGTTCTCTAGAGCTGTCGCCTATACTCTCAAAACTATTCAACAAGTGCTTATCAGAGTCTTGTTTTCCAGCCTGCTGGAAAGCAGCATCTGTTATCCCTATCTTCAAAAATTCTGGAGAGGGATCTGTTTCATTTAACTACCGTCCCATTAGTCTTCTTCCTATCATAAGCAAGGTTTTTGAATCTTTAATTAACAAACACTTAGTTTCTCATCTTGAATCTAATAACTTACTTTCTGACCATCAATATGGATTTCGATCTTCTCGTTCTACAGCTGATTTGCTAACAGTAACAACTGGTAGGTTTTATTGTGCATTAGATAAAGCTGGAGAGGTTAAGGCCATTGCTCTTGACATTTCAAAAGCTTTTGATAAAATTTGGTATGCTGGTCTCCATAAGCTTTCTTCTTATGGTGTATCTGGCAACATCTTTAAGATTCCTTCCTTTCCAATCGTAGTATAAAAGTTGTCCACGATGGACAGCAATCTTCTTCTTATTCTGTAACTTCATGGGTTCCTCAAGGTTCTATCCTTGGTCCTATACTCTTTTTAATTTACATTAACGATCTTCCAGATATTCTCACATCTAAGGTTGCATTGTTTGCTGATGATACTACCATTTATTCTTGTCGTGATGAGAAACCAACACTCTCTGATTGCTTGGAGGGGGCATTTGAGCTTGAAAAGGATCTTACTTCTGCTACAGCATGGGGCTCACAGCGGCTGGTGAACTTCAATACAGATAAAACTCAATTTTTTTCAGCCAATCGTTATCGCAATAATTTAGATCTTCTTATATTTATGAATGGTGATGTACTCGATGAGTCATCTACTCTTCATCTTCTAGAATTAACTCTTATTTCCAATCTTTCTTGGAAACCATACATCAAATCAGTTGCAAAATTAGCATCTGCTAAGGTTGCATCTCTTTATCGAGCTCGTCACTTTTTTACTTCGGATTCTATTCTCTATCTCTATAAATCTCAAATCCGGCCTTGTATGGAATAATGTTGCCATATCTGGGGCGGATCTTCTAATGATGCGCTTTCTCTTTTAGACAAGGTGCAAAAGCGCATTGTAAACATAGTTGGACCTGCTCTTGCAGCCAATCTCTAACCAATATCACATTGTCGTAATGTCTTTTCTTTCTCTTTTCTACAAATACTATGATGGGCACTGCTCTAAAGAGCTAGCGTCTCTTGTGCCATCTACTAAAATTCATTCTCATGTTACTCCTCATTCAATTAAGTCTCATCCTTTTTCTGTGACTGTTCCTAAGTGCTCCAAAAATGCTTTTTTTGTCTAGTTTTTTTCATCAAACATCAGTTGGAATTTGCTTCCTTTATCTTGCTTTCCTGATTCATATAATTTGAAATCCTTTAAGTCGTCCGCCAATCGTTATCTTGCTCTACAATCTCCATATTTTCTCTTTCAGTAACTTCCAACTTTAATTAATGGCTGCTTGCAGCCTTGTTGGAAGCGAAGATGTTTAAAAAAATATATATATCAATTTTTTTTTTGTAATTTTTTAACTATTTCATACTCATACTCTCAAATTGCAAATTTGACAGATTTTTTGTAACTTTGTTATTAGTTTTGTACTCCTATAATACCTTATGGTTTCGAAATATGAAGTTCCTGCACTTGATCCACAATTTCATTTTCAGTTTTATAAATGCTGCTAATTTTTTATTAAGCCATGGTGCTTTTTTGATTTTTTTTCATATTTGCTTGCAAAATATATAGATTACACATCATTTTGTAATGGTGTTATCTTTTATTGTAACACTTGCCTGCATTAAGGTTTTCAAAGAGCTTTTCCCAGTTAATTTTATCAAGGTAATTGTTCATATAGTATAGTTCCCTTTGTGATACAAATTTTTTTGTATATGATGGATTTACAATTTTATGTTTTGATTAAACACAAGAAATAAGCAAATATCAAAATCCTGCAATAAAAACAAATTTATTATTTCTAACTATAACACTATGACATCTTTAACTTTGTATAAACATACATCTGCATAACATTTGTTACATCTGCAACTTTAAGGCTACTAAGGTAATGCTCTATTATATTATTAGCATATAATAATTTTTTTTATTTTTTATTTTTTTTTTTGTAACTCATGGAATAACATCTGACATTCACATAAAACTTGAAATTCTGATTTATATTTCAAGCCATTCCACTGTAACTATTTAATCACTCTTCTAATAATTATTCTAATAATTATTTTTTATATTATACTCTACTTTTGTGTTTAGCACTGTCTATCAAAAATTCAACAATAGTATGACACCATCAGTATGCATTTAATACATTATATAAACAACAACTTAAACGCACACTAATTTTCCATATTGAAATAGCCATCAGGGATGGGGGCTTCAATACCTACATCAACTGAGTATCTAAACTTTATACAAAATGCAAATATTAAAGTTACAATATAAAAAGTATGAAATTACACTTTGTTTTAGCACCTAATAGTTTTTGCTTGTTTTGTTTGTTTGCTATATAGCAGCAATATCCCCTTTATACATGCCTGATTTAAATTTCTACCTCAGCATTATAAAGAACTATTTTATACCTATGTTGTAGCAAATATTATGCATTTTTGAATCAAAAATTGAAACATACCATGACTACAACAGCTGCGTTTTCAAGCTCTCTAATGATATTTATTGATTCCATGTTGCTTTCCAATTATATTTCCTTGTTCTAGTAGAGAATATCTACAAATTAAAACTAAAATTGAAGCATAAATAAGTTTACTATGAAACAACAAAATTTTTGTTTAAATTGCTTTAAATAAATACTTTTATAATTTTATCCTTGATTACAGTGTGAAGAAATAAATTTACATATTTAAAATAATTTTATTTATGTTTGAAATAATTTTATGTGTATATATATATATATATATATATATATATATATATATATATATATATATATATATATATATATATATATATATATATATATATATATATATATATATATATATATATATATATATATATATATTGCAATATTTGCATTGCAGGAAAAATGAAAATTTATCAATTTTAATTTAAAATATTTTAACAAAAAGCTTCATCAGCACGATTCTGATTATCAGACATGTTCAAATTATCTTTAAAACAAAAGTTCACTTGATTCTTTGGAATCAAATTAGCTCTAACTTGATCTCTGTACCATAATAGCTCACATAGTTTGTTCATAAATGTACTTATCTCTTCAAATAATTCGAGAATCTTGCAGTCTTCTTTATTTTCATTATTAATATTTAAAACA
Organism: Hydra vulgaris; assembly: GCF_038396675.1. NCBI lineage: Eukaryota > Metazoa > Cnidaria > Hydrozoa > Anthoathecata > Hydridae > Hydra > Hydra vulgaris. The sequence continues at coordinate 58,123,035 of NC_088922.1, read as the reverse complement.
GGAAATCCCCAAACCTGCTCAAAGTCTTTAATCATTTTATTTGTTATTTCAGTTTTTTTTGAAAAAATATCTGCATTTTGTATTCCTGCACATACCTTAAGTACATCCTCTCCGACATCAACTCTAGAAATTAACTTTGGTATATCTTCCCATGTGGTATAACGTGAGAAAGAGAACATATATACAACACAATCAAGATTTTCAGTACAACTAGGAAGAATATGATTGTATGTATTTAAAGTTTGTTCACTTGTATCAAAAAACATAAGCTTAAACAAAACATATTGATCTGTGTCAAGTAATCGAACAGGCCAATAAACAACTGTTGTTTGTATCCCAAGCGTTTCAGGTATATTATCAGGAATCTTTTGTCCTGAAAGTTTTAGTATTGCACTTGTTTTCCCAATAGCTCCATTACCACATACAAAAATTTTATACTGAAGCTCAGTAGCATATAATTTTTCTGCTGCACCATAATTTAATGGTGATTCCAATAACCCAAAATATTTTCGATTTCCTTTTTTTACTAATGGACTCAAAAATTCTTTAACTGAGCTTGATGAAAATATATTGAAATCGATAAGAGAGCCAAATTGCATTATTTTTATTATTTTTAATTCTGTTCGTAAAGTATTGTTAATATTAAATTTTACTCAAGCAATCAATTCTTATTTAGAGATTAGAATTGTTCAGAATTTAATAAAAATAGATGAAAAATGAAAAATCTCTGTAGATATACAGTCCATTTAATAGAAACACAGTAGTTTAATGATACAAAAAAAAAAGTTTAAATAAAATATAAAAAAGTATAAAAAATGGGTTTAGGGATTTTTACTGACATTTATGAGAAAGTGGGTTCGCGCCCGTTAAGATAATTCAAAATAAGATTTTCGAAAAAACGCACGCTAAAGAAATCAGTATCTTTTTAGAATATTAACATTAAGTGTCAAGATCTGCATTTTATTAAAAATTCAAAAACTTTTTTGGAATCATCCAAAAAAAATGCTAACCAAATAAAGGTGTCTTCCGACTTTCTATTTCTAAATAATAGAAAATTTGCGGTTTACAATTTTTCGTACGTCATTTTGTAAAACGTAATTTTGTAAAATGAAATTTTGACTTTAACAAAAAGTTATCGTTTTCAACTTGCTATTGAGACTTCCTAAAATTTTAAACTGTAAAAGGTTGAAGTTAATAATATTATTTTCATTAGTATCAAAATAGCGCTAATGCACATAAAATGCTTATTAATATTGTAATAAGTATTTGTTTGCAAAATTTCATAACGGAAAACAGAAAAATATTTAAAGCAGAAAGAGTCAGTTTTATTAGCATACAATGGGAAACTGAACTGATTAGGAGCTATCAATCTCAGCGATGAAATTAGATGCTTGTAGCAAAAAAAAAAAAAAAAAAACTTTTTTGTTTTTGGAAAGTCTAAATCAGAATGATAATAGATTTTTTTTTCAATAGCGTTAAATTTTGACAGACTTCCATTAATACAATGGAAACAGATATTTACTTAGAGTTCAATATATACTTTGTAAATGTTGGGTCCATTGGAAAAACTTCAAAAAAATTTCTAGTTTATATGGACTACCGCCATTTAAAAAGCAAACAAACTTCCATATTTTCAATTCTAAAAAAAAAAAATATTTTTTTAAAAAATATAAAGAAAAATATAAATTACATATAAACAACAAGAAAAAATCTTGGAAAAAGTATTAAGATATCTTAATTAGAATCTTAGAAAGGTTTTTTCTATAAAAAATCTTTTCCTTTTTTCTATAGCTAATCTTTTTTTTTTTTTACTTTATATAAAAAAAGCTTATAAAGATACTTATTAAGTTACATTTTCAATAGAAAAAATCTTTTATCAAAGTTTTTCCTTCAGGATGGTACGGTTTTATTATAGCGTACCGCAGAAAAGCATTTAATGAAGTTTACGTTGTCTTTCTTAACGGTGTTGTTTATATAATTAAAGTAGGCATCAAACTTTAGATTACTGCGCATCGGTTTCTATTGCAAGACGTGCAAAAAAACTAATTAGATCAAACACGGTTAAAAAAATGATGAAAACTAAGAGAGCGAATACAAACAAATATGCATAACACACACACACCTGACAGAAAACCATTTTATTGAATAAAATAAATTATACAAAAACTCTGGTGAATTAATCAAGATAACTTGTCAAAAATTATTATTGTTTTTTAATAGACTTCAAATTTTCAAAACCATTTTTATTTCTATAGTTGCATGTTATAATCTTTAATGGCAATTAAATAGGAAGATAAAGAGTAATAAATCAATTGTAGAAATTTTTTAAATTGCCATTATTTTAAATTTGCTTCTTAAGAAACTCTGTTTTTACAAGAAAAAATGTGCAAATGAAAATAACCAAAATAATTGAAATATTATACAAGCGAGAAATTTTATAAATAGACATGCATAAATTCAACTTTATTACTCACTTATCCAATGCACGTAAATTATGCAAATATCGCACGAGATGCTAAAAAAAGTTAATTAGATAATTTGTTAGTTATCGGCAACAAAAGTACGTCTAATAAACTTTAAAGATCGTTATACTCATACCAAACCTCTTTTATTCGAAATGGATATTCTTAATATATACCAACTAAATGTTTTTATGTTCTTTGCTTTATATTCAAATGTTAGATAAACTTAACTCCTATATCTTTTTATTAACATTATTTGCAAACAAATTTTGGAAGATCTCTTATATCATATCTCGGAGCTATTCTTTGGAACTAAATAGTTTTAAAAAAATCAAAAATGAAAAAATTTTCTCAATAAAAATCAAACTCTTCTATTCTTAATAATCTTTTTAATGAAATTATTTTTAGAAAAAAAGTTAATTTTTAATGCCTTTTAATTGGCTTTAAAAATCTGGTTTTTCTGTTTCAATAGGCTTTACATCCTATTTTTAATAATTCAGCCCAACTGCCCTTATCCACCTAGGGACGGCCCTGCCAGCAAATGGTTGAATGTACCGGTACTAAACATAGTAAATAAAGCTAAACATAGTAAATAAAATAAATTTGATTATGAAACTGGCTCAACAATACTGGTTGTTTGAGTTTCACAAAATATAATTTTTCGTAAAAATTATTGCAGTTTATACCTGACTTCATCATCATAAAAAAATATTACAGAACAGATTTTTCAGTCAAAAGTCATTGTAGTTTATGTTCCGCAATCTTTAATTCTGTGAGCGCTGTTGAGTATAAACTACAATGCCTAGATAGAGTAGTCAAATGTAATGCTAACTTAGGAAAACACGCCTAATAACAATTTCACTCCATGAGTAGCCACTCATATGTCAACACAACGCTAATTATAACAACATGTTAATCCAACATAAGACCTACAAGTTTATAGTTACAGGAACTAACGCCAACCTTGTAAACATAATGGAAAAATAAGATAAAAATTTTTTCCAAGAGTTATACCTCTCTAAAAAACAATAATGTTCAAAACTTGTTTAGCAACAACGAGACAAAGTTTACCCTAAAACAAACATTTGCCTACCCAATGTCAATGTAACGCCATAATACCGTCAACCAACTATTTAAAATGCAATGGTCAGTGATCTAATAGCTTGTTGTATTGAAATAAAGCATATGTCTATCTTTGGCCCAACAATAAAGATAGTCTTAGATCAACTAAATTGTATAGGTCCTAAATAGCTCACAAAATCCTAGAAAGCTCCCAATAAGTGTCAACTGGTACCAGGGTATCTGCCCGTTGGGTACTGCTCGGGTAGCATTTTTTAATAACGGTTACCCATCATTTGATAAATTTAAAATTCATTTCACTCAATTTTTAAATTTAAAATCGTTAATTGTAATATAACAGTTTAAAAATAACCATATGTAAAATAAGATCTTGTGTACAATGTTTTCCTTTAAGTAAATCAGAATTCCTACAGCTCGCTTAGTAGCTCTCTAGGACAAAATTCTTTCGAAATCTTGAAAATGAAAAATATAGTTATATATTAGCAAGTTTCAGTTAAGCAAATTATATTTATGATATTTTCAGCTACTTCTTAAAAAGGTATACTTTTGTTCGAAAAAAATTGATTTAAAAGAAATTTTTTTTTTTAAGCGTAAAAAGTTTATTCTAAACAACTGTTATAAAAAAAAAAAGCGTTTATCAATTTATAACAAATAAATGTTTTGTAAAAGACTTTGGCACCCAAAACAGTAGTGACGCTAGTATTTCTAAACACCGTTCAGGGGCGATTCTACTTGGTTAGTTGGGTATTTAACACATTTCAGACGGTTGATTTTTAGATTTGAGGAACTCTTTTAATTTAAAAAAGCAGTCAGTAAAAGTAACGCTCCTGACTGTAATTGTGACTTGTGTAACTTGAACACTTTAAGTAAAATAAAATCTATATATGTGAAAAGGAGCAACTCTAAATAAATTTCATTATAAAATGAAAAGTTTTAATTGACTGTTTATAGATACAACTTTTATAGAAAATGTTTTTTTGACGGGTTTACTCTCTCGCTTTTTAATGATTTTTGACATGCCTAATAGGAATCTTTACTAAACTTCCAGCACGGAGGTGCTTGAAGCTTTCTAAATATTTCTATTTGTATATGGATCGGAAGCTTAATTAGTATACGTAATATAATTTTTTTTATCTTAAAAGGAAAAAACCACGATTTTTGAAATACTAATGAAAAAGTTTCTTTACGTGCGTCTTGCAAAGACAACATTTAGTTCTTGTTAAGATAGAATAACAAATTTGCGCATGAGCAGTTAGAATTTCAAAAATTTACACAAACATTCAATTACAAATTTTAATTTATCGATAGTCTCCTATTTTGAACAAACAAAAAAAAATAATAAATAGACTGTGACTTATTTTATTAGAAGCTATAAAAGATGGCCATGAATAGCAGCACTTTTCCGATGCCTGCAATCGACCTTACTGGGAAACTTGTTATCAAAGCTCAACTTGGAAATGATATTCGTAAAATTCCTATTCATAACGAAGAAATTACCTATGATGAGTTGTTGCTGATGATGCAAAGGCTTTTTCGTGGAAAAATAAAAAGTTCAGATGAAATAACTATTAAAGTAAAAGACGAAGGTCAGTTGTCTAATTATCAGTTAAATTAAAATAAAGGAATAAAAATTATAAAACTAAATTATACAAAAGTGTATAATTGAAAGTATAGTTATATTGTTTTCAAAGCTGTTTCGTTTCTAATAATGACATTATTAATGTGTTTGTTATTTTTAAATAGATGGGGATTTGGTGACCATTTTTGACAGTTCTGACTTGATGTTTGCTAAGTCACTTAGTAGATACTTGAAACTGACAATATTTGGTAAGTAAGTTCAGTGAGGAAAGTTAAGTAAGGTAACTTTTAACCAATATAAAATATATGTGAATTATAAATTTAACATATATACAAGTTATATGTAGAAATATTTTTAATAATTAGTTTAAAAATGATAATAAATTGCTTGATTAAACCCAATCAACAGGTAAAATCTCCAAGAGCAATAACCATAAATAGTTAAATTAAAAGTAAACGTTTCTAAAATAATAAATTATTTTTTAGTTAAAATTAAATCTCAAAAAATGTTAGATAAATAATTAAATAATTTACTGATTAAATAGTTAAATTAAAAATTAAAAAAATTGTTTTTATGTAATAAAATGTAAAGTAATAAATTTTTGTATACAAAATTTTTTGAAAATTTTATATAATTTTGCTGCTCTTAAGACCCAAGTTGACATAACATTATTATTATTTTTTAATTTTAGTTCATGCTGTAAAGTTAAGACTTAAGGTAGCCCCTCTAAATATTTAAATTTTGGAAAAATTCCAAAGTTGCTGGCTATATGCATATGTTGTTTGACTTATAATCTGCTATGAGAAAAAAATTCATGAGATTTAATGATTTTGAACTTATTATTTTTAAGGCTGGAGTCTTAAAGTCCTTGCCAACATTATACCTAAGGACTTCAGATTCAAAAATTGATTGTTCCTCTAACCTAAAAGTCCTGAAAAGGTTATAATAATTAGATACAAAAAACTTTTATTAAGGCAAAAAAAAAACTTCATTTTTTAAATTAATATTCATTTTTCTTATTTTTTTAAAAAAATGTTTTGATTTAATTTAGCGTTTTTAAGCATTAAGTGTGCAAAATATATTAGGAGTGATCTAAATATGAAAGTATAACAATTTCTGTATTATAAACCTAAAAAAGGTTAAGTTTAACATACCAAAAGTCCTTAAGAAAATTAAAAAAAAAAGTTTAATTTGCTTAATTGTTTATTGTGAAAATTACATAAAAAATAAAATGACATTATAAAAATCTGAACTGATAATCATTTTCTTTAAAAACACACACAGATATGTGTGTGTGTATTTGTGTGTACTAACAAATATGCCATCACACTATAATAAGGGAGCTATGAGAGATTTAATATAGTAAAGATTTCTGATTATCTAGGGAGAACTAGAATTTTTTTCAACATCTTCACTTCCAATAAGGCTGCAAGCAATCACTATTAGAGTTAAAAGTTATTTAAAGAAAAAGATGAAGCTTATACAGCAAGATAACAATTGACAGACAACTTAAAAGATAGCAAATTATATGAATCAGCAAAAATGAGATGAAGGAAGCGAATTCCAAAGAACTGATATTTGAGGAAAATAACTAGACGAATAAGAGTTTTGGAGCACTTAGGAATAGTTGCAATAAAAGGATGAGACTTAATTGAATGACGAGTAAATCAAGAATGAATTTTAGTAGTCGCCACAAAAGTTGCTAGCTCTTTAGCTATATATCTATAGCTAACACTATAATTGGCATTAAAGCAGTGCCCATTATAGTGTTTATAGAAAAGAGAAAGAGAAACAATTTTACCACAACGTGATAATGGTTGGAGGTTGGCTACAAAGGCAGGTCCAACTACGTTTACAATCCATTTTTGCGCCTTGTCTCAAAGTCACTTCAAAGCAAGAACGCACCATCTAGTTTTTTTTGTTTTTGGAGAAAAATTTTCTCCACTAAGCAAAAAACCTAGATGGTGCGTTTTTGCTTTGAGATGACAAATTATTTTCATGTTCGTCAACTTTCATGTTAGGAATAAAACATTCAGTACAATTATATTATAATTGAACTGAGTGTTTTAACATGAAAATTGACATGCTCTAACATGAAAATTGACAAAAAACCTAGATGGTGCGTTCTTGCTTTGAGGTGACAATATATGATATGATTTTTAAACGCTAGACAACAGGATTGTAAATAGGCATCAAAACACGTTTATACAACCCTTACAACTTTAAAACCATGCTATGATATGATAAAACAATTTTTTTAAATAACTTTTTTGTTTTAAAGTGTTTTTAAATAGTTAAAAAAAAGAGTTAAGGAGTTTAGTATATGTTTTCATAACTTTTTTTCTTTTTTTTTTCCTCCTCTTTCTTGCGGAATAGCCCATACTTTGAAAGTGTGGTTGTGTTTTTATAATTTATATATATATATTATATATTTATTTATATATATATATTTATATATATATATATATATATATATATATATATATATATATATATATATATATATATCTTATTTTGTTTAGTCAATGGTAAGCCTGAGCCTTTAGAAGATGATCAAGTTAAAGAAATAAAACGAGAACTTATAAGCATGCGTGACAAGATCAATTTTTTAGTAAACAGACTAGATGAGTTTTCTTCTAAAATTATTAGTGAAAAAAAAAATTCAAATGTTTCAGAAGTTCAAAATGCTGTAGAAGAAGTTCCAAGTGAGTAACATGTAAATCTCTATTATTTTAGAAACAACTAACATCTCTATATCATAATTAATGATCAATTATCATGAATAATATAAATTATTATGAATAATATAAATCAGTCAGGTTTTTTGGCAACTAGTTCAAGAACAAAACCAAGTTTCTTGAGTTGAATTTAACTTATGTCTTTTCTGTTAGAAATTCACAAATATAAAAAAGTCAAAACTGCAATCAATTTAGGTGTACTAGTATGAAAAATGTGTGCTAGATAAAGAAATGACTAAATAACTTGATTTAGTTTTGTTTGGATTATATTTATGTGGTGTGGCAGAGATTTTTCTTAAATATTTTATATAAAGCATGACAACTATTAGCTAGAATTAAATAATTATTTAGTAACTTCTGAAATGCTGATTCTACTGGTGTCAATGGTGGAAAATGTGCATGCAGTGCAGAGCTACACTTATTTATAATTTAAGTAAAATTTATTTCATCCATATGTATATCTGTATCAGAAAGAAAGATTGATAATACAGAAACATATGTATACAATCAACTTGACTAATTAGCCTTGTTAAAGCAGTAACTGAGGTTTTACAGCTTTTTTACCATCATTTGGAAAAAGCACTAGGTAGTATTAACAGGTAAGTTATTTTCACAACATGGTCAACATGGTCTCAATTTAGATACACATAACATTTTTGTCTGTTATTTGAATGGCATGTTAAAGACTAAGGTTTTGACAGGACAGTGTAACACATTATTTGTACTAAATTAAACTGTTGATTATCTAAAAAATCTATAAATCCTAATAAAAGTCATTCATTCGTTCAAAATAACTAGTTATTTTGAACAGAATTATTAATATAATAATTACACAGGTCTACAAATAATTTATTGCATTAAATTTGACACTTGTTCCTATATAATTTTGAATTCAAATCTGGCATCAGATTTTTATGAAAAGCTACAGATTTTTTGCAATAAACATTTTTTTATTTTGCAAAACATTAGATATAATTCTAAAATACAGATTTGAAACTCATTTGGAAGTGCAAGGATATATTTTTTACAATAAAAGTTGTTTACCAAACTAAAACAAAAGCAGAAAGCAGATGAAAATAAATGTGAACTGTTAAAAATAAACATTTTATAAATATTGTCCTATAAATAAAGTCCTAGCAAAATTATCAACTTTTTATTGATTAATAACAAAATCATGTTTTACTTTAGTTTTAAAAAAGATTGCAGATTATATTGATTAATTAAAACTATTTAATCAGGAAGAAACTTTTGCTTGTTGCTCTTACTTTTATAAACTTTTCCTGAGTCTTCTCGCTTGATGCCCCAACAGTAGTCTGCCATCATATGTATGTTCCATCATCCTTGGTAAGGATCTTCAAATGTCTTAAGATCTTGATGGAATTGCTCTCCTTGCTCTTTACTCACATCTCCTGGTCAAAATGACTATTTATATAATGAAGTTTTATACTCATTTTGCATCCAAGATCACAAAAGGCTTCCAACATTTCATCAACTAAATCTGCATAGTTTTCTGCTTTTTTATTTTTGAGAAAGTTTTTTACAACAACCACAAATGACAGCCAAGCCGTTTTCTCTTTGATATACATTGTTTTAATGAATTCTTTATCTTTTATAAGATAGCAAATTTGTGGCCCATTAAAAACTCCTGCTTTTTTTTTCTCTATTGACAAACCTGGTAATGATGTAACTATATACTGATGAAGCGATCACTATCAATTTTCAGTGCTTTAACAAATTGTTTCATGAATCCAAGTTTAAGATGTAGTGGTGGAAAAACTATTTTATTTCGACTAGCAATGGTTTCTTTCACAATATTTTTCATGCTCACTGTGAAAGGTTAGGGTCAGGGTTAGGGTTAGGGTCAGGGTTAGGGTTAGGGTGCGAATGGGCCATTCTTTTTGTATCCAGTGTTGATTTCTTGCTCGACTATCCCACATACAGAGATAACATGGAAACTTTGTAAAACCCTTCTGCTGGCCAAGTAAAAAGTTAACCATTTTTAGATCTACACAAATAATCCAGTTATGTTTGTGATATTTAATCAAGTTAAGCACCATCAGGGATGTGGAGTCCCAAAAGGACTTCGGCTTTATATCTCTGCTTTTTTTAAGTCTGTAGTGTCCAGAAGCTCTAAACATGTTTGTTTACTTATGATCTGCTATAAGAAAAAAATTCATGAGATTTTATGACTTGAAACTTATTGTTTTTAAGCCCGGAGTCCTTGCTGCCGTTATACCTACGGACTCCGGGTTCAAAAAATGATTGTTCCTCTAACCTAAAAGTCCTAATTTTTTCCTATCAGTAGCCCATAAACTTATTTATATTTTTAGAGCTCCTGGATACCAAAAACTAGGATGAAGTAATCTTTTTGTGACTTTCAAATCCGGAGTCCTTTTTGGGACTCTGCATCCCTAAGCACCATTTTAATGTCATTGTACATTTCTCGCAAATAAACAGAATGACCAATTGGTACAGAACCAAAAATATTTCCATTGTGCAATATGGCGCTTAGCTTTGAGCTATCAATAAAAAGTCTCCATTCTGTTGAATTATATACAGAAATACCTAACTGTAATAGGAGACCTGAAATATCATGACAGTAAACAAATAAATTGACTTCTGAAAAAAAGTTAACAAAGTTTTTATCTCTTGTTCTAAAGTAAGAAACTTTTGCAAAACTATCAAGTAGGGTTTTTTCCTTTAAACATGATGCTAATACTTCTGCTGCTTGCTTAGAAAGTCCTAAATCATGAACTAAGTCATTCAGTTCTATCTGACTAAAACACTGAGGCAAATTGAATTGTTTAGCATTAGATGAGAAGTCTTCCAAATCTGGTAAAATTCTTCTGTTTCTGTAGCAGATATACTTTCCTTGTCTTCTGACAAAAATAAACCTTTAAAAATTGGAAATGGAATCTCTTTAGAATGTTGAATTGGTCTAATAGCAGAAAGAATGTTGGGATAAGCTACTTTTTGCCTCTTTATTTTGCCAATACTATTACCTTTATTTTGCCAATACCAGTATTAACAAGACAAAAGTAACAGTCGTCAATGTGGTTTAGTGGCTCCCTCCAAACCATGGGGACTCCAAAAGGTAAATTCTTTTTTTTTCCTTTTGTCCAATCTCGAAGACTTTCTTCACAAATATGGCACACAGTAAGTGGAGTCCACCTTTTGTCTTGGTCGCCAAGTTAAATATCAAAATATGATTTGCCAACAAAGACAAACGTTATATTTGGATTCAGTGTTTAAAAATACATAAAAATCATTTTAAATATCTCATGCAACAGAAAAGAAGTTTTTTTTTGTAGACCTGTGCTATTATTATTTGTTCTTCTATTGAATACTGTTATATAAATAAAAAAAATTCTTTATTCTAAAATATTTTGGATTTTCAGATTCTGGTGTGTGTGTGTGGGGGGGGGGGGTGTTTTACCCCATCCCTTGCCTTCCCTGGATCTGGCATAAATTAACCTTAGCAACCATTAACTGTTTTAATGTTTTTTGATTCAATGATATATATATTTTTTAATCATTAAATTGAATTTGTTTAAAATGAATTCAACTTTCATGATTTCTCCTCATTAAAACATTTATAGATCTGATAAACTATGTTACGTAGCATTTAATGTTCTTCAATTGTTTCGTAAAAAATTTTTAGCAAATGTTTTTACAAAATTAAATTAGGTTAAAAATGTTTATTATTTTTAAATATTTAGCAAACGTTCTTACAAAATTGAATTTAAAACTGTTTCTTCTAATTTACGTTCATTTATTAAACGTTTTTAATTTAATAAATAAATTTTTTAAATTTAGTTGTTTAATTTAAGATAATATGTTGAAAAGGTTTTCTTTAAATAAAACTTTTAAAATAAATAAAGTTTTCTTATAACTGTTTTGCAAACATGTTAATAACATTACACTGTTGTTTAAAGAACAGTTATAAGTTTAAAGAGTTTGATTTAATGTTGTTTGTGATTTTTTGTTGATGTTACTATGTTAAATTTCTTCTATTACATTAATTTTCCACTATTAGATTAAAGCTCTATTTAAAATATGTGTAAAACAATTATATAAATACATTTTTTTTTAACATGATAAATAAGCCCTTTAAATAAGTTTTGTTTTCAACAATAATATTTTATCAAAAATATTTTATGTAAAGTCAAATAAATATGTAATAGTTTCTGTCCCAAAATCTTGTGTTGAACACAATTTTGTACTCTCATTACAAAGTTAGCGAGCATCGTTTATTGTACACAGAAGTCTTAAATATTCTGTTTCACAATATTCATTGCTCTTCGCACATGAAACATGCGTGACTTCCACTTTATAATAAGGTCTATATATATACATATATATATATATATATATATATATATATATATATATATATATATATATATATATATATATATATATATATATATATATTGATATAGATACAGATATATAGATACAGATATATAGATACAGATATATAGATATAGATATATATATATATATATATATATAGATATATATTATATATATTTACATACATACATACATACATATATATAAATATGTGTGTATGTGTTGTATATAGGTTTTTTCTTTTAGACAATGTGCAATAATTGTTAACATACTCAGTCAACCATGAACCAGTCTTTAATTGCTTTCTTGAGATTTAACCATCTCTCTTTTATAGTAACTTTTGACTGAGAAAGAGGCTGCCTGATATATCTACCTCTCCAAGAACTACTGTAGTTGAAGAAGATACTTAATTTTTTTAACTTTATTGTTTTTATCTCAATCCAATAACAATAAACAAGTCCGCTGTGCAAAAAAATTGGTTGAGAGTACGTCCAGGGACAAGGTGTGTTGTGGACTGTGGACCAAGGACATGGTGTGTTGTGGACTGTGGACCAGGGACATGGTGTGTTTAAACTATGTAGAAATACTAAACAATTGTTTTACCACTACACTATTACTGCAATAACATATAAATATAAATTTCTAATATTTTTGAACTATAGTAACTATAATAAAAATTTATTGATTTTTTAAAGTTTGTATAATTGAGAATTAAAAATCTTTTTAAAAAAAACAACCTAAAATCTAATAAAAAAGAAAAAGGTTGTGCATATATTAACTTAAAAAACAATATATATTTTTTTCATCCAATGTATGATCATACAATATATGCAAAGACTTTAATGCATACATTGAGGCGATATTAAACATTGTTTAATAGATTTTAGAACTTTAAAAAATCCAGACTTTTAGATTTTTAGGCTCTTGACAATTTAGATTATATGGTGATTAAGAAATTTTTTTTACTGTTTCCAAAAAGTTTTGTGTTAAACAAAGTTATAGAAATTCATTATCAAAAAAATCAATTATAAGATTAGTTTATAAAGTTTCATTAAAACCGCAACTGTTAAATGCAATTAACACCTACCAATATATATATATATATATATATATATATATATATATATATATATATATATATATATATATATATATATATATATATATATATATATATATATATATATATATATATGTATATATATATTTTATTTTTTTTATTTTTTTATACTTTAAAACAAATCAAACAAAAGTAGAAAAACACAGCAGGGAAAAGACATAAAATGTGTTTTAGCCTCATGTTTTTCCATTCATAATTTTTTACTTTATAAAAAATCTTTTAATTTTTTTCTCAAATCTAAAATTGTTATGATTGTACTGTTACAATTGTAACTTTTTACACAGTTACCATAGTTTTTTTTGTTATCAAGAATTCATCATTACCAAAATTGTATAGTTGCCAAGATTGTATTATTACTATTGGTCTTTACTATGACTGTACCATTTTCATAATTATTACCTCAATTTCAATGTTTATTGTGAGCAATTATTTAACTTAATTTTAGTTTAGTTTTTTATGTAGGCTCAGTTCATTTGAAATTAAAATGATATTTTTCATAAAATTTAAAAAGAGATTTTAACCTTTTTTTTTTACATATATATTTATATATATTTTTAAATATTTTGTTTATATGCATTTAACTTTGAAAATATTTTTCATCGTATAAACAGAACAAAGAAAGTCGTACATTCTAGTTGTTGTTAGTATCTTGCTTTTGCTTAAGAGTTAGTTGCAATTGTTTTGTTGCAAAAATTTGCAACAGAATGTTGTAGCAATTTGCAACAAAATGTTGCAGCAGTTAGAAAATGCAGTTGTACTATTTCAAAAGAAATATTTTTTATGACTTTCCTTGTTTTGTTTTAGAGGAAAATGTATCATCTACTTCTTGCCAATGCAATCAATCGACTTTGAATCGCATCTCTAATCAATCTAGTTCATCCATTAATAATAGTCTGAGTGTAGAATCTGATCATTTAACAACTGTAAAAGTCTCTCCTGCATTTATGCATGGTCATCCAGGTACTGAGAGGAGAACAGAGTTTGTTTCTCAATATAAAAGATATTATAAAAACTGTGACCATTCTTCTGAAAAAGGGAAGAGTTATCCTTGCTCTCAATATAATACTTGTTTTGGTTCACTTTCTCACAATAAAGTTCAGGATAAAATAATTCAACCTGGTCTATCACGTGTACCTGTAAATTCTTCACATCTTGTATTATCTCCATTATCGAGCCAAACTTCAGATAAGTATCTTTATTCACCACCTAACTCACAAAAAAGTAATCAATCGATGTTTGACTGTATAGGTGGCAACATGGTTTCTGCTGACACAAGTAATTTAGTTTCCAATACTTTTGGAAGCCAACGTAGTGATGGAAAATTAACATCTGAAAAACAACGTGCCTACTTTACAGATTCTATGAGATTAATGATGTTAGATTGTTATATAAATCAAAGTATTGGAGAAGTTGGATATAAACAATTTCCAAAACCTGTTGTAAATAGACTTTCAAAAGACTTGGGTCTAACTAAAGTTCAAGTAAAACAATGGGTAAGAAACAAAAACAAACGCGTAAGGGCGTTGATTTTAAAACAATCGCAAGAACAGTTAACTCAAACATCGAAAATGGCTACCTTATTTAACAGCCAAGAAACTTTTTCTAATCAAAAAGTTGATAGTAATATTGTAAAAGATGAACCAATGGACGAAAATCCAGTAGTGTTTGTTTTAAATGACCAAAATATTTAAGTCTTGAAAAAAAATTGTATATAACATAAATGTCAAGTATTCTGTTTGAACTTAAAAATTTGTCTTTTTTTGTTGTTGTTCAAGTTTTATATTTTTGAAATATTTATATTGATATTATTTGGTATTAAAAAGGTAAAGTTAATTCATGTTAAATGTTGTTTTACTAGATTTAGATCCTTATAGTTCAGTATAAATCATGTATCTGTGTGAAGTTTATATTTCTTATTTAAAATATAGAGACAATTTTTTTTAATAAGAATTTTTATAAAAAAAAGTTTATATATGTCATATTAGAAAGTTAATATAGTTTAATATAGATTAATGAAGTAAAAAAATTAGTCTGTTTAATTCCTTATTTCAACCTATGATTTTTTACAAATATAAATTTATTACATTTTTTTTTCTCTTCACAGCTTCTTCTCAGAATCAAGTTCAACGAGTGCCAACTGAGAAACTTAGTTCCGAAACTTCTCGTGTACAAGCTATGTTTGATCCGTTAAGTAAAAAATACGAGCATGAAAATGCATCTTCAAATCAACCAGGTAAATTAAAACCAACCAATTAAAAACAAGTTAAAACATAATGATTTTAATTACTTGAATTGTTTCTCGATTTTTTTTAGTGCATGTTAATAACTTAGCTGTCCATGCCTCTCAGTTGGCAATAGATCGTACCAGTCGACAGGATATTGCATACAATAACGAAAAAAATGTCTTATCTTATCAGCAATCTTTTGATCAACCTCAGCAACAAGTAAATGTTGCATACCTTGCATCATCAAGTCAACAACCGTTTGTCTCAAATTCGCATTCCTTTGCCATAACTAGCCAACCCTATGCTCCTTCCATAAGTAACGAGTCTAATTATTCAGGTGATTATTCCTCTCAACCCTATCAATCATCAGTTCAACCTTCATCAGGTTACCAGCAAACGTTTCAGGTTTCTAGTCCTTCCGTAATGCAACAGTATAATCAATCTGTGCCTTCTGCTACAACAAGTCAAAGACCATATACTCCAGAGTATACCCAAACACATCAGCAAGTTCACCAACAAGCAAGTTCAAATCCTTACAGAACCCCTGCGTTTTCGGTAAGATACCCTCAGTCGATGCAGTCTTACGATTATAACTCACAACTACCTCAAGGATTAGTAACTGGTGCAGGAGTGTCCTATCAAAATGTTGTTTACCAATAAAGAGCCAGAATAATTATTTTTTTTTAGTTTTAAATGTTCAATATACAGGTTTTTGTAAAGATATTTTTCTTCTGGTCTAAACGTTTTGGTCTAATGACTTTTCTAAACGAAATTTTAAATAGTTTTTTTTATAATTTGATTTTTTTTTACGAGTTATTTGTTTATTAAAAGATGCATTACTCGTTCTTTTTCTTTTTTTTCCTTGTACGCCTTTTAGTTTAATATACTTTTATAAAATATTGCAAGTTAAATTAATGAATAAATTAGTTATAATTTATTGTAAATCTTTTATGTAATTTCTTTTTGTCTTCTATTTTTTAAGGTATAGTATTTTACTTAACTACCTAGTACTTATAAAGAATGAATACTTTTTAACGAATCTGGAAACATGAAATAGTTTTTAAAGTTTTTAATTAAAAATGGATTTTACCAACAACAAAAAAATCATAAACTGAGTACTCGAGTAGTTAATGTCATTTCTTTTTTTCTTTTTTTATCTTGTTTAGTCTCTCATCACAAACAACTCAACTTGATTAACAAACTGTTAATTTACACAACTTTTACGTTAACGAGTTTCTACCTAATCGTTTTTCTACGCGGATGGGAAATAGAAGAGAAAAGTAATTACGTGAGCTTTCGTAGTTTAAACTTCAATTTTTCCGAAGCAAAATATGTATGTTCACGTGTTTTTATTTTTCCTGTTTTTGAAAAAAGTATCAACAGACAAGTGAAAAATCTTTAATACATCATTTCAAATCAATATTAAGCAAAAAATAACACTGACAAATAATTTCAGAGACATTTCTTTTGGGTGTCTGCTACGTTATTCGACATAGCAGCCGATACGCCACCCCTTTCTTTTTTTCAATTGAAATGTCTGGGAGTTAGAGAGTAAGGTGTCAGATTTAGAAAAGAGACTATACTTGCTTTTAGTTTGTTGGCCATTCGTTGAGAGTTGTCCTATTTACGATTCATAGTAACAAAGATTTTCTTAATGTTAGAGTGGGTATAAACAAAGAGATATAATAGCTGTAGGGAGAACGAAGCAAAAATGATTTCAACGAACACGATATAGTCATTGTTGTATAATTATTCCAGTGGCAAGTCAAAATGGCGCTTTTGCGAAAAAATGAAAATTTTAAAATGTAGTTTGTGAGCTTTGAAAGCTGTAATCGAAATGGATTAATCTCTTAAAAGTTTATTGGATAGGTTTTTAACAATTATTTGATCAATTAAGAATAACAACAAAAATTAAGATTAAGGTGAAGTAATTGTTTCTAGCATATCTCAATTAAAGGTATAAGTATCAAAGTTTTTGACAATCTTTACTACCTGTTTGAACCGTATTTTTTGCTTGCCTGTTCAACTCTAGGTTTATTACATTCTTTAAGAATGTTCTTTCGGCCAGGCACTTATTTAATCCCTCTAGGCTTTTATTTTGTGTTGTAGTATTTTTGCTGAATTTAAAAGCAAATTGTTTTATTCTAAATATAGAGATATAAAATACCTTTTTTTAAATCCGGCAAAAATACAACCAATTCTTAATATTATAATATACTTATTTTAAAAATTATCATTCTTTTTTCCATATTAAAAATAAACTTAACTAAAATTGCCTTAACTTATTGATTTTATTACAAAACTATTGAATGTTGCATTTTCATCAAGCAAGAGTATGTATGCAAAATTTGAAGAAAATCTATCATCAGAAAGTGACTCAAAAGCCGATTGCGAGATTCGATGCTCACTTTTACTGGTAGTTAATAAACGGCAGGTTTTTGTACAAAAACACAAGCATTTGCATTCAATCCGGAGTTAACTGGCTTTTTTCCAGTTGGAGATAAGCCCCGCAGTACTAGATAACCACTCCGAAAACACTTTATATAGAGGCGTCCCTAAATATTTCTGTGCTAGTTTTTTCATATTAAGAAATTTGGATTTCCTCAAGTAATCAAACACGTCTTTGTGACTTGCGAGTAGAGGTTCTTTCAAATACACTGATACTTTGTCTGACCTTGTGCAATACGCAGTATGTATCTAAAATATTAAATGTATCTAAAATATTATTCACTTCTCCAAGGCTGAGATGACTACTTCAGTCGGGGCGGCTACTCTTTTTATTATTATTATTATTATTATTATTATTATTATTATTATTATTATTATTATTATTATTATTATTATTATTATTATTATTATTATTATTATTATCATTATTATTATTATTACTATTATTGTGTGTTCTTGATTGTGGTTACAGCCCTCTTTCAACTCTTTAAATCCAAAACACAGACCTTGACGAACAAGGCCGCTATGCGGAGAAAATTATTCAAATATTTTGCAATATTTAAAGTACAATAATTATATAGAAGCGCATACAGTACTTACTACAGTATTTGCGTTGATTAATTGATTATTTAATGACCAGACAGCACCTGGAGTAGGTGTGGTTCTTTCTTGATTTTTAGCAACCTAAATTTCAAGACCTTTGTCTATGTCCAGTGCATTCAACTCAACAAACAATAAAGTAACAGCTTTCCCAGCTACCATCCTGGTCCTAAAAACCTTGGTTTTAAACATGGGATCTAGTATTGCTGCAAAAGCATATATAGGTTTTTTTGTTAGCTATTTATGTATGTGCGCATTTATACCTTAGCAAGTGTATATTTGCTTAGGGTAGATTAGGGTAATATGAGCACCTTGGTAATATGAGTATACTTAAAGATTTCTTATATGTAAGCAGTAAAGTTAAAGTTGTTTTGTATTTTTTGATTCGACTTTATGTAGTGATGACAAGATTCAGTGCAATTAACGTAAATTTATATGCAATAATTACCAGCTATCATCTAATTAAAACGCTGTTAAATTTTTTGCGTTGTTAAAATAGTATCATCACGCATGAATGTTTCAGTAACGAAAAATTTTAGTGCTAAAATAATGAAATTAATTTTTTCATAAATAAAAATATGTTAGCTAAAAATCCAATCCATTTTTGTTTGAAAAACAATGCATAGAAACATTTAGTTTTGACTTTGTTTTATGTAATATGAGCATTAGGGTGGAGTGAATTTTATTTTTTTTTACAATTCATTTAGCCTGGGTGTGCAAAAGTTGTCTATTCATTTCAGAAATACTCTGGAAAAATATCAATGCTCTAGGAAATTTTCTTGAGGTGCCTCAAGACCTTTAAAATTTTAATGGGTCCCTAATATTAAATAAAAAAATTTTTTTCAAAAGTATGTCATGTTGGGTCTCAAAAGAAGCAAAATTTTATAAAAATTTCAAAAATAACAATTATTTTATAAAAAAATTATTATTTAAGATTTTTTTTGAAAATATTATCAAAAAAATAAACTTTTTTCATTTTTAGTTTAAAAGGTCATTTTTTCTGCAATAAACTATAAAGTAACAATTTTTTTTTTAAATAGTTGTTATTTTTGAAATTTTTATAAAATTTTGCTTCTTTTGAGACCCAACATGACATACTTTTGAAAAACTTTTTTTTATATAATATTAGGGACCCATTAAAATTTTAAAGGTCTGGAGGCACCTCAAGAAAATTTCCTAGAGCATTGATATTTTTCCAGAGTATTTCTGAAATGAATAGACAACTTTTGCACACCCAGGCTAAATGAATTGTAAAAAAAAATAAAATTCACTCCACCCTAATGAGCATGCTCGAATTACCCAGTGTTTTTCATTGAAATTACCTAGTTTAAAGTCCTAAAATAGCAGTGGTTTTAATTGCTTTTTGAATAAAAACGAAACATAGCAAAAAAGTTTAATATTTTAACAAAACTAAATATTTTTCTGTAATTTAAATTCAAAAAATTTGAATTTTTATCGTTCAAAGGTTTGAGTTTAAAAAAATTGAAAAAATTGAAAAAAAACCGAACTAATATTTTTTTGTTTTTGTTTTGGAAAACGTAGTAGTATTGTTTTAACAAAAAGTGGCTAAAAATTTGATCTTTTGATGATAAGTTTTGTTAATAACAAATCATTATATTTCAAAAATTAGTTCTAATTGTCAAGTTGGTATTTTTTTTTACTTAATTTATGTTATTTTTTTAAGCTAATTTAAAGTGCTCATATTACCAAGTGATCTGGGTAATATGAGCACTTTTGCTACTTTTTTAATACTTCTCTGCTCTTAAGAAAAAATTTTGAGTGCCCAAATATTTAAGTGAATCATGAGTAGGGATCCTTTAAAATTGTTTAATCGCAAAAATTTTGGATCCTACATAATTATTTTTGAAAATATTCTAATTTTCGCTTAAGGTGCTCATACTACCCTAATCTGCCCTATATTTATATATGTATATATGTGAGTGCTTTTCTTATTTTAATTATGCTGATATTGGAGTATTTTAAATTGTAACACTATATAAACGGCATATATAATTGTACTGTGACATTTTAATGTAAGCGAAATTTTAATGTAAACGAAACCAGGTCATGAACGCTTGAACTAAAGACGTTCTTTTTATTTTGTAAGATTTGTTTTGAGCAAACTTAAGCGAATAAAACTTATCAAGTTTTTGTGTAACTTTTTGTGAGTGACTTTTTACATTAAGTTCAATTTACTGTAATTTATTTTAGTGAATCGATTAGAATACGTTTTAATATTATTTATTCATGCAAACTTTTGATTTTTTTCTTTTTTATCACTTATCGGTTTTTAAGAAACTTAACTCGAAATTACTCGAAAATACATTAAAAACGTGTGACAATTATAAATAAATGTTTAAAAACTTTATATCACGACGAGGGAGTAACTTTTACTAAGTTTAACAAGTGCCCTTAAATTAATTAATTAAATTCAATATTCAAAACAAAAAAAAATTAATTTTGTCCAGTTTTAAAGCTTTTCTGCCCCACTGTGCGCCGGTTCAAATGTCAATAGAAATTTTGTGGCAGTATTTTGCGTATTTGGAATGTTTACTTTCGTTAAAAAAAATTTTTCACAGTTTACTTAGCTTCAACGAAGATATTAAACGCAAAAGTGAAAATTTAATGAAACTTAAACAAAAGAAAATCACAGCGGCAAAGAGTGTATATTTTTCAATTATCAAGGGAGAATTACAGCAAAGAGCGTATATTTTATTTTAATTATTTAGGGAGCATTAACAAAAGAAGTGAAGTCATCTAAAAGTCATTTTAGAAAGAATCGAAATCGTTAAAAAAAGTAGAAAATTGTGATTCTTACGATTCCTTGAGAATCGCTGGAATCACTATTTTCTACCTTTTTTAAGAAGGACATATAATTAATGTAATTTTTTCTTCATAAATTAGTGAGAAATAATGCTAACACAAACTTGAGTATAATTTGTAAAAATACATATGCTATGTTTGAGATCAAGTGTATTTGACTTAGAGATGAGACACTTCACAATGACATTTACAATGAGTTTGTTTTCTGAACAATTGATTTTGATAAAGGTTTGATAAACCCCTATTTAATAAATCAATCTTTTTTGGGATGATGGTATTACTAAAATTGAAGTTGTCAATTATGATGAGATAAACGGTAATAAGAGACTTCCTCGGCTCTCTACAAGAGAAAGTTTATTTAAATACCATAAATCTATTGTGAATTACTCAGGTATCTAAAATTATGACCATACAGTTTTCTCAAAATACACCACAGTTACCTCAAAAAAGTTTATTCATATAATATAAGGTAACGAGTGGGCACTACTACTACTATTAAGTTCAGCATTACTATTAAGAGATTCGTATGTAACATTTACTTGGAAGCGTAGTAAGCGATAATGTGTCAAATAACTCAACCAACGCTAAAGATAAGAATATCATTGATTTTCTCCTTACAAGTGAAAGTGAACAAGAAACGTCTGTAAGTAATTCAGGTATTCATTATGCAAGTATGAAATTACCTTTTTTTTTTTTTTTTTTAATTTCTGTTTATTAGAAACATTCTATTTAATTTATATTTAGCGTGTAAAATAATCCGGTAATATGACCGCTGACTTCGCTTTGCTTTTAATATAGTTAATATAATAATTAGAAATAAAAAAAAAAGGTTTGCTTTTAATATATTAAAAGCAAGCCGAAGTTTATTTGAAAAGATATCTGGCGATATCTCAAGCTCATCTATTACACAGTCTTTTAGATATGATTTAAAATTTTTGTTCCTGTTTTTACCGACATTTATAAAATGGTTATTAAAACTGTCTGCAATACCTTTTTACTTATTATTTATTGATTTTTCATCCTCAGCGTATGAATATTTTGGTAATGTATTGCCATGAGCTTTCTTTTCTTTTCCTATCACCTCCTTTACTATATCCCAAGTTTTTTTTTATTATTTCCGATATTACTTTTTAAAAAACTTGAGAAACAATTTTTTTAGCCATTTTAATCAGGTTTTTGAAGATTTTTTTTTTTTTTTTTGTTATAAGTTTTTCTTTTAAAGTATTTTTGATATAGTTTTTGTTTTTTCTTAAAAGATTTAATAAGTCCTATGCAATCCATGAACTTTGCAAACTTTTAAGCTTGATTTTGATATCCATCATTGGAAACGCTCTATCGTAAGCGTTAAAGAACTCGTTGTAGAAAAATTCATCGGCATTGCTAGCTATTCAACTATTTTAGAATTGTTTTCAATTTACTTTTAGTAAATAATTTCTAAATGCCTCAATATAAAACTCATTAATCTTCTTTTTT
This sequence comes from Hydra vulgaris, assembly GCF_038396675.1. Classification (NCBI taxonomy): domain Eukaryota; kingdom Metazoa; phylum Cnidaria; class Hydrozoa; order Anthoathecata; family Hydridae; genus Hydra; species Hydra vulgaris. The sequence goes on along the minus strand of NC_088922.1, from coordinate 58,100,131 downwards.
TTTTATTTCCGTTATTATTATTTTTTCTTTTTTAAAAAAAGCAGACACGAAAATGATTGGAAGGTGGTTGCTTGTATCGCTTTTTAAGATTCCCTTTTGAATGTTGCATGTTAAAAAATAAATACTAGAAAAATCTCGTATTATTTATATTTATGAAAAGGCTTATGCGCTTAAGCTATTATTTACATAGGTGAATGTACGTCCTTTATTACTAAATAATCCTACAAAAGTAATCTTTTTTAATGTAAAAATAAGGGGCCTCCAAAAGTTTGCATTTTTATCGTTTTTTATTGAAGTTATTTATTAATGTGCTTTATGAGAACTTTGTAAAAAATAATTTGCGCTTACATTTGGCGCGACGAGACTTCTTTTACCCTGTCGTTCTTCTATTTTATTAATGAATTTTTATTAAAACATTGTGAAATGTTTATAAATGGCATAAAATAATATATCATGTAAAATAATAACCAAATTATTGTTATTATATTAGTAATAATAATAGTAACTTACCCCCAAAATATTCCTGTACACGCCCCTGAATGGTTTTATAGTCATGGTCATTTGCAAATAGTTTCAAACTAATTTTCCGTAACCAACTGTACATCAAATAACATTAATGATGCAAACAAATATTAACGATACCACCAAATTGTTTCAACTTTACAAATATTACAGTCTATGAAGTAACTTTTCATTCATTCAATCTTACCTTTTGGAAAACTATATTATCAGACTTACTTTTTGCGAGGATACTTTTTATGTGCTTTTGTTTTTTTTTTGTTTTTTTTTGTTTTTAGTTTTTTTTATTTTTGTTCACCTTTTCTCTCAGTTACATTTCTTTTTGTTGTTTGTTGTTCTCCTTTTACACAAGACTGACCTTTTTTTCAATACTATTTTTAATCAAGTTGAACGAGCCTTTTCAAGTTGAAAGAATATTGTTGTTATTAATAAATTTAACGCTTATTGAACTGAATGGCTTCGCTCTAGTACCACCAACTCTCTTGGCTCTAAAGTTAAAAATACTTGTCTTTCTCATTCTTTTACTTAGATTAACTTTGTAACTCGTTTTCGAAACAACCCTGATTACTAATCTTCACTTCTTAATTAGTGTTTTGTCTCTGACCCAAGCGTGTGCTCTGTTTCTCCTAGTACTCCTTTAGGTGCTTCAGATTATACTTATAATCTCTCTAAAACTTTTATTTCATTCTACATTAGATCATTGCACTTCTTACTATTATCTTAAAGCTATTTTTTTTGTGGTTTTCTTTGTGATAGTCCGGTTTGTCTCTCTAGCTTAAATGGGAGTTTTTCTTCTAGTTGATTTTAAGTCAAGTCTCACTCTCATGATTTTCTTCTTCTTGTGCAGTTGCTGTTTCCTATTGTATTAAATTTTTTATTTTTTTCACTAGAGCTGAAGTTTTTCAAAAGATCAAGATATCTGTTCTTTGAAGAACGTGTTACTCGTTATCTTAGTGTGTCTTCTACTATCACCATGATCGGTTAAAATTTTGACGATTTTAAATTAAGTTTTCTCAAAAACCACATAATCAATTGTAGTGATTTATTTTATGATGCTTACATAATTAGTTTTTCTGTGAGTGGGTTTAGTTTTGTTTATTTTTTTTTTCTTTGTTCTTTTATCTTTACAATGTTGTGATTCTATCTATATAACTGATACAAATTTACAATTTTTATAAAATATATGATGGTAAAATAAAAAATAAAATCTCACAACTTTATAGAATACAAAAAATATAACTGCAGGGTATCATTATTAAAAGAACGCGGGAAACTTGCAGAAGACCAGATGGTCTTGTCATCAAGAAACCGCTTGTACTAGTAATATTTTTTGTATTTTTGTTTTTACATGTTTCTAGTTTCACAAAATATAATGGTAGTTCATTTTATTTTGGATTCACATATAATAAAATGTAAGATAAAAAATAATTGATAAATGCTAGATTTTGCACACATAAATATATGATTAGGCATAAATAAAATTATTTTTGATTTATATATTTTTTATATTAATATTTGTTATTGAAGCTTTTTGGGATTTTCGTTTCAACGTTAATTTTGGCTCTAGTTTCAGTATTAGTTTAGTGTAAGTTCATATAATTGTTTATATTTAAAACGAATTTTTTTAGTAAGGTTTTCAAACAATTTAGGTTATCTAATTTTGTAATTATGGCATTTCTGGATATCAGTTTATTATAGAGATAGGGACCGCGATATGAAATTGTGAAACGCGATAGTTTTGTTTTTCTAAACGGTATATTAAAGTTTCCTACTTCTCGAGTGTCATATCTATTTCTATTGCTTTTAAAGAAATCATTTGAGAAATGTGATGGGACAAGCCCGAATTTATATTTCAGCATAAACAATAAGTTTTGATAAATGTTTATTCTATAGACGTTTAGTCCATTAAGGAGTTTTAACAAAGGTTCAGCATGAGTGAATTTGTCTTTTGTATAAACAATTCTAACGGCATGTTTTTGATTTTTATCACTAGTTTTTGCTATGTCAAGTTAAAAATCAAATTTTTTTTGTTGAAATTTTACACAGAAAATCCATCGTTCTCATATTCCATGATTTCAAAAGCATGTAACGTTCCAAAACCAATTGTTGGAACTGTTATAGAACGTTGTAAGAAAACAAAAATAAAAAAAGAAAATTAGGAAGTGGTGGAAAATCAAGATTTATTTCCAAAAAAGAAGACAAAATCAATAGTCGACTTAATTTATCAAAAATTCGACTCAATTTCGTTAGAATAAGATTTAGCTACAAAGTTTTAATGCAGTAGATCTTTCGTTTAAAGAGTGTTCAAAAAGGAAAATCTGAAAGCATATTACAAAAAAAAAAAAAAAAAAACCAAAAAGGTCGCTTGATGGAGAAATCAAAGCAATTGGATAAGCTAAAAATTTGCTTGAATTAATTACGAAAAAAAATGTAAACATTTTAGAAGACGATGAAACTTACTGTAAAAAGATCACTCGATGCTTCCAGGTAAATCAATACTGTTATCAGTCAAAAGTTGTAAAGCTTTTGACAAATTTGAGTTCATTTGAGTTGAAAAATTCGCTCTCAGGTCCCTTGTATGGCAGGCTATTACCAACTGTGGTTTTTAAAGTTCTCTTTTCATCACAAATCAATTTTTCACATCAGAAATATATGGAAATTAATGCTTGAAAAAACAACTTTTTCCTTTAATTAAAAAGCACAAACAACCAACCTTATTTTGACCAGATCTGGTATCAATTTATTATTCCAAAAAGGTAATGTAATGGTATAAGAAAAATAGAGTCAATTTTGTTCTAAAGGATGCTAATCCACCAAACTGTCCTGCTCAGCGAGTTACCGAATCTTACTGGGCAATTGTGAAAGGAATATTGTTGAAAAGAGGCAAATTTACAAATGTGTTAAAAATTTCCGAGATTTATGGATTAATACTACAAAAAAAGTGACGCAAAAAAAGTAAAATTATGGAAATGAGATGGGTACTTAAAAAAAAATTTATTTTTGTTGAAAAAGCTAATTATGCAAGCATCATTGTAAAAAAAAAAAAAAATCATATATAATTAAATGGTTTTTGAGAAAAATCTATTTAAAATGGTTTTTGAGAAAATTCTATTTAAAATCGTCCAAATTCCGATCATGGTAATATATTAATACTATAACTTATATAGTATAGTTTATTTCTTTATATTTAAGAATTTGTTATAAATTTGTATCTATAAAATACTTTCCTAGAAAGGTCTGAAAAGTAAGACATAAGGCTAAGGCATTTTATTATTTTATATAATGTATAACGTTAAATAAATATATATAACGTTTATAACTTACTGATTTTATATTCGTAAAGTTGAAAGTTTGAAAAAATAAAAACAACACATAACATATCATAACGTTATGTTTATTTGTGTACTAGTTTGTCTTAATAATCTACTCAAGTCCTTGGATATAATTTTATTTAAACATCTTCGCAACAAACTCGCTAGTATGAGTTTAAGATGGAAATAAAAATATAATAAGTCATCTTCGAGCAAAATATTTTATTCGCGTTTCGCTAAAAGAATGACAATTAAAGTAAAAGTTATTCGTAATATAAATGATTAACTCTAAACTTTAACTTATAAATGGCAAAGCATTTGGCTAGATTAAACTATTAGAGCGCGGAAAGCCGAGGGGATCAAAGCCTTCTTGGAGCAATACAATTGAAGAATCGCGTAATAATTTTAGAAACTTCTGCAGCTCGACTTTCTGAAACACCTAAAATCAAATGTAAAAAAATTATAAAGCAAAATTTTTGCATTAACTCTCCAAATAGTTCCGTAACTAAAATGTAAATACCTCGTATAATTTATGTTGCCTCGATTGAATAATTTCAGCAAGTTGAAAACACTATCATTAAAATAATAAAAATAAAGTTAATTTAAGTGAATAGTATTGATTGTAATCATAATAATAATTAAAAGAAATCTTACCTCCCTATGTTTTTGACTTGATTGTAAAACTGACATCAATAAAAATGAGAGATATGGTATACATAATTGTCGCAAAAGAATCATTTGCTGATTGCGGGGATCATTATTACCAATCTAATATTATTTTAATTATATTTACAAAAACTAAAATATCTAATTTAAAAACTTAAAACAGATTTATTAATGTTACATGTCGTTCATCAAGCATCCAACCACTTGGAAATAACAGTACATTGTAAATACATTCAGAAACCGACTAAATTAAAAGATTAATAGTTTACGTGAATTATATAATTATTTTAAAATTAAAAAAGGGTTAAAGCCTTATTAATCCATTATTTATACCTTAACATGTGATTCTAATGTTTTCAACCACCGAGCATGTTGCACCTGAAAAAGGTTAAAGTCACATTTTAAAATTTTTGCGAACACAACAAAAATTTGAACCTTAAAAATGCATTTTTATATATAAAAAAAAGCTTTCTGTATCCATCTATCCAGATTCTGCTTATACCAAGTTTTTATTTAGCATACACATATATTTAATATATATATATATAGCATATAAAAATATACAGACAAAGCATATATAAACATACATACATACAGTGCACTAAAAAAATAAAAAAACTCTTTAAATTTGCAAAAGAGCCCCTAAATTTCCAAAAGTTTCTTCCCCTAATTGGGGAGTGTGGGAGGTCCAAGCCACGGCTCTGCATACATAGCATATATAAACATACATACATAACATATATAAAAAATCGACCATTGATTTAAGTTCATAATCATATCATAAGTTACTTCCAAAAACAATTCAACTCACTTTTACCGATAACACAAACTTATAATTCAAATAACTGACCACTACTACTTCTTGACCACTACTCTTGTGAAACAGTATATATACTATATAAAATATACATTATATATACTATATATATGTTGTATAAATTATAAACTATTGAGTTCATTTTCAATACTCCCAATATACTTAACATTCGTTTTCAACATACAAAACATAAAAATATAGCAAACAAAACATAAAAGTAGAGAAATTTAAAAAGCAAACATTTTTAATTATAAGTAAGTTTATCAAATGAATAAACGCCCACGGCTCTACTCTCGTGTAGTTTATGACATAATGGAAAGTTCCCTTCTTGGAACTTAATTTGGAGATTAGGATTTGTAGATTGAGTATTCTTTTTGTAATACCATAACTGAGAAGATTATCTACTAATGACTCAACATGAAATGCTACAAGCAATTTTTATTGAATTTTGATTTATCTGCATATTTTATATGATTTGGTATTTCAGAAACATTTATCTAACTAGATACATGACTTTTCTTGTATGCTGTGGAATCAAAAAAACAAAAACAAAAAACCATGCGTTTTATTGCAAATTAAGTATGGAAGAAACAATCAACAAAAATTAAGTAATGTTTTACAGAATTGATGTTTTGAATGGATATTTGGTATTTAAATAAATATCTTAAATACCGACATCATCATCATTGCACAGTTTGGATATTTCTTATAATGTTGTTTCCCTAATAAAAACAATCGTAAACACCTTTTATTAGCTAAAGGCTTTTCACGTCATCTGTAGCGCACTCTGTATAAAATTTATTACCTCTACCTTTTCTTCTGAAACTATTGCTGATAACTAATCATCTGCATCTTAAAAACCAAAAAGCGTGATTCCATCCCTAATTATTACATAACATAATTCAAAACTAAACCTTTTTTTAATATAACTCTTTACCTTATATTCTTTAAGTTCTTCTTCAAAAGCTACTTGTTCTTTGAATGATCTCCAAGTCTTTTGTTCAGGTTCAAGCTTTAGTTAAATACATAGAGTTTTTAACACATTTTTTTTTTACAATTTAAACATAATTCTCATAATCATAGTTTTATATATTTATAAAAACTTGCTCATTCAAATATTTCTATCTTGGTTATTCAAAAACTTGGTTATTCAAGTATGATCGATTTTAGAACTAAACAAAATTAATAACTTGTATTATGATTGGATACACAATCTATGTATATTTAATTGGTATTATTGTTAAATCTATGTAGGGGAAGTTGGGGCACAGTGGATCGGATTCCTTTATTTTTTAAACTGAAAAAATAATTTAAAAAAATGTATTTTATTTTTTTCCAGGCGAAAGTATTAAGATGTATGTCCTTTATGATAATAAGACATACATCTCAGTGAATAAATGAACACAGCCGTGAATTAGTGATAGTAAATAGGAGCATAGCCAAATAACTTTGAGGCTGAGGAAGCAAAGTCACTGTACACTATACTATTGGCATACTTTTATTAATTAGATTAGTATAAAATCGAAAAAATAGACATTTTGAAAATTGACAGGAAAAAAAAAAGAATTTTGTTGATAACAAAACTTACAAAAATATTAAAAAATTGAAAAATTATTCAAATATTATTATTCATAACTTAAAACTTATAAATTCATTTTCATGTAGTTTGTTTGTTAAAAGTGCAAGAATTTAATCTTTAAGATCATTAACGGGGCATAATTAACCTATTCACAGTACCCCAAGTCATTAACACACTATAACAAATTAGACTTAAACTTAATTTGTTATAGTGTGCCCTACTATAATAAATTAAGTTTAAGTCTCTTTTCTTGGGACATGAGTGTTGTTAAAAGAAAAGTTAAACTACTAAAACGAAGCAAAAATATTAATAATCCGAATAAAAAACTTCAACTTTTAAAACTATTTCAACCATGATCTCCATAACAAACATAAGGACGGTAAGAAAATTTACTTTAGTTAGCTAAAAACAAAAATTACCTAACAAAAACCGGTAGTCAAAAATTATGTGGTAACAACTATAAATAAATATGGCTGATATATGAGCACATAAAATGATTACATAATCAGAATGAACAAAATTCTAATCTTTGAGAAAATGCCTCTTATTCACTGTGCCCCTCGATCCACTGTACCCCAACTTCCCGTATATATTATTGATATTATATGTATGTAAAATTGATAGCTGGATTTAATCTATGAATATAACTTTAAGACAGTATAGTGTTATGATAGCACCCAATTATTAAACATGTTATCATTGGTAGATGTAAATTTTATTTTTATTATAAATATAATCTATCGCTATTGTTGATTTTTAATATTAACAAAAAAGAGCTGATGAACCACTTTGCTTTTAGCAAAGTGATTTTTTTTTGTTAGCATTAAAAACCAACAGTAATGCATGATAAGAGATCACTTTATTAGAACCTTTTTTTTAAAAAAAATCTAACTTTGAAGATTTCATGAAAAAAAAAGACGTAAATTATTCCTAAAATATTGTGAACAAAAAAAAAAAAAAATTATCAAAGGTTTAACTTTTTTTTTAAATCACTGGAAAGTAACATTTGCCTAAAACCTCATTGATTCACTTAGCAAAAAATATGGTATGTTATACATTAATCAAACTTTTTTTGTTTTTGTTTTATACATAGATATATGCAAATACATTTGCATAATTAAATTTAAGTTTTGAATATATAATCATTAAAAATGTTAAGCTTAAACGCACGAATTTTTCTCTAAATAAAATTAAAAAAAGATTTTGACTGATTTTTTTTTGTTTTTGATATTTTATATAGATTATATTTTATATAAATAAAGTACAGCTTATTTCTATAAAATAAAAAAATGTTAATAAAGTTTTCCCTAAATCAGATAAATTATTTACTGAGTTTTAATGATTTTTCAAAAAAAATATTTTATAAACTTCTAATTTGACTTTGAATATAAACATAAAAAGTTTAAAGTCAAACTCATTAAAAAAATCTCTAAAAGTAGCATCATTTGCTAAAATCTTTTACATTGTTAAAATAATTAATCAAAAAATCGGTGCAAATCAAGGACACACTTTCCTACAAGTGAGAATCACATTCAAAAATAATTACAAGCAACATGTTTAGTGTTAAAAAAATGTATATTACATCATCAAAATAACTCTGCACCAGGCCTTCCCAGGAGAGGCGTGCGGTCGGTCGCTTTGAGTGACCACGCATATATATATATTTTTTGAGAGTTTGGCCACGGTTTTTTAGCATATATTAATGACGCATTTTTAAAAAGGCGCTGAAAAAACCTAACTAAATTGTCGTATTATTTTATTATTTTTATTCATAATTTATTCCTATTATTAATATAAAAATATGAACATAAAAATGAAATATATATATTTATACTTATTTATAAAAATTTTTTTTTTCTTATTACAATTTTTTTTTTTATGTCTAGTAAACATTAAAAAAAAAATTTATTTATTTATATTTATTTATATTATAATTATTTATAATATATTTTTAGGTGATGATTTTTTCAGCAACGATATTTGAGACAAGTCGAAAAAATAAACAGAAAATGTGACCGAAAACTTTTTTAATCAATTTTGAAAAATATGCTCTGCCGACGCGGGATGCGAACCCGGGTCTCCGCGGCGCTTTGTAATGTCTTAACCGAATGAGCTAAACATTCATATACTTATCAAGAACCTTGTAGATAATAATTCTTCTAGAACTTAGAAGTTATTTTTTGTAAAAAGACATACTTATGCGAAAAAATTTAAAATTCAAAAAAAAAATGTAAAATAAAAAAATAAAAATTTGTTATAAGAAAAAAAAATTCAAAAAAAATATATATATATTATTTTTATGTTATTATTTCCTTATTAATGAAAAGAATAAATTATTAAAAAAATTACAAAATAATACAACGAATTTAATTTGATTTTTTCAGCGTCTTTTTAAAAATGCGTTATTTTTAATATATGCTAAAAAAGCGTGGCCGAGTTATCCAAAAAAAATAATATATCCGTGTTCACTCAAGGCGTGCGACCGCACGCCTCTCCTGGGAAGGCCTGCTGCACTGCTTTAAAAAACCATTTTGGAGTAGTTTATAATAACTAAACTCTACCACTACAACACTACAATGCGGTAGTGGTGTAGTGGTTGAGAGAGGGTTTTACAGAGCTTGTATACATATTGCATCCATTAATCGAGTAATTTAGATTAATAACAACTAGTCAAAAAAAAAAAAAAAGTAGTTTTTATACTGGTGCTTGATGATGGTAGTGTTGAAACCAGGCATTAAATGAATCATGCGCATTCTATAAGAAAAAAATCAATTGAATCTAAGCATTAAATAAACAACGCGAATTCTAGAAAAAGATCAATTCATACAAAAAAAAAAAAAAAAAATCAAGTCATCAAACAACATAACACAAATAAGACCCACCAAATAAGCTTTGATACACAAATATTCTCTGACAGCATTATCATCTTCAATGGGTAATGATTTTTCTCCAGCCTTAAAAATTTCTATTTTTTGTAAAAAATTACAGAAATAAAAAATCAAAATAAGTGCCAGTATGTGGAAATACGACAAGCATAAAAAAACTTTATGAAATTTATGAAACGGAAAAATGTTCAAACTATTGATTAAACTATTCTTAAACAAAGTTTTAAATGACATTGATATAAACTTTTGTGAAATTAAAATTAACCTTTTTTCTCCATTGTTTGTAAACAACATCAATCGAATCAGTGGGAATTCGATCAAACAACTGCTGACTAGAATCATGCTTTTTTTCGGCTAAAATAAATTTCTTAAAGAATAAATTTAATTTTTTACAAACTTGTTATTATTTGTTAAATTTTTTATTTTAGACTTAAAAACATTTACAATTTGAAATCAACCCAATCCAAACCCTAAATGGATGTAGTGGCACTCCCTTGCATGACAGTTCTAGATAGTTGATATCTATACTGTAGCCCTCACAGATCCTTATTTTAGTACGACATCACATTACACATAAAATTATTAGTATTGAGAGAAACTGTAGTTCTTGATGTTTTTAAAACAATATATATATATATATATATATATATATATATATATATATATATATATATATATTTATATATATATATATATATATATATATATATATATATATATATATATATATTAGCATTTCTGAAAAACAGCTGTTTTATAATTTTCAAAACTATAACACAGTAAAACAGCTGTTTTACTGCTGCTAACAACTGTTTTTGAAATTTGCACCCCCCTTCCTTTATTACCTCCCCATCCCCCTCCCTCCTTGTATTAAGCAGGCAAGAACAAAATTTTTTCAATAATATATATCCTAACATAAAACTTTACATTTTATAACAGTATTTCAAAAATACAAGAGCTGATAATGACTTATCTGAAAGTCGTGATCTTATTTTTGTACAAAAGTTGGCACACATGGAGATTACCCTTTCAACATCCGTAGATGTAGGCTTAATTATTAATAATGCATCATAAAGCTTTTGTCAGTTTTCTGTATGCTGGCCTGTATTCTTTAAAAGAGTAAATTCAGCTTTTAACCACTTGAAATTATCCTGTCCAGAAGGCACTATTGGTGATTCATTTTTCTTCAGCATCACATTCAGTTCCTCTTGTAGAGTTAAAATTTTATCTGATGGATTACTGGAAGTTGTTTCAATAATATTAACGCCATGAGCACCAAAAAGTCGAGATGCCAACATTCCTGCAAAATTTATCAGATTTCTGGATGGGGTTATTGTAGAGTTCTTTAGACAGAGTAATAAATTCATGACATATGTATTAAGGTGTTCATTGACTCTAATTCTCAAATTATCCATTAATTTTTTGCTAATTTCACTGTTAACTAAAGAAAGTTTCTCAAACATAAATTCTAAAATCGTGTCAGCACTTAACAGAGTTGCATCTTCTCTACTAAGATTCTCTATACCAAGTTTAATGCCTCTAGTAAACCTTTCAAGGCATCAAAGTCTACATTATAGGCTAAACTTATATCTGCCTTAAATTCTAATAAAGTTTCTCGAATTGTTATCTCTGTCTTTATCAATGGCTCAAGCATTATTGGTATTGTATTCCAACAAGTTTTTACATCAAGATGAAGCTCAATTTCTTTTCCAAGTAGAGCCTTGACTTTTGATTGAAAAACTTGATATTGAATACTTGACAGTTTGATGTATTTTATCAGTTTGTGTGAGTTCTTAAGTAAATTATTGTAGTCAATATAATCTTCACAATCAGCATTTATAAATTCAAAATTGCCTTTGTCAAAAGAATCATTTTCATTGTTATTTTCATCACAGGGGTCGCTTAAATCTTCAATATCATGTTTTTTCGCATAAAGTGTGTCAAATACTCCAAGATGTATACCATGACAGTGACATATCCAGAAATCTTTTGGCCATAGCGGTCTAAATATTCTGTCATTTAAAGGACTTTTTTTTTTTTTTTATAGAAGACAAATTTAAAAATATATATATATATATATATAATATACCTCGCTCTAGTAATTTACATTTTTCGAAAAAAATAAAATAAATAATTAATCAAAATAGTCATTAATGTTACGTAGACACCTTTATCGCCAACCTCAACTTGTCACTAATTTTCATTAATATGCTTTATTTGCTAACTTATATAAAGAATAAAATTAAATTTATTTCCTTATAGTTTCTTCCATGAGAACACTTTATTGCAGGTACTCATGAGAGAAGCGCTATAACTATAACATTCAATAAATATATTTATATGCTTCTTTTAAATCGACTAAAAAGATTTATCACATAGCATATTTATTGCACAGTAAGGTAATTAATTTATTCAAAAGTTAATAACCTTTTCCTGTTGTTCTTCTCCTACTTTTTAAATCAAGTTTTTAGACATGATTAGTATTACATTTTATAAACTTTTATTTATCTTATTATTTAAAATACTTTTAATGCAATTTTACTATTATTTAAAATAAGAAAGTTGAAAGCTTATAGAGTTTAATTGCATTGTAAATTATAGCTATAAAAACGTTTTAGCGGAGGAGAAGCGCACTAAGTGTATTCTTAAACAAGTTAATGTTTTATTTAAGAATATAAATCCTAAGTGTTTCATATTTTAATCTAATCAAAAGGTGCATTTTACATTTTAATCTAATTGCAACGTATTCCATATTTTATCCACGTGAATTTAAATTAAGCATTTTGATTGGCTTGAAATACATAAACAATCTGTTTTAAAAGTCGTTTCTAGATGACATTAATAACAATTTTGT
>NC_088922.1:57880000-58082500 GCF_038396675.1 Hydra vulgaris | reverse complement strand
GTGGTAGCTCTCAGAGAGGCTGATTCCATCAACAGCTGAAAAATATCAAAGTATTAACAGTGCCATGTTGCGCATGGATGGTGTCCCTGTTTGTACTTTTGGTGTGCATTGCGGAGGCCACATTTGGAGCCCTTTGTTACGGCTTAGGGTTTATTAGTAGTAATGAGGCAATTGCTTGGGCTATTAAACGGTGTTCTGAGTACTATCTATGCTTTGAGTCAAGTTCTTCAAACTAATTTAAAAATGAATAAAGTACCAAAAACTATAAAACACAAAAAACCATCATCATCACCAAGTTCTCTAAACCTATCATTCACTAATATTCGTGGTCTTCGAAGTAACTTTTCTTCTGTTGAGTCTTATCTCTTGCAAAGTTCACCAGACCTACTTGCTCTTTGTGAGACTAATTTGAGTTCGGCTGTCTCATCTTGTGATCTTAGTGTTGATGGTTATCTTCCTCTGATTCCTAAAGACTCCAATAGTCACATGCTTGGCCTGGGCATTTACATTCGTAAGAATTCACCTGTTTGTCGTGAAACTAGGTTTGAATCCACAGACTATTCTTTCATGTGCTTTCGTTTAGCACCACTTCACTCTATTGCCTTTCTCTTTGTTCTATATCGCTCTCCTTCATCTCAAGACTGCACTCTTTTTGATGTTATTTCTGATCATATTGACCAAGCCCTCTCTCTTTATCCATCAGCTAATATAGTTGTTGTCGGTGACTTTAATGCTCACCACTCTGAATGGCTTGGCTCTAGTGTCAGTGACTCTGCAGGCATTAAAGCCCACAACTTTTGCCTTTCTCAATCCCTAACTCAAATAGTCAACTTTCCAACTCGCTTTTCTGACAACCCTAATCATTTACCTTCTCTACTTGACTTATGTCTTGTTTCTGATCCTAGTCAGTGCTCAGTTTCTCCACATTCACCCTTAGGTGCTTCTGATCACAGTTTGATCTCCTTAAAACTAATATCTCATTCTTCTTCATCACCAGAATCCCCCTATTATCAAACCTCTTACAACTACAGTAAAGCTGACTGGGATTCTTTCCATGATTTTCTTCGTGATGGCCCTTGGGTAGAAATCTTTCTACTTCCTGTCGACAAATGTGCTTCTTACATAACTTCGTGGATTCAGGCTGGCATGGAATCTTTTATTCCCTCTCGACGATTCCAGGTCAAGCCTCACTCTCCTCCATGGTTTTCCTCACACGGTGCTGCTGCGATTGCCAATCGAAACCGTTACTTCCATATTTATCAGCAAAACAATTCTCCAGAAAACAGATGTCTGTTTATTACTGCTAGAAACAACTGTAAAAAGGTTTTGTCTAACACCAAAACCCGCTATTCTCAGGTCATGAAATCTCGTATCTCATCTCAAAAATTAGGCTCTCATGACTTCTGGAGAATCTTTAATAATATCAATAATAAGGGCAAATCTATAATTCCACCTCTCTTGTATGGTTCAGACTTTGTCACCTCACCTAAAGACAAAGCCGAACTGTTTGCTAAAAACTTTTCATCAATATCATCTCTTGATTCCACTAATTGCGTTCTACCTGATATTGCCAACAAACAGGTTGATCCATTGCTTGACATTCATATCACTCCAGCATCTGTATCTAAAGTGATCTCCTGCCTAGACTCTTCTACAGCTTGTGGCCCAGACAACATACCTGTTATTGTCTTGCAGAAGTGTTCTCCGGAGCTGTCGTCTATACTCTCAAAACTATTTAACAAGTGCTTATCAGAGTCTTGTTTTCCAGCCTGCTGGAAAGCCGCATCTATTATCCCTATCTTCAAAAATTTTGGGGAGCGATCTGATTCGTCTAACTACCGTCCCATAAGTCTTCTTCCTATCATAAGCAAGGTTTTTGAATCTTTAATTAACAAACACTTAATTTCTCATCTTGAATCTAATAACTTACTTTCTGACCATCAATATGGATTTCGATCTTCTCGTTCTACAGCTGATTTGCTAACAGTAATAACTGACAGGTTTTATCGTGCATTAGATGAAGGTGGAGAGGTTAAGGCCATCGCTCTTGACATTTCAAAAGTGTTTGATAAAGTTTGGCATGCTGGTCTTCTCCATAAGCTTTCTTCTTATGGTGTATCCGGCAACATCTTTAAGATCATTGAATCCTTCCTTTCCAATCGTAGCATAAAAGTTGTCCTCGATGGACAACACTCTTCTTCTTATTCTGTAACTTCAGGGGTTCCTCAAGGTTCTATCCTTGGCCCTATACTCTTTTTAATTTACATTAACGATCTTCCAGATATTCTCATATCTAAGGTGGCATTGTTTGCTGATGATACTACCATTTATTCTTGTCGTGATAAAAAACCAACACCCTCTGATTGCTTGAAGGCGGGGGGGGCATTTGAACTTGAAAAAGATCTCACTTCTGCAACAGCATGGGGCTCACAGTGGCTGGTGAACTTTAATTCAGATAAAACTCAATTTTTTTCAGCCAATCGTTATCGCAATAATTTAGATCTTCCTATATTTATGAACGGTGATGTACTCGATGAGTCACCTACTCTTCATCTTCTAGGATTAACTCTTACTTCCAATCTTTCTTGGAAACCATATATCAAATCGGTTGCAAAATTAGCATCTGCTAAGGTTGCATCTCTTTATTGAGCTCGCCACTTTCTTACTCTGGATTCTATTCTCTATCTCTATAAATCTCAAATCTGGCCTTGTATGGAATACTGTTGCCATATCTGGGGCGGATCTTCTAATGATGCCCTTTCTCTTCTAGACAAGGTGCAAAAACGCATTGTAAACATAGTTGGACCTGCTCTTGCAGCCAACCTCCAACCATTATCACATTGTTGTAATGTTGCTTCTCTTTCTTTTTTCTACAAATACTATAATGGGCACTGCTCTAAAGAGCTAGCGTCTCTTGTGTCATCTACTAAAATTCATTCTCGTGTTACTCGTCATTCAATTAAGTGTCATCCTTTTTCTGTGACTGTTCCTAAGTGCTCCAAAAACGCTTATTCGTCTAGTTTTTTTCCTCGAACATCAGTTCTTTGGAATTCGCTTCCTTCATCTTGCTTTCCTGATTCATATAATTTGCAATCTTTTAAATCGTCTGTCAATCGTTATCTTGCTCTACAACCTTCATCTTTTCTCTTTCAGTAACTTCCAACTTTAATTAGTGGCTGCTTGCAGCCTTGTTGGAAGTGAAGATGTTTAAAAAAAAAAAAAAAAAAAAAAAAACTGCAAATCTCAAATCAACATACTTTCTGTTTTGGTTAAGATATTTATAGATGCTCGCAAAAAACTTCTTTTCATGTACACTGCCTTGCAAAATTTTCCAGTCATTTTTAATTTTAATAGTTTTTTACTTATAATAATTGATATTAAATTGTTTATAAGTCATAAAATAATTTGATTGAAAATGTACTTAATGTGCTTTTGGAATAAATAATGCAAAATATTTTTTTTTTTCATTTTTGTATTATAAACTTACTCAAACATACTTGATCACAAAATTTGTATTTTTCGAAGAAAATTCATTTTCTATAATTTTTTTTTAATTATTGAATTTATTATTTTATTGAATTTTAAGAAGTAGCTGTCCCTGCAAAACATCAAAGGCTAAAGACACTTTAATTATACTCTTATCTATACAAAATAGACAATAAACAGCCCAAGGAATAACATCTAACTTTAATGCCATTCATATTAAAATTATTTCAGAAAGGACTGTTGCTTGAAAAGTGCTTAAATAGTAGAGTAGTTATTTAAAAACCTCTTTTAAAACCAATCAATAAAAAAAAAGGCTTCAATGGGTTCTAGCTCATAAAAATGGGACAAAAATAGTTTTTGGAACAAAGTAATGTATTTATGTAAGATGAATAAGCAATAAAAAATTCCATCCACATTGAGCCTGTCAAACATAATGAGGCTCAGTAATAACGTAAGGCTGTTTTGCTTCTAGTCAGGTTGTCAATCTTGTGAAAATAAATGGAACTCTCTACAAGAAGGGATATTATAAGATATTATGTAGAAATGCAATACCATGTGGAAAATATGAAACAGTATAATGACGCAAAACACATATCCAAAATATAAACTATGTGCAAAAAAAAAAAGCTTGCGTAAAACTCAAATATAATATGGCAGCCACAATTGCCACACCTCAAACTAGTGAGTTGCTATGGGAACAATCGTATTGTGAGATATGAAAAGAGTGACCTACATCAACAATTCTTTTGTGGTCAATTTTACAACATGTGTGAAAAGATATCTCTCCAATTTATTTAGATAATCTAATTAAATGTATGCCAAAACTTGTATGTGCGGTAATGAAAGGTGGATATCTTGACAAAAAAAGTTATAAATTTTTGTTTGTATTATGTTGCATAAACTTGTATATATATTTTTCATTTTTACAGAGCGACTGGAAACTTTTGCCAGGCAATGTATTTAAACCTTAGGAAGACAACACAATAAATCCTTTCTTAAATTCTCCTTAAAAAGCTGGTAATCTTTAGCTGCAAGATCTCTTTAAGAAGTGCTTTTTTCTGTTAACTCTATTGGAATTGTCTTATAGAAACTATTGGCATATTTAAATGTAAGAAATAAAAAAAAACTGCAATTATTAAAAAACCCTTTAAATATATATACAATCGATTGCTAAATTGGCATCTGCTAAGGTTGCTTCTCTTTATTGTGCTCACCATTTTCTTACTCCTGATTCCATTCTCTACCTCTACAAATCTCTTATTGATCCCTGTATGGAATACTGTTGTCAAAAAGCTCTTACATATTTCTTAATACTACAGTTGATAAAGACCATGTATAAGAAATATTTTACGAGTTACTTGCTATTTTATGATATCATTGTTCAAATTGTTTAACTATAATTATCCTTCGACTGTTCAAATATTGTAATAAAATCTTTTTAGTTCAAGTATTATAATTAATAAAATACCTTATTAAGTTGTGGTGTTATTTGCCAGTGATATTACATTGTGTTGTGTAGCCTTTTTATAATCTTTTTTTTATATTATTATTCTTGAGACACAGAATTATGTTCTTACAAATATTTTATGCTATGCGCTATTGTTACTGTGTTGATAGAACTAAGCTGTTATAGCTATTTTTTTATTCTTTATATTTTCTGTTATATTATTATCCTAGTTCTACTAACAATAAAATGCAAACAATACTTTTTTATTTGAAAAGTTTAATTTTTTTTATTACTTTTTTTAGGAATTGGCAGGCTTTACTTGACTTTCCTTTTCTGGTACCTGGTGTGTTGTGACAGATTTAAAAAAAAACTCAACTGATTTTAATGCAGTCTTTTTATATAATTAACTATAAACAATGACATTACTAATAGGGAGTGAAACTTAAAATATTATTTATATATAAATTTGTATTTAATTTTATTTTTTTAGATAATATATCAAGTTATAAATGTGTTATTATTGTTATTAATGATTTAATTACTAATAACCCATATTACGGGTTGCTTACTGCTAGTTTTTATGATTAAATGATTTATATTTTAGATATTTAATATACAGTTTTTGTTTCACTTTCAATGATTTAAGTCCTTTAGTTATCCAAAGACATGGTACGCCTTTGACGCTAAGGATTATTTCACGAATAGGGAAGTTTGCGTCATAGATGGATTTAAATGTTTTAAAAAAAGAATCTTAGATAAGGTTTACATCATCATTGAAGTTGTTGTTACTCCAATTTTGATTTGAAATTTGTTCCTTAAATGATTTTAAGTTATTGTTATTGAACACACGCTTTTTTATGGTTGTTTTACTCAGGAGATTTAATTTATAATTTGCATTTATACAAAAAAAAAGAAAGGAAAGTGATCTGAGACATCCGTTTTAACAACACCTATTTTAAGCAGCTTGTTAAAAAAATTATTGGTTAGAATGTTATCAAATAAGGAAGATGAATGATTTGTTATTCTTGTAGGTTTATTTATCATAGGTATTGTTTCCGTTTCAAATAAGTTGTTGTAAATTTTTTTTTATGTTTTGGTTTTTATTATACCCAAAACAGTCCAAATTGAAATCCCCTACTATGTAATATTTTTTTCTTTCTTAATTAGTTTTTTCTATTAAGTTATGTTTTAAAAAATTGCTTAAGTGTTCAGTTCTTCCAGTAGGAGGTCGATAACAACAGCTTAGTAGAACATTTTTAGATTTATAATTTGATTTGTTAAAATCTCTTAATCTTCATCAGAAACACTCATATTGCGTCTAATGTTATAAAGAATAATTTCTTGTATGTAAAAAAGTATTCCTCCTCCTCGCTTATTAACTTTACATTCTAAAAAACAGAATTAAACTTGAGAAATAGAGATTAGACTTAGAATCAAAAAATTCTTTAGAACACCACATTTCTGTTAAACAAATTACGTTAAAAAAGTTTTTTGTTTCACATAATTAATTTGAAAAAATTTCAAACTTTTTTTTTGAGACTCTGAATATTTATGTGGATGACATTAAAATCTATCACTATTTTGTTCCATATTAAAATAATTTCTTATTTTATTTGGATAAAAATAAGAGCATTCAAACTCAGGCATATTAATTTAAAAAAAAAATTTAAAAGTTTTTTCAATGTTATTGTTAATAATTTTAGCCGTTTTTGTAGCCAATTATTTTTGGAAAAAAAAAAGATAAGTAGTATATCTTTTTAGGACTTTTTTAGTGATTACTTTAATGTATTACCTGTAGCACGAATTTCTTTAGCTTCGGCAAAGAGTTGCTTTTGAATATTTATAGTTCTTTTGCTGAAATTTTCATTAATGTAAACATATTTGTTCCAGAGTTTCATTTTTTTTGTACTTTTCAAGAATTAGTTTTAGTATTTTTCAAGAATTAGTTTCCATAAAGTTTGGAAATTTCACCACAATAGTTCTTCTCCTTGTATTTCCTTTCCCGTTACCTTTTCTCCCTGTATGATGTGCTTTTCTGATATACACTTCCTGCTTAATATCAAGTTTTTCTTTCACAAATTTTTTTATTAATTCCTCGCTTTTTTCCCATATCTCACTTTCAATTTCAAATATTCTCTAATCTTAAATTATTAGGATGACTTCTATCTTCTAGTTCTCAAATCTTAAATTATTAAGATGACTCCTATCTTCTAGTTCAGCTAGTTTGTGCTTTAAAACTTCATTTTCTTCATTTGACTTATTTAATGATTGTGGATTATTTTTAGTTGTCTTCATAGATTCTCTTAGTGTTTCATACTGATGGTTTAAAAATTTGATGGCTTTGTTTGATTCGTTAAGTTCTTTTTTCAAGTCCTTGTTTTCTTCTTTCATATTTATCAAATCATTTTCTGGTTTTTGAATATGGTCATTGAAGACTTTGATTATGGTATTCTTGTGCATTTCAAGTAGTTCTTTTACTAGAGATAAAGATTATGTATTTGTTATTTTAATAAGTTTAGTAAGTCAATTGATTTCAACGATAAAATTGGATAGTGATAAGAATAACTTTCTTATAAATAAATTAGCAAATTTGATTTTTTCAAGTACATGTGTTTGTTCACTTATCTTCTCAGTTGTTGTCAATTGTGCGTGTGTGCTTTTGTGCGTGTGTGTGCATGTGTATACACACACACACACACACACACACACACACACACATTGTTATGCATCTTTTATAAGTTTTGTGGTAGCAAATCTGTTTGCTAGGCAATTTTTAAAATTATTTTTTCCGATTAAGGATATATTTTTTTGATCACGGGGTAAATAATTGCATTCTGCCTAATCTTTTTGTTTCTTTCGGATTCAATTTTTCCCTAACTGAATTTGCTTTGATATTAGTTGTAAGCTAACTTAAGAAATCTTCGTGATAGTTTGAAATTTTTTTATCATCAACAAAGAACTTCAGCTATTTTATGCAGTGAAAGATGAATGCTTTACCCATTATAAAATTGTTTCAATTAGTTACTCAAACACAGCATACAAAATAAATAACTGCGTAGTATAAAACATGTCCACAACTGACTCACCATAGAAATAACTGACTCACCATAGTACGCAGCTGAAAATGGTTCATACATGTTTACATTTGAATATCAATTAGTAAACATTTTGATGCCATGCATAAAAAATAAATACCATTAATAAGCTGATAAAAGGTTATCAAGGAATAATAAACTCATAAAATGTATGTTTAAATATAAAAGTTTTAAATATTAACTTGCGTAAAACATGTAACTGTTGAAAAACTACAGTGCATTTAATAATTTGGCCAAGGACTGTACATCTATAAAATAAAAATTCATTCAAAAAAAATGATTCTCAAGAAAAAAAGAAACATACTTTTGAACTCTTTTCGTCAACAGAACATTCAAAATCCTAAAAAGTGATCAAAAAATAAAAAATTTGAATATAAAATTGAATTTTACAGTTAAAATTTTTATACCAAACCTTTGCTCTGATATTTTCCACAATGCATTTTGTAATTAAGCCAAGATCAAGACCTGTAAAACATATAACAAAGACCTGTAAAACATATGTTAAACAGAGATTCTATTCTGTAACACAACAGAACAGTAGCTCCGGTTGGTCAGAAAAGAGTATAAAAATTAATAAGCATCCCCCCCCCCTATTTATTATTAGAATATTCCAATAAGAAGTTATAAAGTATTGAATGTTAAACATTAAGATTATTTTTAACCATTTGCTAAAAATGATTGAAATAGACTATATAAAGGATAAGACTGTAAATGATAGGTGTGTAACAAATCTACAATGACCCATATTACTATTAGATATCCCACAGACATCTAGACATCCAATGGACAACACATGACTTCTGGGAATATACACTTTACATTGTAAAAATAAAAAATATATATTAAAAAAGTTTATACGCAGCAATTGTTAATGATGTAAAAATAATTTTGTTAAAATATTACTTTTTATAACAATTTATATGCAGCTTTATTTACTACAATTGCAACTTTTATAAAATTTAATTTTTTTGTATGAAACAGGTCAACATATTTTTAAAGAATTTTTTAGGACAATATTATGGACCTGTTAAATATTCAAGGGTAAGCTGGGACCCCTAAAAAAATTTTTTATTTAAAAATTTCTATGCCTTTTTATTTAGGACAGAAATTTTTATTTTTATTTAAATTAGCACCTTTTTCACTTTTTGTTTTGTGCAACAATTTTTTTTTTGACCCATCCTAGTATTTATTTACAATTTGTGCAAATTAAATAACCTAGTGGTATTGTGATTGGTATCAATATAGTGGTATTGATTGTATCAACAAATTAAAATGCATTTATTTTTTTTTTAAAAAGTATCATTCTCTGAAAAAAGTAATATCAAAAATTTACCAGCTTCATCTGCAAGATTTAAATAACTTTGACGCGATTCCAAACCATCTATATCTATACCAAAAAAAATTATTTCAAATTCATTTGCTTACATATTTTCTAAACAAGCTGTAAAGTAATAAAATACCTTGTAAAAAGTTAGCATAAACCTTTACTTGCATGTCTGGTGGGAGACGTGCAGTATACGTGGCAACCAAATTATTTTGTTTTATATCAATCAGCACCTATAAGTTAATTTTTTTTTTTTAAATAAAACTAAAACTTTTTTATTAATGCTGAAAAAGCTTTCTGTCACAAGATGTATATTGAATATATCAATAATAACATAACAGTTAGTGTTTGATTTAATATATTTATTTCTGGTCTTTATGTCCTTAGAACTCAAAAAAGGCCGAAGAAGTATACAAGATAGAATATTTAGCAAAAAGGTATTTGGTATTCTAATGTAAAATGGCTTTTAAAATAATTGATATACCAGAAGCTGCAGAAGAGTGTAAGTAAAAAATAATTTTATAAATGGAAGCTGAAATAAGTTGAATGTCTAACAATATATTTATCTGTTTCTCTAAGATGTCAGGATAACTGTTGTCATTAGATTTAAGAAATGAATTTAAAAATAGCTCTTTGCAAATATATCTAGCTTATCTTTAGAAATGTTAGACTTGCCTTGGTTAATGACACTAATAAAGATTTTCAAAAGGTCTCACTAGCCTAATTTCTGAGATAAACTACAAGATTTAGTAATCTGAGAACAATGGACATTAGCAACAATGCCTGCTTGCATACATCTATTCTGTACAATAATGCAAAAAATCCTTTATTCTCAAGAAAGTTGTCTTATTTCAATTGGAAATACCAACAAAAAACAATAAAAACATTTGCCTGCTCGAACTTTAAGGTTGTTGTAAAGAGTAGAATGCTAAATGTTGTAGCAGGAGATCAAGATAAAATCATTTTTTGCAAAATAAAAATAAGGATAAAATGAGCTAGGGTCAGAAACACAAATCAAAAAACATAGGTGAGTCATTTAGGTTGGAAAGCTATCTGGGTAGACAAGAGAGATGGTTGAGTGAATCAGTGCTTAGCAAAAGCATATAAAAGAATAACAAAAAGAATAATAAAGGATTCAAACCTGATTCTACTACAAATAAGTAAATTGATATGTAAATGTATGCCTAGGCCAAGTATATGAATATTTAATTTCTTAGGAATCAAAGTAGCTAAAACTGAAGTTGAAACAGTCAAATTTAAGTTACTTTTACAAAAACTAAGTAGGTCTGGTTAATTTTGCAAGTTGTAAATGTCAACTTAGTAACCTAAGCAATAAGCTACATAATTGCTATTAATTACGCACAAACCCTAACAAAAGGCCTCAACAATGCACACCAAAAGCACTAACAGGAAACCAATAATGTGCAAAACAGTTGTTATTAGAATCAACCTGTGCTACCACAGAATTTGGAAAATTTTATTACCAGTCAGCCTCAAAACTAAGTTTTAGAGCTGTACTCTCAATAGGTGATAACAGAAAGAGTTGCATAGCCACTTCCAAGGAGGCACTTTAAAAACCCCCATGAGTAGAGTTAGGAAAATCCAGCATTCATCATCCTAGGCAGGAAACAATGTAACAATTTTACCTCTATGCCAGTCTAATAAATGAAAAAAAGAAGGCCAGGCTAGTTAACAGAAATTTTCTGCTTACCCCTAAAATTAACTTGTAACTTTGATACTTTTATGAATAGTTTTAGTAGTTTTAGTAGACTTGTAACTTTGATACTTTTATGAATAGTTTTATAATGTAGACAGAATAATAATAATAAAAAATAATAATAATAATAATGATATTACCTTAACATAGCTGTGTAAAATTTCATTGCAAATATCATCCTATAGTTTAAAAACTTAAATTTATTATTTTCATAAAATTTAGTATACTTAATATAACATTATCAAGGGTTGAATTAAGCGATCACAATATCTGAAAAAATATCTGGTCTTTAAAATTTTAGTTTATGCAAAACTATGTACTTCGTTTTCATGGGCGAATCAACTTAAGCTTGTTAGCAAAAAAGTTATAAAAATGAAAACAAAGTTCACAGTTGTGCAGAATTTTGAAGACCAGATATTTTTCCAAAATCACAATTTGTAATCACTCAATTCAACCTTTAAATATAATAAATAATGTAATAAATTTATACAAGAAATTTTAACAAATTAATTTTATTTTCAAATTAAAAAAATCTATAAAATAAAATTTATGAATGTTTACAATATAAAAAAAATACATGTGAGTTGAGTTAAAAATTTGCAATTAACCATGTAGAAATTTATAAAAGTATATTGCACTTGTTTGTACCATATTCACGTTGTACTTAAGACAAAGAAAATTAGGAGTTCGCAACTTTTAGTATCATACCCACAAATAACTGTATAGATATAAAATTTGATATATTTGGTATTTTTAAATAACACTCCATAAAACTTCCAACTGGAGGATTCCACAAAGATATGTTTTTCCGGTGGGAGAGTTTTTGAAAAACCTGGCCTAAAGTCAAAAAATGAAAATTATTTCTTTGAATTTATTTAGTAATACTTTAAACAAAACCAATTAGCCTTTTTATTGCTTCAAGCAAAAATTTAGGCTTACCATAAAAAGTTTATTATAAAAAAATCTCAACTTTATAAGCATATCAATGCCGCTCAAACATCTGCTTTAATAGTATTAATAACACTACTATTAAAAACAAGTTTTTTTAGTTTTGTAAACAATGAAATTATGTGCTAAAAAAAGTTATTAATGTTAAAAAAAATATGAACAATACTCTTGAAGATACTTATATAATTCTTTAGTGAAGCTCTTTCTTGTATAGATAGAATAACACAGAATAACAAAGAATAACACAGTACCAAAATTAGTAAGTAGGACAACTTTAATACTGGAGTTAGAAAGGAATGATTCGATAATTTTAAAATTGATGTTTGTTAATTAAAGATTCAAAGACTTTGCTAATAAAAGTAAGAAAACTTATTTGGCAATAACAGTGACAGATCCAAGAATTTTTGGTGGAGGGGATGTTGAATTATTTTTGTATATTGTATCACATTTGCGTCTCCTAAAAAATAAAGAAAAAAAAAGTCCTCCATTTCTAAAATATTTTAGGACTTTTATATTCGGGGGGGGGGGGGGGATGCATACCCATACCCCTGGATCCTCACTAGGCAATAGCTATAGTGGTCGCTATAGGGCAGGAAAACAAGATTTAGTTAAGCCCTTGTTAAATAGTTTAGAGGGTATAAAAAAGATTTCCAGAGAACCTATTTGTAAAAATTGAGAAAACCCATTTGTAAAAATAATCTGTTTTCCTTGAGAGATTTAATAATAACAGATCCATGTATGAGAAATGGGTGTTAAACTTAACTTTGTTAATTAAATTGTTAAAGATTTTTCAAAAGTATTTAGAACCTAACTTCTGAGTTAAAATACAAGATTTAGTTGTCTAAGAATAATGACTTAAATATGACAATAGCTTTTTGCATTAATTACTTGCAATGATAAAAAGACATTTGTTTTCCAGGAAAAAAAAAGACATTTATTCTTGTAAATGTAATGAAAGAAATGGTAACAATTATAGCTGCTGCACAGGAAGAAGAAAACCATGAGATAAAATGAGACTAGAAACTGAAAAAAAAAAGACACAAGCCTAGCAAAAGCCAGGGTTTAATAGTCGTTTTGTCTGGAAAACAAGTCAAAAAGAGAACTATTTGTGTTAGAGATTGAGAAGATCTAAAAATTTGAGTTTTACAGCCAACAAAGTCAGTGATACTAGAGCCAAGCCATTCAGTGTGATGACCATTAAAGCTAGTTTTCCTTAAACTCCAGTGCTTGGGAATTCTCTACTATCTTCATGTTTTAAGTTCAATTCAAATTAATAATTATAACTCATATAATCCATCGAATGGATGAAAGAAATTCAGATAAGCACCAATAAACTAATGTATAAAAATTGGATCTCCTACTTATTACATTTACATAAATTAAAAATATTTAAAGAAATGATTTTCAGGATTATTTATGACACAATGGAGATATATTCTATAATCATTTTAGTATTATCTTGTTTTTTAGATACTTTTGTTTAAAGAAGTAAAGAGCTTATAAATTGTAGTAGCAAAAACAATCCAAGGCTAGAGAGCCCTTTCACGAGGTCATGCCATTTGAAAATCATATATTTTAATAAAACATTTTCAGTTCTTTAGTTAGAGTCAATTCTTTTATTGTTACAATTTCTAACATCATTACCATTTTTGGCTTTTTTATTAATATCGAGTCTATCTCTCTAAGCTGGAATAATCTTTGAATAAGATTAATTTGCAAAATTATCTATATCATTTCTTTTTATTTTGTTCTCAAACCGATTATCTTGACTTAAAAAAACTGGGTTTAACAAATATATCATTTCTATGTACAAAAATATTATTTTATTAATTTAATTTTTGTTAATGCTATTACATTTGAGAACCTCTATTTTGTGTTTATTTTTTAGTTTCTTGTAATAGTGCATGTTGAGGCACATTTTGCTTGTTGCAGCTTTTTGCAAAAAATGAAAATACTCCTAAATTTCAAATCTTTTAGATGTGCTAACGCTGAGTAGCCATTTTTTTTGAACTTAAAACTTTTTATGATTTTAATTTCAAACGTAAATAAACAGTGGTCAAATGGTGAAAAAGTACCAGCCACTGTTTAACTACTTTTTAATAGGAAAAAACCGATCCTACCTTAAACGCAATGGCGCTACAGGTGATGTAATTTTGATTATATTTTTAGAGTTTCCAGACAAACACAAAAAAAAACAAAGCAAAATTTTTACTAATTTTTACTTACATTTTAGTTTGTTTTACAAAAACTAATGAAAAGACATCATTTTTTAAAATTTAAAAGTTCAAACTATTAGGAGAAAAAAGTTTGAACTTGAACGTTGAAATTTTTGCATAAAGTTCGAACATTCAAACTTGAACATGTTCGAACTAGCAGTCCTAGTTATATGTTGATAGACACATTGAATAACCTTAAAGTTTAGCAACATTAAAGCACATTGAATAACACAACCTAAAGTTTAACAACATTAAAAAATAATAAATAATTTTGTCATCAAAAAATCACAAATTTGAACACTCGCAGGTCTAATGATATCAAATGATTTAATTTTTTTGTCAAAACATAGCTCTAGTAGTAACTGTTTCATCATGTGAAAATGATTGTCACAACTAAAAATAAATAAAGAATTGCTTAAAAACAAATTTTTAGTTACAATTTCATCATTTTATTTGATTCTATTGTCAAATTAGATTCAGTAACTTCTAAAACATACTATAAACTGATATTGATGTAATTCCATTTGACTTTAGGCCAGGTTTATTGAAAATTTAATTAATTCAATATAGGACACATTGTGCACTGTAAGGATGTTATTAATGTATTATGCAGCCCTCAGAATTAGGGTCAGTATTTGGCAATGCCAACCTAACTGCTGACCTAGAAGAGTTTTAGACCAGCAAAAAAACGCCCACTTCATTCTTATGTTTTATGGTAAAACCTTTGCATCAATTTTTTTTTTTGCTGACCTCTGACAGATTAAGGTCGGCAAAATTTTGCCGATCTTATTTTTCTTAATTCTTAGGGCTGATTATGAAAAGCTTTTTCTTGTAACACTTTACAAGAAGGCTGCTGGCCCCAGTCATAAAAATCAAAAAAAATGAGTAACCTGGGTTTGCATTCCAATTGCTTGAAGAAATAGTACTAAGTGGGCCTGCATAAAAAAATTTTAATAAAAATAAAAATCATATGTTGTGAATAATTATTTTGTAAAACAACCTTTGCATTTTTAAGTAGTTTTTACATATACTAAAAATGAAAGTACTTAAGTATATATTAAAAAATATCAACATTTTTTTAAAAATATTAAAAATATTTTAACTTACTAAAAATCTAATAAGATGAGGGTCTTTACTTTCAATTAATTTCTTCATTTCTTTAAGAAAATCTTTTAAAAGAATTTTTATGAACAATTTTAGTAAACACTTAACAGATAAAAACTTATGGGAATATCAACTTAAATCAAATATCAAACAATATACCATTTATATCATTGAGAATAATATTTGTTTGGAGAATTCTGTAAGGATCTCCTGCTTGCTTTCGAATATCCTGCAAATTAAGATTTGAACTTTCAATAACAGTAAAAATCTATCAACTTATTGTGTATACAATAAGTTGGAATAACAATATTGCGTACGTGGAGATCTTTTAATAAAAACAAATATTACTAATAAAAATTATATCTTTTTAAGGTAATATTCTTTTCATGGCGTCGGCAAACAAATACATAACTCAGAGGCAGTATCTGCAAAGATTGTAACAGTAAAAAAAAATTCTTCATCTAATGTCTGCAAAAATTTTAAAAAGTTGGTAGAGAATAAAATATGACTGGATTATAAAACTTTAAAACCTTTTGAAGCATATTATGTTAAAACTATGTAACAACACTTCAAAATTATTTTAATAACTTATTTTTCTTTTTTAAACATCTTCGCTTCCAACAAGGCTCCAAGCGGCCACTAAATAAAGTTGGAAGTTACTGAAAAAGAAAAGATGAAGATTGTAGAGCAAGACAACGATTGACGGACAACTTAAAAGATTACAAATTATATGAATCAGGAAAGCAAGATGAAGGAAGCGAATTCCAAAGAAATGATATATTCGAGGGAAAAAACTAGACAAATAGGCGATTTTGGAGCACTTAGGAACAACCACAGAAAAAAGATGACACTTAATTGAATGACGAGTAACACAAGAATGAATTTTAGTAAATGGCACAAGAGACGCTAGCTCTTTAGAGCAGTGCCCATTATAGTATTTGTAGAAAAGAGAAAGAGAAGCAACATTACAACAATGTGATAATGGTTGGAGGTTGGCTGCAAGAGCAGGTCCAATTATGTTTACGATGCGTTTTTGCACCTTGTCTAGAAGAGAAAGGGCATCATTAGAAGATCCGCCCCAGATATGGCAACAGTATTCCATACAAGGCCGGATTTGAGATTTATAGAGATTAAATAGAATTAATAAAATCCAAAGTAAGAAAGTGACGAGCTTGCTAAAGAGATGCAACCTTAGCAGATGCTAATTTTGCAACTGATTTGATATATGGTTTCCAAGAAAGAATGGAAGTAAGAGTTAATCTTAGAAGATGAAGAGTAGATGACTCATCGAGTACATCACCATTCATAAATATAGGAAGATCTAAATTATTGCGATAACGATTGGCTGAAAAAAATTGAGTTTTATCTGAATTAAAGTTCACCAGCCACTGTGAGCCCCATGCTGTAGCAGAAGTGAGATCCTTTTCAAGCTCAAATGCCCCCTCCAAGCAATCAGAGGTGTTGGTTTCTTATCACAACAAGAATAAATGGTAGTATCATCAGCAAACAATGCAACCTTAGATGTGAGAATATCTGGAAGATCATTAATGTAAATTAAAAAGAGTATAGGGCCAAGGATAGAACCTTGAGGAACCCCTAAAGTTACAGAATAAGAAGAAGAGTGTTGTCCATCGCGGACAACTTTTATGCTACGATTGGAAAGGAAGGATTCAATTATCTTAAAGATGTTGCCGGATACACCATAAGAAGAAAGCTTATGGAGAAGACCAGCATGCCAAACTTTATCAAAAGCTTTTGAAATGTCAAGAGCAATGGCCTTAACCTCTCCACCTTCATTTAATGCACGATAAAACCTGTCAGTTATTATTGTTAGCAAATCAGCTGTAGAACGAGAAGATCGAAATCCATATTGATGGTCAGAAAGTAAGTTATTAGATTCAAGATGAGAAATTAAGTATTTGTTAATTAAAGATTCAAAAACCTTGCTTATGATATAAAGAAGACTTATGGGACGATAGTTAGACAAATCAGATCGCTCTCCAGAATTTTTGAAAATAGGGATAACAGATGCCGCTTTCCAGCAGGCTGGAAAGCAAGACTCTGATAAGCACTTGTTGAATAGTTTTGAGAATATAGACGACAGCTCCGGAGAACACTTCTGCAAGACAATAACAGGTATGTTGTCCGGGCCACAAGCTGTAGAAGAGTCTAGGCAGGAGATCACTTTAGATACAGATGCTGGAGTGATATGAATGTCAAGCAATGGATCAACCTGTTAGTTGGCAATATCAGGTAGAACGCAACTAGTGGAATCAAGAGATGATATTGATGAAAAGTTTTTAGCAAACAATTCGGCTTTGTCTTCAGGTGAGGTGACAAAGTCTGAACCATACAAGAGAGGTGGAATTATAGATTTGCCCTTATTATTGATATTATTAAAGATTCTCCAGAAGTCACGAGAGCCTAATTTTTGAGATGAGATACGAGATTTCATGACCTGAGAATAGCGGGTTATGGCGTCAGACAAAACCTTTTTACAATTGTTTCTAGCAGTAATAAACAGACGCCTGTTTTCTGGAAAATTGTTTTGCTGATAAAGCAGCACAATGTGAGGAAAACCATGGAGGAGAGTGAGGCTTGACCTGGAATCGTCGAGAGGAAATAAAAGATTCCATGCCAGCCTGAATCCACGAAGTTATGTAAGAAGCACATTTGTCGACAGGAAGACGAAAGATTTCTACCCAAGGGCCATCACGAAGAAAATCACGGAAAGAATCCCAGTCAGCTTTACTGTAGTTGTAAGAGGTTCGATAATAGGGGGATTCAGGTGATGAAGAAGAATGAGATATTAGTTTTAGAGAGATCAAACTGTGATCAGAGGAACGTTAGGGTGAATGTGGAGAAACTGAGCACTGACTAGGATCAGAAACAAGTCATAAGTCGAGTAGAGAAGGTAGATGATTCGGGTTGTCAGGAAAGCGAGTTGCAAAGTTGACTATTTGAGTTAGGGATTGAGAAAGGCAAAAGTTGTGGGCTTTAATGCCTGCAGAGTCACTAGACACTAGAGCCAAGCCATTCAGAGTGGTGAGCATTAAAGTCACCGACAACAACTATATTAGCTGATGGATAAAGAGAGTCAATTTGATCAGAAACAATGTTAAAAAGAGTGCAGTCTTAAGATGAAGGAGAGCGATATAGAACAAAGAGAACGGCAATATAGTGAAGTGGTGCTAAACGAAAGCATGTGAAAGAATAGTCTGTGGATTCAAACCTAGTTTCACAACAAATGGGTGAATTCTTACAAATGTAAATGCTGAGGCCAAGCATGTGACTATTGGAGTTTTTATGAATTAGAGGAAGATAACCATCAACACTAAGATCACAAGATGAGACAGCCGAACTCAAATTAGTCTCACAAAGAGCAAGTAGGTCTGATGAACTTTGCAAGAGATAAGACTCAACAGAAGAAAAGTTACTTCGAAGACCACGAATAGGGTAAAGGAAGGTATGTTTGTGATATATGTAATTTCGTGATATTTCGCTCGGCATTTGTAGCGAACATACCTATTAGTCAAAAACATCGAAATTGCGTCAAATGGTACCCCGGGGTACTACTGTCAATTCACAAATAGTTGTTGGGTGCGTGTGATACGTCAATTGTTTACTATCAGTTTGTACATTCTTTAGCATTATTTAACGTGCGTTCAGCACATTTGTTTGGAGTACTTGTCCAACATTTTTATTTCCAGACTTGTGTTTTAAGGTAAGTAAATTATTTTTATTAAATATTAAAATAGAAAAGATGCTTGATTTAATGGTAAAACTTTTGATTTTTTATTAACTTCCTATA
The DNA here is from genome assembly GCF_038396675.1 of Hydra vulgaris. Lineage (NCBI taxonomy): Eukaryota > Metazoa > Cnidaria > Hydrozoa > Anthoathecata > Hydridae > Hydra > Hydra vulgaris. The sequence goes on along the minus strand of NC_088922.1, from coordinate 58,063,352 downwards.
ACTTATGATTACTTATCGCAGTTACACATTTTCTTAACGTTAATACGAAGCAATAGCTCCATATCAATTGACAAACAGAGAGATTCAAAGTACAGAAATTCAACCACACAGTAATACTGCTATACAAACGTTGTTAACTATTCCATCTGTAGAGCCAACCACACCTAACCCTAATAGGCCAAAAAGGGATTCAAGTGCAAAGTGTCTGACTCCTCCTGATCAACCTATTCCATTAACTTCAAAGGATTCTATTTCTGTATGTTCTAAAAAAAGTAAAAAAAATAAAAATGCTTCAAAAGATGATGATTGGGAGTGCGGTGTTTGTAAAAAAAGTTACAACAGTGATGTAAAAAAAAAAAAAGGAAAAAAATGGGTGCAGTGTTCCTATTGTTTAGTACCTTATCATGAGAGTTGTCAAACATATGAGGACATTGGTGAAGTATTTATGTGTGATACATGTTGTCAACAAGAATGTGATTTAGAATAATAAGCCCTAAGCCGTAACAAAGGGCTCCAAATGTGGCCTAAGCAATGCAGACCAAAAGTACAAACAGGGACACCATCTATGCGCAACATGGCACTGTTAATACTTTGATATTTTTCAGCTGTTGATGGAATCAGCCTCTCTGAGAGATACCACAGAGTTCGGGAAACCTGACTACCAGCCGGCCTCAGAACCAAAAAACTGAGTTTTAGAGCTGTACCCTCATTAGGAGATAGTAGAATGAGTTGCCTAGTCATAAAAACAGAGACACAAGCAAAACCCATGCATTGAGTCAAGAAGATTTAGCATTTAACATCCTAAACTGGAAACAATGTATTAAAAATACATATGCGCCAGCCTAATAGATGAAGAAGCAGTGTGAGGCTGGTCAACAGATAGAATCTGTTTACCCCTTAAGTCTTTGCCTAGGAGGCCTTCTACAAGACAGTAGCCGGGTGTATTTAACATCTGCCCAAGATGAGTATTTTTATTGAGACACCATCTCTAGCCTTTACTCAACCAAGAGCCCCAAGGCTGGGGGTGTTTTAAATCGGAGTTGGCATCTCCTAGCCTTTGCCTAAAAAGGCGTACCCTACAAGGCAGCAGGATTTGAAGCAGATTGTACTGGATTACATGTTGCCAGTAGCAGTATAACCTAATCTGACTTTTAATAGAGTTTTATAGTATCTAATAGAGTTTTATAGTATTTTAATCTATCTAATAGAGTTTTATAGTATCTATTAGTTTTATAGTATTAATAGAGTTTTATAGTATCTATAAATAACTTTCTTTAACACTCATATGAATTACAATGTTGCCGTTATTTATTTTAAAACAGGACTCCTTAACAATCATAATATTAAAAAGCAATTTTTTTTTAGTACATAAAAATTTCTCCAAAGACACAGACAGCCCAAACAAGTTAATTTTTTTTTAAATATTGTTACAGTGACAACCTTTTAAACTCTTTCATCACGTAATTCTAAAACAGAAACCTTGGTGAAAAGCTGATGCCAAAGCTCAGAGAAACAAGTAGAGCAAGTTTATGCCAGATAAGGCTTGATCTCTGTATTTTTTGTCTCCATGATATGATAAGGCTTGATCTCTGTATTTTTTGTCTCCATGATATGATAAGGCTTGATCTCTGTATTTTTTGCCTCCATGATATGATAAGGCTTGATCTCTGTATTTTTTGCCTCCATGATATGATAAGGCTTGATCTCTGTATTTTTTGCCTCCATGATATGATAAGGCTTGATCTCTGTATTTTTTGTCTCCATAACAATAACTATAACACCACACCATTACGCTATAACAACAGTTATAGTGTAATGGTTATATTAGCTAACAAAATTTAACTTTATTATGTAAAAAAAATTATGTAATATTAAAAACAAAAACAAATTGAGTGATAAAATATTCAAGTTTTGTAACATATGGTTGCCAACAATATTGTTGTAAACTTTGTTTATTTTCAAATATTTTGTGTTAATTAGAAATGAACAATTTCTTGATTTTATAAATTTATTAGTCATTTGATAAAAAATTGTTGTACATCAGTAGCTACATTTTATCAATGTCAATAAATGGCTGATGACACCTAATATAAAACACTTAGATTAACCAAAAAAACAGATAGACAGACCTATGCAATTATATATTAGAAGCATGTATGCATGCATGCATCTATGTATGTATGTATGTATGTATGTATGTATGTATGTATGTATGTATGTATGTATGTATGTATGTATGTATGTATGTATGTATGTATGTATGTATGTTTGTATGTGTGTATGTATGTTCTTATGTAGGCAAACATTCTTTTTATTAAAAAATTTATACTTAATAACTAAATTCAACAACTGAAACATGAAATTGTTTAAAAAATGTATTTATATTATTCTTTATGATTTGAGAAATAATAAACAATGTTATCATTTTATTATATAAGTCACATTCAAGGGGTGATTTCAAGCGATCTGAAAAATATTTTTTAAATATTTTTATTATTCAAGAAATCTAAAAAAAAAATATTTATTTATATTTAATTTAATTTCTTAAATTATTAATAATAATTTAATATATATTTGAACTTACAATATTTGGATGACTTCTAATGTGATCAATTATCCCAGAAGGTGTTAAACTGAAATAAAAAACCTTTTTTCATATATAATAATTATAATTGACGATAATAAATGGAAATAATAATGATGGACTATAAAAAAAGGAAACAATATCTTGATTGAATGTTCCAAGCAAGACTTGAACATTCAACAAGGTCAATCAAGAAATTTTTTGAAAGGTTATAAAGATTATAGAATATATTTGTATATTTTAGCATATTGTTAAGTAAGTACTTTATAAAGTTTATATTTCATTGTAAGTTATTTAAAATCATTTTAAGACTGTACGATTCTACAATAATATGTCTAGAGGTTGTTACAATAAAAACTTTTTCAAGATTTTACTAAAAAAAGATGCAGGTATTACCATCTAACAAATAGAATGGTAGACAATTGGAACTTTTTATCACAAGAAGCAATCAATTATGTAAACAAAAAGATCTTTAAAAATAGAAAAGACAAAATTTCAAACTTTTGATAGCAAACAATAATAATCATTTATACTTACAAAATCTTACATTTAAAGGCTTTTACAGTCAAAACATTAAAAAAATCTTACAATTAAAGGGTGCTTTAGCCAAAACATTACAAAATCTTACATTTAAAGGGTGTTATAGTCAAATTAAAAAATCTTACACCTAAAAGTTGTTCTAGTCAAAACATTAAAAATCTAAAATTTAAAGTTTGTTAAAGTCAAAACACTACATAGTTTTGTTTCACTAAAGTTAGTTTTTACAACATTTTTTATATTATGTCATTATAGTATACTTTTATATATATATTATATATTAACATTACAAGTCTAAAAACATGCTAAAACATAAGTGTGTTGAAATAAACAGTTTTGAAAAATTAGATGTTAAAAAAACTAAATAATAAAGCTTACTCATTTCTCTGCGTTTGTACCCAGTAAGCTTGTGGTAAGTCCATCATACTATTACTTGAACGTGGATTGTTCCTTATTTCCTAAAATATTATAAACAAATTTGAAAAAAAGTTAAGACTAAAAAAATTGTCAAAATATATTAACTTAATGTATACTTGTAATAATATTATTGTATTACAGATCTTTTAAAAAAAATAATTTAAGATTCTGGCAACCTTCAAGCCACGGTACTGACACCAGATGAGAATAAACAACAAAGTATAATATCTGTTAATATTATATAAGAACAATATATGTTACAGTATACAAAGATAATGGTAAAATTGCCAGTATTATAAACTATTTTTTAATAACAATAAAAACAGAAAAATATCAAAATTGTCCAACAACAATATACACCCAAACGAGTTTTTCAATTATCTTTAATGTGTTTTTTTGCAGGCTACACATCTATTTAAACAAGTTGCAAACTCGGGTAATTTTCTCCAAATTAAAATTGCAATTAATATTTTTCAATTAAAAAAAAGAATGCAACATACAGGTATGCAGTGTTATAATATATTAAATTATTTGCAATAACATGTTTGTCAAATAACATATTTCTCGAGGAGCCAACTTAATGCAGAAGATTATTGTTAGCAAACATATATTTATAAAACTGTTCAAAGGTAAGATTCTTTAATTTATACTACGTGAGAACGATGTCCTTTACATAGTCAATTAAAACTCTGTTCCTATCCTTTGTCCATTGAGCATTAATCAACGACAACATTCTTTCAAAAATTCCATTGTGTTCAAGGATACAGAAGAATACTTAACAAACTTTTTGGTATGCATTTTATACCTTTCAGGTATAAAATGCATACCAAAAGGTCATCAAATGTGCTATCATTTACTTTATTTAAATACATCCAATCAAAGCACTGAAATTCATCAAAAGGTAAAAAAGGAGCTGACATCTATACTTTCAAAACTATTTAACAAATGCTTAGAGTCTTGTTTTCAGGCTACAGTAATAACCGATAGATTTTATCATGCATTAGATGGATGTAGAGAGGCAAAGGCAATTGCTCTTGACATTTCTAAAGCTTTTGATAAATGTTGGCATGCTGGTCTTCTCTTTGAAACTTTTTTCTTAAGGTGTATCGGTAACATCTTTAAGATTATTGAATGCTTCCTTTCCAATCATAGTATAAAAGTTGTCCTCGATGGACAGCACTCTTCTTCATATCCCGTAACTTCAGGGGCTCCTCAAGGTTTAATCTTTAGCCCTATACTCTTTTTAATTTACATTAATGATCTTCCAGATATTATTACATCTAAGGTGGCATTGTTTGCTGATTATACTACCATTTATTCTTGTCTTGATAAAAAGCCAACACTCTCTGATTGCTTGAAGGGGGCATTTGAGCTTGAAAAGGATCTCACTTCTGCTACAGCATGGGGCTTACAGTGACTGGTGAACCTTAATTCAGATAAACCTTAATTTTTTTCAGCCAACTGTTATAGAAATCTAGATCTTCTTATATTTATGAATGGTAATGTACTTGATGAGTCTCCTACCCTTCATCTTCTAGGATTAACTCTTACATCCAATCTTTCTTTGAAAAATTGGATGTAAGAGTTAATATAAAAATTATATATAAAAATTAGCATCTGCTAAGGTTGCATCTCTTTATTTTGCTTACCATTTTCTTACACCGGATTATATTCTTTATCTTTGTAAATCTCAAATCTGTGCTTGTATGGAATACTGTGCCATATTTGGGGTGGATCCTCCAATGATGCTCTTTCCCTTTTAGACAAGGTGCATAAACGCATTGTAAACATAGTTGGATCTGCTCCTGCAGCCAACCTCCAAACATCATCACATTGTCGTAATGTTGCTTCTCTTTCTTTTTTCTATAAATACTATAATGGGCACTGCTCTAAAGAGCTAGCGTCTCTTGTGCCATCTACTAAAATTCATTATCGCATTACTTGTCATTCAATTAAGTATCATCTTTTTACTGTGACTATTCCTCAGTGCTAAAATTCTTATTAATCTAGTTTTTTTCCATGATATAATTTGCAATCTTTTAAGTCGCCTGTAAATCATTATCTTGCTCTATAAACTTCATCTTTTCTTTTCCACTAACTTCCAACTCTAATAGTGGTTGCTTGCAGTCTTGTTGGAAGCAAAGATGCTGAAATAAAAAAATAAAAAATGCTCCATGTTAAATGCAGTTGTGCAAAACATGGGTAGAACACCCAACACCTACCAATGGTTATTTTAAAGCTTCCTTCAAATACAAGAACACCTCATTTGGCTACTTTTCTTTAATGCCTCTAAAATTTACATTAGCATTGTCTCCAGCAAAAGCAACACACTTAGATAACAACTCATAAGTTTTAAAATATATTGTGATATAGTTACAGAGGTTTCATTTGGTGTGTTATCTAACGTGAGAATTTTAGTTCGTTATTCAATAACAATAAGAAATATTTTCTGTGAAACGTGATTGCTAGCATCTGGGAAAGATCAAAACATGAAATGCTATCTAATGATTTTACAAGTTGATCAACAGTGAAGGGGCCTATTACCTGGTTTATGATTGGCTCAGTTTTTGTATTTGAACATACGATATTTTTTGCAATTTCTGAATCTTCAAATAATTTATGGATTTACACAAGCTGTGCAGGCTATCGAGTTGTCAGACTTATCATGACAAACTGTATGAAATGATAAAGTTGCTTCAGCAGCGTGGGCTTTTTGCAATATCTTTGAGTTTTTATGTTGAAAAAAGGATGTCAATTTATTTAATGACACTGACATTTTGATTAGGTTTTTATGTTTCTCACTGTTAACAATTCAGTAGCTTCTTTGTTAGTGACAGATAAGTATCACAATTCATACACTTTGTCTCATTCTCGTTGGGCCCTTCAGCAAAGCATAAAAACTTCATAGTATTTGAGAATTTGCATTTCTCTTTATAGAAATTGAAGTCATTTTTATAAAAAAATCGCAATAGAGTTTATTTGTAGTCTGCACAGTGCTCTACTTGTTACTTTTAAAATATAGTTGAACAACAGTAACCTTGCAACCAACAATAGTAACATAATTTAACTAAAATCTATTGTAATTATACATTTATAAAAACTAAATAAGTTTTAAAAAAGTAAATTTTTACCATTATACTTCATACAGCTTTTTAGTAATTATCTAAACCTTAGTCTATTTGTAAAAAAAATGAGTTCATGAACTTTTTACCTCTTCAACCCTTATATCTACAAGTACTTTGAAGTAAGCCCACAAGCAATCTTCCCAAGATGAACAAGCAGGTAGAAGCTAAATTTAAAAAATTAAATAAAAAAAATTAATTTTATGCAATATTTTATTTTAATCACTTTTATGACAAAACATTATTAAGAGTACCTGATTTAAGTTTCCACTTAGTGCTGCATATATTGCTTTTTCATAGATATTAAAACTTTTCTAAATAAAAATTAACTTTTTTGGTAAGACTATACTAAGGTAAGATTATACTTAGAAACTACTAAACTAACATGGACATCAATTGCTTCAACTATTTTATGTTACATTTAAATAAGAAAATGGTATTATGGAATCCTGTATAAATAGCACAAAAGAAGAGCCATAAACAAAAACAAAAAATGACTTTACAATTAATGGTTGCATGATAAGAAAACACAAGCGAGATTTATTTCATGTTTAATTTTAGTTTACTAATTTAAAATTCAAAACCAGTTTAAAATCAAATTCAAAAGATTTAAAACTTTTTTAATACATTTTCATCTGTTACGACAAGGATAAGCCAATATTCCTTTGCAATATTAAAATAAAAATAATTTTGACAAATTTTGCCTTATAGGAATACTATACAAAAATTTAAAGAAGCCAAAATGATTAAATGTTCCGTTTAAACATGATTTTTTTACTTTTTCTAAACACAATATTACATCACTTTAATTAATCTTGTATTTTAAAGCATTAAAACCTGTTTTATAACAGTATTAAACACAATAACATTCAACCTGTTTTATAACATGGAAGTTTTTCAACTAAAAATGTAAAAAAAAATTCATTTTTACAAGATTTAATGTTTCTTATGTAATAATGTAATAACTGATTTTTAATGAATAATAAAATATTAATAATAAATAAAACTTTTAATGTACCAATTATTACTTTTAAAATTAGAAAATAATTTTGTTTCATTTGAGACCCAGGTTGAAATATTTTTAAGAGACCGGTTAACTGCCTAAAGGCCTTGGGAGACCCCTAAAAGTATTTTTTATTCAATAATTTTCAAACCCATTATTATTTTATTATATTGAACTTGTTACGGGGGTGCCAGCAAACAAAAACAAAAAAAAAATTATTATAAAAAATAAATACCATTAGCCATAAAAACTACTACCTACTACAATAAAAATAGAAATGTTTTTATTTCGTTTCCTTAAATGTCTAATGTAAAACCCAATTATATAGTCTACAACTTAAAACAGAATTAAAAAAAAAATTCAAATAATAATTATTGCAAGAACCTCTTCAGACATAGCCCAGCAATTAATTTTCCACAAGTCACGATTAGGGTTACCTTCTGCTGGCTGTATCTCATCTTCTTCATCTAAAGAAAATTTAAAAGCCTCACCAAATTAACTCCTTTAAAAAATATTTCTTTATAGTATGGTATTAACAATAATAATAATAAAAATGTCTGTAACAAACTATATATTCAAAAAAAAGTCCAATCAAAATGCTTTACATCTTTAAAAAAAAATAAAGCAAAAAAAAGTAAATTTAAATAAACTTTATTATTATCTATTTGTTGAATAATAAGTTAATTTGGGCAGTTGATTCAACATTTTCATGAATTAGCACTTAAAATATATACATATACATATTTCTTGGTGAGTTGCCCTTCCACCACACAGCAATTGTGATAAACCTGTTTATGTACTCTCATTACTGGAGGTCCTCTGAATACTGTTTCTATACCAGGTTCATTATATGATGTAAAAGCGAAACTCTTATTGTATGAATGAATCTTTTTATTATTTACTTCACTCACCTTCATTTGTAAGTAATCTCTTAACAAAATATGTTGTCTCATTAGGTAGAAGCAAGACAACTTTATCATTGTAATACCATAAACTGGGGTTACTTTGGACATTGGGCAACTTTGGACAAAAATTTAAGATAGTGAAGATACATATAGCATTCATATGATTAAATATAATTAACTGTTGAATCATTTTTATATTTGTAAATAAACTAACTGTTGAAATAAGATATCAACTTATTGTAAGGAGATCTGGCATAGCAACAATATTTAGCATATTAGCTACCAGTTAACCATTTTCTAGCATCTTTATATGATTTTCACATCTTTTTCTCACAGCTTCTGAATTCTTTTTTCAGCTTTTCTGAAATAAAACCTATTTCTTTCAATTCAGCTGACTTATCATCATTCAAAATTTCCTTGGCTTTGCTTGACTATACTGGGCTGACGATTCTGTCCTTCTATGCAATTTAGATTCAGATTTGCATACTTTAACCCCAGTTCCTTTATTTTGCATCAATTCAAACATATATTAGTGTTGCTAAGCAATGCAAATCTACAACTTTTACAATAACTATTGTCTAACAAATGCTTAGACTTTCAACCTGCTTAAAATGATAAACTAATAACTTATCTGTCTCCTCCATATCAACAGAAAATTTATCAGTTCACTTACTTTTATAATTTACTGGTAATAACAGCATTACATATTTGAAAGCCATAAATAAAATTTTCAACTTACTGCGACCAATTAATTTTACGTTATCTTAAAAAAAATTAATTTAAAATTAATTTCAAAAGACAATAATTAATAGTGGTTGGTTGGCAGCATTGTTGAAGTTATGAAACAATACTTATTAAGTTTAAATAAAAATGTTCTAATGCTGATTGCATTAATCAGGAAATAAGCAGCAATGATTAATTTTAAGCTGCATTAAGACTGGGGTTGACTGGTGGGACCAATTGAACAGTAATTTAAAGTAGTTATGCGTATTTAATTTATAATTTAATGTAGCAAGGAAAATTTAATGAAGTATACTAATTAAATATGTTCAAAAAATTGTAAACTTTTCTTCAACAGAAAGTTAAATTAGCATCATTATTAAACATTAATGCATTATTCCATATATTTAGATTTAATATGCATTGTATGACATTACAATAATAAAAATTTGAAATTCAAAGTAGACTTGAATTATTAATTTTCACCTGTTTACTATGCAACCACCCACACAAGATGTGATTGTTTAGTATGTTGCCAGTACACAGATAGGCAACTATTTATAATAATTATGGGCAGCGAATCTTTTAGGCCATAACTGTAGATTGGATATTTTTTTTGCACAGTGTATGCTTGTAAGCAAATATCTATATCTCATAGATGTCCACATTCTTTTATCTTGTTACTCTAATAAATTTATCTTAATATATTGATTTTTAACTTCATGCAGTTTTTATGTGCATTTTTTATCATAGAAATAACTTGAGTAAAACTTTCCATTTATACACTTCGCGCATAACATAAAATAACATAACACACAAACACACACACATACACACTCATATATTAATTATATACATTGTAAGAGGTACAAAAATATAATGAATTTACTCTTACAAGTAAATTATTTCAAACCTTTTAAAATTTAAAAAAAGATTACTGTAAAAAAAATTTGGATCATGCCATAACCGCCAACCATCTAAACTTGCAGCTCTCCAGTAATGACCTTGGTCACAACACAACTTCTGAGCCTTGCAGTAATAAAAAATAACAAAAGCATGTTAAAATTTAAAGTTCAGTCTTTAATTAGACCACAAAATATAAAAACTTTACACATTCAATATATTTCAAAAATAAAACAAATTTTAAGTTTTTTTTATTAAATTTAGATTAAAATTTTAAACAATGGTCTCACTCACTTCTATTAAATTTATAATTATAGACCATTAAATAAAAACAAGTATTACATTATTCAAAAGTATAGTATATATATAAACAGATATAAACATATATATATATATATATATATATATATATATATATATACCGTTTTTATTTAATGGTATATATATATATATATATACTATTAAATAAAAACAAGTATTACATTATTCAAAAGTATAGTATATATAAACATATATATATACATATATATATATACATATATATATATATATGTATATATATATATATATATATATATATATATATATATATATATATATATATATATATATATATATATATATATATATGTATATGTATATGTTTATGTATATGTATATGTATATATATATATATATATATATATGTATATGTATATGTTTATGTATATGTATATGTATATATATATATATATATATATATATATATATATATATATATATATATATGTATATATATAAATATATATATATACATACATACAGTAGCATTCAAAAGTATTTTTACTACTAGTTTTAGCCTAAAAAAATATTGACAGTAGGTGGAGATCATTTATTCATTTTTTATTAAATGTACATTAGTAACATTCTATTACAGTATAAAATTTTTATTGGACTTTGCATTAATATATTTTAAATAATTATTTTTCAAAAGTATCAAAAGGATCTTGACTTTCAATTATATTTGAAAGATAAAAAAAAAAAAAAAAAAAAACTATTAAAGTTTATGTAAGAGCATGATCCAATGAGCATGTAAATTTTGCTCCCAAGAAAATTGCCTCCTCATATTAATATTTTGCTTTTTAATCAATTTATTATTAAATCACCTTGAAATCTACTGGAATGACACGAAAAAAATTAAAAAAAAAATCAGTAATATTCAAGAAAAACTGACTTAGTCCAAATAATTGTTTTTTTTTACAAATAAGTCTTTATTTTTGGCAACTTTGTTTTGCTCTAACTTGTCGCGTTGGTTTGAAAAGGGTCAAAGCAATGTGATTTTTATTATATTAGGAGAATACTAAATAAATCTTTTTTTCTTTTTTTTTCAATGTCTAAATGAAAATATTTATATGATTATCTTTTCTTTATTTATGTATTTTTATACATCAACTAAAACAACAATACACAAACAAATAAAAAAACAATAGTATTAAATAATTAAACACTAAAAAAAACTTAATGATTTTTTTAAAATTCACCTGATATAAAAAATTTCAGTTAAGCCCTTGTCAAACCAACGCGACAAACTATGTTTGTATCTTTTTCAAAACATAATTATCTGCTTCCACGTAACTTGGAACCTTTAATAGTTTAAAATAAAGATATTTAATAATGTGTAACTAGTTTTTTGATTGCTAAACATTAAATCGCAAAAAAATATATTTCTCGATATTTGTATTGTGCTTGCTGTAATGTTCGTTTAGAACTAAAACAGTTTAGTGAAGTTAGTTCTGAAGAAAATATTGATAGTTTAAATTAAATCTGAAAGAAAGAATTGGATTTGATTAAGAAAAACGATAAAATCTGTAAAAAGTGCTAAAACGCTTCACAACAAAATTAAAAAAAAAATAATGAAAAATTTATAAATGATAATTTAAAAAATACCAGGAATCCTGATAACTCATTTTCATTTCCAGTAAGTCATCTATCAGTATTTTCAGCTGAAAGTGTAATAGACAACAAAAATAATTCTAGAGTTTCAAATTCACAAGCTGTTTAAAAAAAACAACTGACAAAAAATGCAATCCTGATGATGAATCCATATTAGTAGATTTTTTTCATACTCTCTCATCTCACAAAAGCTGTCTTGTTTGTGGTAAAAAACATTTTAATGAAGCGATTGTTGATGTCTATATAGAAAAAAATAGATTGATTCCATCTGGTTCAAGGTGTTGCAGCATTTATCTTTGTCAATCGTCAACTCTATTAATCAAACAAAGTATGGAGATGTTATCAATTGGTAAAGCTGATATAAAATTCAAAAAGAAGAGGTTAAAAATCTTTTCGAAAAAATATGTAATTTTGCACTTTGAAATTTGCTTTTTTACCATTTCATGGATAAAACAACTTTGATCAAGTATAAATGTCTCAGAATAACTGGATTTACAAAAGAACAATTGATTGAAATAAGTGAATCACTTAATTCAATAATAAAATGCAATTGCACTAAAAGCGCACTAAAACCCAGGCTTTGGCAATATACCTATTCTGGCTCAAAACTGGGTTGGATTATTTGACAATATAAATGTTTTTTTAATTTGGATCCAGAATTTGATATAAGGCGGTTACTTCAACAAGTCAGAGTGTCACTTACCATTGATTTTGTTCAAAACAATTGAAGCATGAACCACATCCAAAAAATTAAATTATTAAAAAACAATAGCCTTATTTCAAACAAGTGATGATCAATTGATATTAATAGCAGATGGAACTTACTGCTATTCTCAAAAGATTAGCAATAAAGTTTTTCAGTGTAAAATATACAGTATCCAAAAAAAGAAACACTTGGTAAAGCCATTTGTGATATGTTTTTCTAACAGATATATCTTGTTTATGTGTGTGTGTGTATATATATATATATATATCAACCCTCGGAATTAGGAAAAATAAGGTCAGCAATAATTTGCCGACCTCAATCTTTTTGAGGTCGGCAAAAATTATTTGATACAAAGGTCTAACCATAAAACATTAAAATAAGGTCAGCAATTATTTGCCGATCTCAAATACTTTCAGATTGGCAGTTAGGTCAGCATTGCCGAATGCTGTCCCTAATTCCGAGGGTTGATATATATATATATATATATATTATATATATATATATATATATATATATATATATATATATATATATATATATGTATATATATATATACACATATATATATATGTATATATGTATATATATATATATATATATACATATATACATATATATATATATATACATATATATATATATATATATATATATATATATATATATATATAAATATATATATATATATAAATATATATGTATATGTTTACGGCCTTTTTGAATATATATATATATATATATATATATATATATATATATATATATATATATATATATATATATATATATAAATATATATATGTATATGTTTACGGCCTTTTTGAAGCAACAAAAAATGATGCCACATTATTAAGTGAGATTCAAGGACCAAAGCTTAAGTTCTTTAATTTGACCAAATGAGGTCATTATATTGAATCACAAGTTCTGTGATTGTATTGAAGAGCTTAAGAAAGATTATAGACTTGATCCAAAAATGGCAGCTTGTCTTAGAAAAGACCAAAAACAGTTAACAACTTTGGAAGTGAATCAATCACGCTATGTTAGATTCAATGACTTATTATTGAAGCTATTAATAACTTTGATAACCCTTTGAGTCTTGATTACATCAAGACTTGATGGGTTATTGAAGTTATCAATAGCTTACATAAGTAATCATTTCAAGCCCTGGATAAAGTTTGCAACATAAGCCTTATTTATATGCTAGATGATTACCGGATTGTTGCTGCATTGATTAATGAATATTTTGGAAGATTACTCTCCAATAATGAAAACAAAGTAAAAATCATTAGAATTATGAAAGAGTCTTAGCAAAGAGAACTTACTTGGAAAATTATTTAAAGAAAAGAAACTTCACATTAAAAGTGCCTATGCTAAATTGGAATCCCAAGATATTAAAGATTTTCCAGTACTTGATCAAAGCACAATACAAACCAATGTAACTATAGGTTCCTATCAGCTTAGGCAAAGTTTGAGTTATATATCAGAGCATCTTAATAAAGGAAAACACAAGTTAATCGATTGTTCCATTAAGAACAATTGATTCAACCCAACGTTCTAAAATAATAGACATAGATGTCTGGTCAAGGCACGGGAAAATTAAATACATAGTATACATTAAGTATTTACTCAACATCAATAATCAATTTGGCATGGTTTCTTGGTATTGTACCTGTAAAACAAGACTGCGTACTGTTGGTTGCTGTAGTCACATCTCAAGTGTTATTTTATTTCTTTTAAGTGACGAAAAAAGAATCAAAGAATTCAAAAGTCCAGCTGGTTTGACAGGGTCTATTTTCCAAAGTTAGCTGTATTGGAGACGAGTGACGATGAGAATGAACATGTCTATAAAAAGAAAATTAAAAATAAAAAAAATGGCAAAAGGTCACAAAGTAAAGCTTGGACGAGTGAGTCATAAATAGATTTAAAGTTTAAAACTCTGACAAGGAGAACACTTTCCCAGATGATTCCTTACTGTCACCACCAAAGATTTTCAAATTTTTTTCAATTCAAAACTTTTCAATCACCTAATAAAAACAAAAACCTAGAAAGGTTCTTCTCAAAAGTGCCTAAATGGGGATCTAAATGTACAATAAAGTCTAATTCAACAACTCTTGTTTTTAATAACACTTGTACAATATAGACTATTTTCTTTTATCTCTTTGGATATCAGTTCAACTCACACCAACTTAATGAACCATTTGCAAAGCAGTCCTTTAAAAAAAATCTTTATATGATATAATTCAGCTAATAGATAAAGATGAATGGGATAAAACAAAAACTAATTGGGTAGTCAAAATCTGTAGGATTTTACCAACTATATGTACAGATGGAAGCTCTCTAATAAATTGTTTTGGATCTGAATATGAGTTTTTCATTAAGTATTTAGCTGATTCTCAATCTTATGAAGCTACGACTGAATGCAAAAACTGTAAAACTACTAAGAAGAGACTTATAAAGGATACTTTTTTTCGAATGGGATTTTAGCGGCGTCATTCTAAACATGCAAAAGGAAAGACAATGCTCAGATTGTGGTAGCATTATAACTATTAAAAATTGCTTTTTTGAGAAACCTCTTTTTACTCATAGAAGAAACCCAGCAATCAACTTTTACAGTTGATGACTTCCCTGACAAGCTTTTTCTAGAGAACAGAACAACCTATTATTTTTTATGCTGTACATTTTGTAAAAATAATCACTTTCAATCAATTAATTCAGCTAAACTCAATGTTGTACTTAATCGACAATCTTAATCTAACTCAACATGACTTGGCTATACCTTGTCACTCAGTTAAAACAAGCTTCTACTTTTTGAGTAATTAAAAACGTAAAAAATTACTTTGAATTGAACTGGTTCTAAAGTATCAAAAAATATAATACTTTATAATTTTTTAGATATTTTTCGAATAAAGAATTGTAAAAAAAAAATAATATTTAGCATAATTCTTTATTCATAATGTTGTTTTTACTCTTTAATGTAAATATTGACGAAGATGCATTAATTATGATAATAAAGGGAGGTGACTTTCAGATTGTCTTTTAAGAATGTTGCCAACAGAGATCTCAATATATCTTTATATTAATAATCAGTGTCTCTTAATTATTAGAAATTAGAAGTTTTAGGATCTTGCTTAGCAATAGGGGGGCTGGAGAGGATGTCTTACTGCGTCATGCTCTTTATAATTATATTAGTCAATATTTGGTGGCAAGCCTTCTGAAATAATTACAGTGACACATCTTTGAGGCAATGAGTTGACAAGCTTAATTAGTTTGTCTAAAGAGATATTTTTCCATTTTTGGTGTAAAGTTCCAAACAAATTATTTTTGTTAGTAAAATTTCCTTCTTTAACTTGACGATCAAGCTCATCCTATAAATTTTCAATGGGATTTAGGTCAGGACTTTGGCTAGGCCAGTCCACAACACGGATTTTATTAGATGTGAACCAATTTTTTGCAGCCTTTAAAGTGTGTTTAGGGTCATTATCCAGCTAGAAACACCATCATTGATGCATTTTTGCTTTAACATGCATTTTTGCTGAAAAAATGTAACTAAGATAATAATTTACACTTTTACATTTTAGCTGAAAAAATGTAAATTATTATTTTACATGAAAAACAAGTATACATTTATAAAAAAAATCATGCTATTTTTTTATTTAACTTCTTCTGTCATTACAAAATTTGTTAATTTATTGCCATGTAATAAAAGGAGAGCTTTGAAAAGAAAAAATCAGATTAGAACTAAATGTGAGAGAAAAGAAATGAGTACTAAATGTTTCACAAAATCATTAAAAACTGTTTAATCATGGAAATACGATTTTCTTGGTCAAGAAGTTATAAAAGTTAACAATCTAAACACTGTTGTAAAAATATACTGTAAAATTTGCACGAAGCATTAAAAACATCACTTAAAGCAAAACTTCGATACTAGGGTCTGCTCGAAATTCTTTAAACGCTTTTTTAAATGAAACTAATGTTGTAACACATCATCAGGTTTAATAGTTTTAGTATAAAAAATGTCAAATATAATAAACATAAAATAAATAAAAATTTGTTTTTAAGACCAGAAAAAGTTTTTTTTTATTATTTGATAGATTGCCTGCCCAAACCAAACCCTCAGTTAATGTAGTGGTACTTCCTTGTAGCAGCAGGCTGTAAGATAGTTGATGTAGCAGCACTCTCTTGTAGCAGCAGGCTATAAGGTAGTTGATGTAGCAACACCCCCTTGTAGCAGTAGGCTATAAGATAGCCGATGTAGCAAGACTCATGTTATACAGAAAAAAAATAAAAATGAAACATTCACAATGTTTTTATTTTGATAGAAATATAAAAAAATATTTAGAATGTTCTTAAAAACATTCAGAGTGTTTTTAAAAACATTCTAGTCTTTTAATTTGCGTTTTTGTGGTTTTTTAAAAAAACATTGAATTTAATTAGTTTCTTCAATTTAATTAATGCGTTTTATTATAATCTAACCTTACGTTTGTCAGTTTAAATACCATAAAAAAGCTAATAGCTGTTTTTTTTACCACAAACGGAATATTTAACGCCTTCACTATAGGTATAGATATTTATTCAATAAATCATGGAGTTTATTGAATAAACTTGAACATTAACTTTTGAAATTAAAAAAGACTTAAAATTCAAATGGTAGTAGTGTTTGGAAATATAAAGATTTATAAAATTTTTATTTTGTATATTACATATTACCAGGGATAGTGCAAATCTACGCAGCTAGCATAATACCACAAATCTGCCCAACAAATTTTTTACCAGAAAAGGTTAAAACTTTATTTTTTTTATTTCAACAGATTTTGGGCTTATTTTGGCATAGATAGTTTTATTCATGTTCTTCGTAATGTCAACAATAGATATTAGGTGTTAAAGTTATTAATTTATATGCTTAATATTAATTGGCTACATTACGTCAGATGTATTATATAATGCTTGTAATGCAAATTTGCACTATCCCCACTGATATTTGTGTTAAAAAAATAATATAAGTTTAAAACAAGCTGGACTTACACAAGAAGAAAAGTCTATTTTTAAACGTAAAAGGTTATTTCTTGGACATGAAGAAAAAGTTATTCTTAGATAAAAAGTTAGTTATATTGTTATATTGAAAGTTATATATTAAGTAGGAATATTATATATTAAGAAAGTTATATATTATTATATTGAAAGGAAAAAAAATTATTTCACATTTTTGCACATTTCAATATTTATTATTTTTCAATACATATTTTTTCAATACATATGTTAAATGTTTTTGGACTAGATCTTCATTGCAGATAGTACAGATAGTTTTTATTCATTTTAAAATGAGAAATCATTCAATTTGAAAAATATTTTAAAAATATCTTTAAAGTGTTTGAAAAGTTATTTTTATACTTTTCAATATAATTAAAAAAAACAAAACAATAAAATTTAATAAAAATTTACTAATAAAATTAAAAATGTTACTTCTTCAAGCTTTCCTGCTCTAATAAATTTAAACATATACTGTAGAAGTTGTTCTTCATCTTGCTATAACAAAACAAATAAAATTATATTTTAGCACTAATGCAAAAAAAATATATATATATACTTAAAATAAATAAATAGAAAATACTTAATAATAAAAATGAACCTGGTCCAGACTAGACAAAGTGCGCTGTTGTCTTATTGGAGCATCAGGGTCCTAATAATAACAATGAAATAATAGTTGGAGTATAAAAAACAAATTTTATATAATAGTTATATATTTAAACTATTTTCTGAAGTAAAATAATTTAAAAACATACTATTTCAGTAATAAGGTTTGAAGCTATAGATAAATCCTTGCTGCCCATTTTTATTTGATTTAAATCATGAACTGTGTGTTCCCTACATACCAAAATAAATACATCACCAAAGTAAATAAAGAAAAACTTTTACAAATGAATGAAATGAATATGTAATTTGAATAACATGTAACATGTTAAAAAAAAAAAATTCCATAATTTTTTATTAGTTATATATTATCATAATTATCAACTATAATTGCAACTAATTTTATTATTATAATAAAATTAATTGCAATTATAACTGATTTGTATTGTATTGTAAATATTACCAGTAAATAGAATTTGAATGATAGCATAATTTTTCTGTTGCTAATAAATCTTCTAGTTTATCTTGCATATTCTTTTCTAACCAATCAACAATAATCTGGCTTTGTCTTGTTGTTGCTTCACGTTCAAATAAACGATCAACAATTATTTTTTCACTACGCGTCGAATCCTATGTTAAAAATTATAAATGCTAAAATAATAACCTGTTCATTACAATAGAAGTTAAAAATGGCTATTATTAATATTAAAAACTATTACTATTAATAAAAACTACTAATATATAAACTAAGTATTTTTTAAGTGAAATAATAACTTCTTTAAAGATTTACTAATGGATAAACTTGATCCGACATGTCTTTGTCCAAAACTTCGGCTAACATCCGATCACTAAAATAACATATACTTTTAAATATATACATACTAAATACATATTTATATACGATATACATAATAACATTACAACATATATAAAATCCACAATATTTGTAAATATCTTGCTCATGTTTTACATATGACAATTCAAGTGTTTGGTAATTTAGAAGTATTTAAAATATTTGAATATTCAGCTTATGCAAAATGAAATTGTTTATTCCGAGCCTTAATTTTATTAATGATTAAAGCCTGGAAACACACCACCAAAATAAATATAAAAAATTTCATCAAAAAACTTTATTTAAAAGAAGTTTATTTAAAATATACAAATTTTGAAAAGACAGCTGTTTCCTATAATGTAAATGGGAGCATGAGTTTATATTAAAAAAATGTATTTCCTGATAAAAAGTATAAAAATTCACTAACTATAAAAAAAAAGGAACTTTTTTTTATAAACAGTTTTATTTTTAGATAAATATATAAAATCTTTCCTTAATTTACATTAGGTAGAATCAAAATGAACATTGCTAAAAAAATTTTTAATCACTTTTATGTTTTCGGGAATTTTACTGAAAACCTTACTTAGGCTACCTTACGGAATTGCTTACTTAGATTTAATAACTTTGTTCTTGATAGTTGAAATTCAGAACACTTCTAATTCTAATTCCAAGGTCATCCTGGTGATTTTTTTTACAAAACAGACTGTTTTTAATGCATTTTTAAAATTATCATTTTTAAATGAAAAACTTAATAATTTTGATGGATGACATAAGTTAATGAAATTTAAACCTTTTTTATTTTTACATCTTTTTATTTTCATTTACATAAACAAATGAAAATAAAAAAATTATTTTTAGTACCTTTAGCTACATTATTAAAAGTTTTATAACCAATCTTTTAGTTTTAGGCACACATTTTTGTTGACATTTTATAGCAATTATGTAACTTTATGTGTTACGTTCCAAGCTATTTACTAACAAATTTTATCGAAACATCTGCTTTGGTGAAGTTATAAAGTGCACAATGTGAACAAATTTAAACAATTTTTTTCTCTTTGGATTATCAGACTAATATCACATAAGTTGTTCAATCTACTTTTATCTAGTGCATATTTATAGTCAATTATTATCAATTAATTGAATTATATTTTTTCATAGAAAAATATTATTGATCCAAGTTTCATAATACTATTCAAATACCAAAAGTGAGGGTAATTCAAAAACTTATACTCAATTTAGGTCACGTAATAATATAAATTTTGAAATAAGAAATTTAATAAGTTTCCAGTTTAACCCCCTTTTAAAGAGATTTTTTGTAAATGCAATTTTGAGTTTTCCAAAAACTGCGATTTGCTTTAAAGGTTTAAGTTAAAAAAAATTTTGATAATGGCCTAACAATGCTTATATTTGATAAAAAAATGTCTTTAAAATATTAAATTTTTTGATAATGGCCTAACAATGTTTATATAAATGATGAAAAAAATATGTCTTCAAAGAATTTTTTTTGATAAAAAGTAACAATAACTTATTAAATCTATTAAAAAATTGGTAAAGGGTATTATTAATTAATTTAATGTCATAAGGTAAAACATTTTATTGGTGCTAATATTCTTTTGATAGAACAAAATTATCTGTAATATTTCAAAAGTTATAAAAGTATTAACAACACCCTTTGAGTGAAAATAAGAAGAAACCACATCTATTGCTACTTGTTAAAGCAAAAAGTTCTTTGTGTGTTTCTTGCAAACCACCAAAGAACATTCATGTTCTAAAATTTTCTCAAGACAGACACGAGTACCCTTGAACATCCTGTTTTAGTATTCTTTAACATTCATCAATTGCATGTTTTAGTATCACTGCTTTTTTAAAGCTTAGAATGCTTCAGCTATTTTTATAACAAGTTTTTCTGTATGATTGAAAGGCTCTGATGTAATGTGATTTAGATAATGTACAGTTTTGTTTTTTTATTTTTTGTTAATTCACCTCCCTAAGGCCCAGAAGGCCACTACAGACGAGGAGGCTGCTTAATTGTGGTTACAACCTTCTCTCAACTCTTAACCCTCAACCCCCTCTCAACTCCGAAACACGACGAACAAGGTCGCCGCACGGAGAAACAAGTTGAGCGCGGTACTACAGTTGCCTGGCAGTTGGTTGGCAAAGCTACTGGTCGTAACTGATGTATTAGCTAAAATATTGTATACTTTGGGAGATATTTAGGGTATTAAGTGGGTATCAGCACTTTGAAATACAATTGTACATGAAGGTAAAATCCTAAAGAAAATTGAATGGTAAAGATTTATAAAAAAAAGTTGCAATAAAATAAGTTCAGAAAACATTTTAGGAAAAAAGAGGATTTTAATTGTGGACCTTGAGAAAGCTTTAGACAGAGTACCAAAAAAGGTAGTATGGTATATTTTGAGGTATTTTGATGTTGAAAATGGTTGGTAACAGTTATGATGGCAATGTGTGAAAGTGTCACAACAGCAATTAAAAAAGATTGAGTAATAGTTTTAAAGTAAAGGTGCATCAGAGGTCAGTCATTTGCTTTTTCTTATTGTTTTGGAGGCTCTCTGAAAAGTTCACTGTTAATTTACAGAGGAAATTATTCTATATAGATAACTAATGTATGATTGCAAAGACAAGACCTATTACTAAGACTTCAGTGTTTTAAAAATGAAATGGGGGCCAAAGGGTTTAAGATAAACAAGTGAAAAGTTATGCATAGCAGCCATGGCACAGTGGCTAGATGGCATGGATAAGATGCAAGAGATCCAGTAAATGTATTTTTGGTGAATACAGAGAAACCAAAAAAAGATATTCAAGTTAAAAATGGTGGAAAAATAGAGTATGTTGGTAAGTTTTTTTTTAATCTTAACGATACAGTTGGATCAGTTGGTGAATCAGAAGAGGCATAAAAAACTAGAATTAGGTGTGCCTGGTCCAAGTTCAGAGAACTAACACCACTTCTAACAGCAAGAGGTGATCATTTATGATAAAAGGAAAGTCATACATTGCATGCATTAAGAGTGTTATAACTAACTTGTGCAAGCACAGAAACAAAGAGGCTAAAACAATGATACTAACAATGATGGTTAATTCCAAGTTACACTGTTTTATTGATGCATGTGAGCACTAATAAAGACT
Organism: Hydra vulgaris; assembly: GCF_038396675.1. NCBI lineage: Eukaryota > Metazoa > Cnidaria > Hydrozoa > Anthoathecata > Hydridae > Hydra > Hydra vulgaris. The sequence goes on along the minus strand of NC_088922.1, from coordinate 58,040,919 downwards.
TGATGTTCGTTAATCTAGGTATCATAAATGCACAATTAAAGAAATAATTAAAAGTTTTTAATTAAAATCATTATATTTTGGCTCACTTATATTTCAATTAAAAATTCTGAAAATTTAAATTTCAATTCAAATGAGACTGGAATTAACTTCACACTTTTTAACAGTATAAAGTTTGACTAATAATAATAATAATAATAATAAAAATAAGCTTAAACATTGTAAGGGTTATTATTTTGTCTAAAAAAAACTTTATATTAATTTTTTAATTTTTTCAAAATGAAAGTTGAGTTTAATTTTTTTTAAATTAAAGATTTGAATATAATAAAAATTTTTAATGACTTAAATTTTAAACGCTTTTATCAATTTATAATGTAAAAAATTTTTTTTGATGTTTTTGACCTACTAATAATCTCTTTAAAAATAAAGTTTTAAAAGTACGCAACTTCACAGAATTAGTCGTGTCTAAAAAAATATTTTAACACAAACCGTAATAAAGATCCTATAAGTCTCCATGTGTTGCATTCTTGATACAATTGTTGAAGCAATTTGAGATACTTGGCTGATCTAAACACAGTGTAACTCCAAGTTAGTTATGTTTACTAGTATGAAATTTTTTTAAATTAACAATATCACTCAAATAAAGATTAATTTGAAAACACAGAAAAAAAAATTTCAAAAAAGCAACAAAAGAGCAAACAAGTCGTTTTTTGAATTATTTGTCTTCAATTGCATTGAAGACAAATAATTGAGCCAGTATTGCAAAAATAGTATATTAATTTTGTTTAAGACATGCATCCTCCAGAATTGACAATAATACTGAATTGCTGTATGTTGATGTGGAGTTAAACCCTCTCCTCTGGCTGTTTGGAAAAATGGAAGAAAGGAAACTTTGAGGAAGTATTACTTGACTATGTTCCTCCAAGAGGCATATACATTATTTCTTGAGAATAATGAAAAAATTAAAAGAGCAAACAAGTTGTTTTTTGAATTATTTGTCTTCAATTGCATTGAAGACAAATAATTGAGCCAGTATTGCAAAAATAGTATATTAATTTTGTTTAAGACATGCATCCTCCAGAATTGACAATAATACTGAATTGCTGTATGTTGATGTGGAGTTAAACCCTCTCCAACTGCTGTGTGAGCAGTACGGTGCAAGATATCCTTTGGTAGGTTGACAGAACTTGTAGGATCAATATATGACTCAATTTCAAATTCACTATCACTTGAATTGCTTTTATTGGTATTAAAAGAACTTAATGAATTTTTAGAATCATTATCTGATACATTGTTTAATTTATTATAACTACATTTAGATTTATACTTTCTTTTTAATGAATATTGAAACCTCTTATCCAATCCCCCTAACTTTCCTTTCCTTTCCTCTAATTGGTCTTTAAGAAAAGCTATGTCTTCCTCTTTGTCATTTTGGTTTCTCAACCTATCTTTTCTTATTTTTTCAATCATATTTAGTGGGTTTTCTCCAATCCAGAAAACCTTTTTCATATTTTCTTTAAAGTTCTTTCTTTTTTTAACTTCAGCAGCGTTGTTTCTTTTGCTTAGGCTTTTCAGCTTCATCCAGTCTTGCACCATTTTTGTGACCTTGATCCTATAAAAATGAAATTATTATTATTAAATGCTTATAAAAACTTAAAAATATATTTTAGTGTTTTGATAAGGTTATACAGTTTGATCTATCATTACCTTAGCTTCTTAGTTGTAATTACTTCAAATTCACCACGTGTCCATGGAACTACAAGTTTAGATATTATGCAGCAATGTAACTGACTGGTAGGACAATTTTGTGAGAATGATCCACTTTTGTTTGGACATCCTACAATAAAACTCAGTTTAACTTCAGGTTTAGATTTTCTCAGAAAGTTGTAGTATTGAAGAATTTCTTGTGTAGTTGCAAATTTGTTGTTAGGAATAGTACAATTTCTTTTTCCCAGATGTTTATTTATAGATATATCTTCTCCGTATTTAAATATAATGCCAGCGCACGAAAAAGCACTGGCAGGAGGGTCATTTTCAAGTTAGTCTGCGCGATTTAAAAAATTTATTTTTTCTAATTAAATTAAAATAAAAATAGCGAAAAAGAATGCTTTAAATAAATACTAGATAAAGTAGTTAAAAAAAAAACTGGTAAATAAAAAGCCATTTTTCATAAAAGTCAAACAAATGAACAAAAAAGTTTTGTTGCAATTAAAAAAAACGCACTTTCAGCTGGTCCAGATCTTTTATTTCAATTTAACCAAGATTGTGGTCTAACCAAGACCACAAATTCTCTATGCAATTGAGATCTGGTCTATTGGCAGGCCAAGACATGACTTCAATGTTGTTTTCTTCAAACCATTGCTTGCAAATCTTAGCAGTATGACACGGAGCATCATCTAGTTGGAAGATAATTCCCATGTCTTTTCGGAAAATGTCAATAGAAGGCATCAAATAATTATCCAATGTCTAAATATTTTTGAGAATCAAGCCTTCCATCAAATAGTTTGAAGCAACTGACACCTTCATAGTTCACGCAGGCCCAGATGGCTAGACCACCACTACCTTGTTTTGTTCTATACATAGAACAATCTGGGCACATTCTTTCATGTGGCATTCTTCTCAGCATTACTCGGTTTTTTCTTGAATCAACCTCAACGTTCATTTCATCGCTGAAAAGAATGTTGTGCCACATGCTCTTAGACCGAATTTTATGAGCTAAGCACCAGTTTTTTCTTGATTTCTGATGTTTTTTTGATAGACGTGGTTGTTTGCAAGCAGCTAGCCACATATAATTGTGTTTTTGTAGTACTCTTCTGATTGTTCGAGCACTAGCAACAATACCAGAAGCTTCCTGCCATTTTCAACTGAGATCAGTAGATGATAACTTTCTATTTTTTTTCACTATGCAAATGAGTGAATGTTCATTTCTTTCATTCGAAATGCTGGGTCTTCCAGGACACGGAAGTTTTCAGTTGTATTTTATTCATGATATTGATTGATTATTCTGCTAACAGTTGCATGTGTTGTGTTTAAATATTTCACAATTTTTCTCATTGAGATGTTTTGTTCATTCATTGCTATGATTTTACATTCTATCATATTATCAATAGTTTTTCCAGTCATTTTGATTTTTTTATTACTGAAATGTTGTAGTTAATTAGATACAAGTTTTTGTATTTCATTTACACAAACTTTTCAAATATTTATAACAATTAAAAAAAAAAAAATTCTCTAACAATTATTATTAATTCGCAAATAAATTCAAAGTTTTACTCAAAGACAAATGCAATTTTAAGAAATTTTGATTTGAATTTGAATTTATAATAGAGTGGATTGTTAATTTTGGCCATTATAATTATTTTAGATTATGAGGTAAGTGTTAAAAAAACCCAGATAATTAACGCATCGATTGATACTTTTATGAATATCTATACTTATTTGAAAGAAAACTTGATGCTCATCAACTACACTTTTTATACTTGAAGAGTCAAACAACCATTGATTTATTATCAATCTAAGTCGAATGATCTCAAAAAAATGGTGGATTATTATTAATGGCCAATACTGTATATATATGGGCAAATCCACAGCGGAAAATGAAAAAGTAGTCAAATTTCATTCTCTTTTTTTTTTCTCTTGTCAGCAAATGAATATTGATGCAGACACACAAAAGTTTGTTTAAAATATACCTTTAACACTAAAGTTAATTTATTTAAGTGACTTTTATGCTTCCGAAAGTTATGGTTTTTCATATTGTCGCATGATAAAAAATAGTATTATTATATTTAATGTATTGTATTAAATGTTATTTTAACCATGAACTTATTTGCATAAACAGAATTAATTTAGTGTGTAAATTAAGCTAACATGTTCAAATTGTTGTTGGTCAGATTTATAATTTATAAAATGTATATATTTCAAGAGAATAACAAAAAACTCTTGCAATATTCATGTAATGTAAGTTAACAAAAACATGATAAAGTTTTGTTTTTTCTAAAATTTAGTTAAAAAACTTAAGTATTTTAATAATATATGCGAAGAATATTAAATGTTACGTTTTAACATTTAAAGTTTTGAATAACAATGCTTAGTTAAAGCACATTTTTATTTTAAATTTGTGTAACATAATTAAAACTACATGCATTTTCTAAAGTTCTGGCGCTTTTTTGTTTTTGTTTACAATATGATATTACAATACGTCATATACAATATGATTTAAGGTAGATTAGGGTAATATGAGCACCTTAAGCAAAAATTGGAATATTTTCAAAAATAATTATGCTGGATCCAAAATTTTTGTGAATAAACAATTTTCAGGGCTCCCTACTCATGATTCACTTAAATATTTGGGCACCCAAAATTTTTTCTTAAAAACACAGACATTTTAAAAAAGTAGCAAAAGTGCTCATATTCCCCAGACCACTTGGCACTTTAAATTAGCTCAAAAAAATAACATGAATTAAATTAAAAAAAAAACCAACCTGACAATTAGAACTAATTTTTGGAATAAAATAATTCATTATTAACAAAACCTATAATTAAAAGATCAAATTTTAAATTTTGTTGAAACAAAGCTGCTATGTTTTCTGCAAGAAAAAATAGTTTGTTATTTTTTCAATTTTATTAGCTCAAACCTTTGAACCATAAAAATTCAAATTTTTTAAATTTAAATCACAGAAAAATATTTAGTATTGTTAAATACTAAATATTTTTCTGTGATTTAAATTTAAAAAATTTTAGTTTTGACTTTATTTAAAGATGCCATTTTTGTGTAATATGAGCATGCTCAAATTACCCAGTGTTTTTCATTGAAATTACCTAGTTTAAAGTCCTAAAGTAGCACTGGTTTTAATTGCTTTTTAAATAAAATCAAAACATAGTAAAAGATTAAAATCTTTTACTATGATTAAAATCTTTTACTATGTTTTGATTTTATTTAAAAAGCAATTAAAACCAGTGCTACTTTAGGACTTTAAACTAGGTAATTTCAATGAAAAACACTGGGTAATTTGAGCATGCTCATATTACACAAAAATGGCATCTTTAAATAAAGTCAAAACTAAATGTTTCTATGCATTGTTTTTTCAAACAAAAATGGATTGGATTTTTAGCTAACATATTTTTCTTTATGAAAAAATTAATTTCATTATTTTAACACCAAAATTTCGCGCCACAGATTTGTTCATGAGTGATGATACTATTTTAACAACGCAGATGAGTTTGTATCAACAGATTTTGAAGCTTTAAGATATGCCATTTACAAAATGATAAATTAAATTATAAATAAAATGAAATATATTATTGAAATAAATTATAAACAAAATGATAAATAATTAGTTAAAACTAATAAAAAAAAATTTTTTTTTCAATAATAAATATATTTGAATCATTGAAATCATTTATTTAAGAAAAGAAGTAGATAGCTGGCTTAGTTGTTAATGCCTTTTTTAAGTTATTTGTTTACACGAGTCAATTTGTTGAGAGAGTAGGAAAGAGAGTCAATGACTTACAATTTTGTCACAGTTCATCATTAGAAATTAAAATGTTATGTTAGGTTGCAATTTGTCAATATTAAGGAGGAATACACAAAACCAACGGGTGACTATAATGTAATCATGAATCATATTTTTTAGTTGAATCAGCTATAGTTTTTTTACAATATTAATGGTTGAAATAATCAACATTATACTAAGAAACATGCATTTTGTATTTTACAATATATAGTGCAACTTTTACCAACAAGTTAGGTACATTGTTTTGTACTAACATTGGGTACTCTCTTTAATTTTAATGTTTTACTTGAAAGTGGTTTTATGTTTTTAATTAATATTATTTTTATTTATAGTTACATTTATTATTTACTTTTATTTTTCAAAGTTTCATAGAATAAGTACATTAATGTGTATGTAAATAAAGCCATAGATATAACCATAGTTGCAGTGGAGTGTATATACATTGACTGATTTAAATTGGGAAAATCACAGTGGAATGTACATAAATTGACTGATTTGAATAGGGGTAGCTACAATAGAGTGTACATACATTACCTGAAGCATCACGCTTGGACAGGCATTCTTTTAAATAAAAAATAAGTATTTCAATATTTATTTAAATAGGGTTCATAAATTAAGTTATACAAAAAATTTATAAACTAAATTACACTAGATTTTTAGGTGAAATAATCAAAATAATCATTAAAAACTTATGTTTAAATACACGCTAGATTTCTTATAAAACATTTACAATAACGACAGATACTCCAACTCTTTGGGATTAAACACACATTAATAAATTAAAGTCTGTAGACTGCGTTAAAAAAAGCACATATATTTTAAAGACTTAAAAATCACACTAAAATCGAGAATGCCAGCTTCGACTAAAACTACTAAGTAAGTTTTACTTGGGATCTGTTTATTTTTTTGTTTTAATCAAAAAAAATTCAGTCCTATCAACATTTTTGATCCTTCCTTTTAGTATAAACACAACATATCTTGGCACTTTAGAATCTCTTTAAGTTCAATTTTTCAATACTTGGAAATAGATTCATTCAATGGAGAAACAAAAGTTGTATATGCCTTAAATCATATGCATTATTGTACAAGTATGTATTACTAACAGGGTACAACAAAGCAGTGTTTTTTTTTTGAAAAATTGTACACCGATGGGGTTGAGACTTGGCACTGAGACTTGGCAGGCGACTCAAGCCATTCACAATGATAGTGTTTGCACAGGTAATCAATATTTTTGTGGGTTTTTTTAATACTTAGATAAAAAAAGTTGGAAAAAAAGAAATGATTATGATAATTGTTTACTTTTTTAGATTTGGAAAAAAAGTATTAACATTTTATGTTGAAATTTGAAATTCATTTTTTGCTGCTGTGCCATTTCTGAGAAAATGAAATGTGCCTATTAGTCATACCCCTAATGTTTATGTATGAATATATATATATATATATATATATATATATATATATATATATATATATATATATATATATATATATATATATATATATATATATATATATATTATGTTAGTGTATTCTACAAACAGAGTTTGTAGAATACACTCAATACAGCTCAATGTTCTAAAAGAACAGAGCAATAATAAATTAGTAAAAACACTTATCTAAATTTTGATTACTTCAACACTGTGTTTCACCATCAGTAGGTTCATCAGGAAGATTCTTCCTGATGAACCTACTGATGGTGAAACACAGTGATGAACCTATATTTATACATATACATAGATACAAAAACCTCAGCAGGAGTAAATGAATGCACAAGCAGTGAAATGCCCATCTAAAACAGACTTGGCAGGCGACTCGAGCCATCTGCAATGATAGTTTTTGCATGGGTTATCAGTATTTTTGCGGACTTTTTTAATATTTAGATAAAAAAAGTTGGAAAAAATAAAATGATTATGATAAATATTAACTAAAGTTTCATTAGTAACACTGCAATGCCTTATATCATAAATACATCAGAGAAACAATCGCCAGCAATGGTTGTTTATCTGATATTTATTTATCAAGCATCATAACTTTTTCAAGAAAAATTGTTAAAAAGAACGCCACATTTAACCAAATATTTTAAACTCTAATTTAGTATATATTCATGTTTTTTTTGTTAAAATTATTGATTGTTTTATGAATATCATTTTGTTTCGCATTTCTTCCTATATTTTTATATAAAATGTTCATTCATTACTTCAGTTTTTTGTAAATAAAATTTTCTAATTTGAAAGTAAAAATTAAACTGAAATAGTTCTAAGTGAGAGAGCGAGTGATTATAAGAAAAAGTTTATGTAATTAAGACTTGAATGTATGAGTTTGAAAATTTAAAATTGTTTTTGTGATACCTAATTCAAATTTAAACAAGTAAATTTTTAAACTGCTTATAAAAAAAGATTATATTTAAGTTATTAATTGTTACCGAAATAATATTACCTTATTAAATAATAGAGATGCAAAGGATATTCATAATTTAAAAATTATACTTGAGTTGACCTTTAAAGCTGCTTTTGTTTTCAAAAACAAATTTAAAACTTTTAAAAAATCATTAAAGAAAGCATTATAGAAAGAAATTTTGATATAGTGATTTTGTTTGTTATGTCATGTGGTTTATATTGATGCATGTGCATTATAAATTTGGTAGTGGTTTAATGATACAGTACTTATTTTGAAAAAAATTTCAAGTTCGATTCCAACAATGAAGGCCACTACAATCGAGGAAGCTACTTTAGTTGTGATTACAACCCTCTCTCAACTCTATAACTCTGAAACACGAACCTTGACGAACAAGGCCGCTGTGCGGAGAAACAAATTGAGTGCGGTACTACCAGGGAAATGGTGGGGATCGAACTCGGAACATCTTGCTTATGAGGCGAGCGCTCTACCACTACACCACTACCCCATAATATACTGTATAAGTGACATTATTTGCCTTAATAATTTTAATTAGTTGATTTTTTAATTAATTGAAAGTGATTCAAACACATTGCATGTATGAATACATATAATGCTTAGATGCATACATACACACATACATACATACATACATACAACCTGTTATTTTCTGGACTCTTAATGAACTAAAAAACAAATATTGTAATAGATAAAGCTACAAAAACCTTTTTCGAGTTGGATCAGTCTTATAAATGTGAGCTTGCAAGAATTTGATTTGACTTCGACACACCTAAAATATATTTGAATAATTTATTTATAAAAATAAATATCTTTTCTTTTAGAAAAGAGAGATTAGCCTCTGGCTTTGGGAAGACTCTTCCTGATGATCCAGCAATGGTGAAACTTCAAGTTGAAGAAAAAAGTTAGATAAGTGTTTTATAACTAATTTATATATATATATATATATATATATATATATATATATATATATATATATATATATATATATATATATATATATATATATATATATATAAATAAATATATATATATATATATATATATAAATATATTTATATATATATATATATATATAAATATATATATATATATATATATATATATATAAATATATATATAAATATATATATATATATATAAATATATTTATATATATATATATATATATATAAATATATATATATATATATATATATATATATATATAGTAGACAGTGTTTAATACAAAAGTAGAGCAAATATATATTATATTAGAATAATAGTAAAATACAATTAAATTTATAACATAACTCAGAGTTTCACGCTTTATGTGATCAACAAAAATTATATACAAAAATACAATACAGCGTTAGCTTAAATGATGTTAAAGTTGCAGATAACAAATTGCTTTCATGGCGACATTTTGATATTAATTCATTTCATTTATTCAATAGTTTCAAAGATGATGTAATGATATGGTATTTTTTGGTTAAACAAAGGTTAGATAACTTTCATCAAGGTTTAAATAGTTCCGCACTATCAACAATCTTCCATGTAAGAATAGGATTGAAAATACCCGTTTTTTTTTTTTCATTTCCCAGAAATATTTAGAAAGTATTGAAAGGAGTTTTGTGTTTGTACCAGTGATCTTTAAATGTGTGCTCTGTTAAACCAATATAAGTTAAACCACTATCCTGTGGTGATGTTTTTAAGCAGACATAAACTATATTTTTACTAATCCACATACCTTGCAAAGAACATTGTGACGGTTGCCGGCAGTTACAACTTAGAAAAATTGTGTTGGAAAGAATAGATAATACTTTTTATTGTGTAAATTAATAATATTGGTGATGCTTGGACAGCTATAACTGACTTTTTAATTATTCCTATTATAAATTTTGCAAAACTTATGTGTTTTTGGAAAATGCTTTTCAATTAAATGGTTTTTAGACCTTTTAAATAAAGGATTAAACAAAATGTTTCATGATCTTGACTTTGGTTTTGATGAGGTGAGATTTTTTTGGAAAGTAATCTTTTCATCATACCCATAATATATATATATATATATATATATATATATATATATATATATATATATATATATATATATATATATATATATATATATATATATATATGTATATATATATATATATATATATATATATATATATATATATATATATATATATATATATATATATATATATATATATATACAGTATTGGACAAAACATTTGCAACCAACATCGAACAATGCTAAAAAGTGTATATAATTTTACATGTCTTAAAAACGAAACGAACTATACTAACACAGCAAACAGTTCAGGAGTCTGGAGTCATAGCATGCCATGACATGAGCAATCAGCTGAAAGGTGACAGCACACAGGAAGAATTTCGTTGACAAGTGCCATTTTGCAGCGGACAAAACAAGTGCAACTTTTTTGGTTTGTTTCATTTTCTTAAGTCTGGTCCGTGTCAACGTCACGGAAGTTTTTTACTAATTAAAAGAAGTATCCAGAAGTTTCCAGAAGCATGCAGAAATTTCCAGAAGTTTCCAGAAGAAGCATCTGAAAGCATCCAGTAGCATCCAGAAATATCCAGAAACATTCAGAAGCATCCAGACGCATCCAGAAGCTTCCAGAACAGGTTTGCACAGGTTCATTTTACTATATAAGAGACATGTAAATCGACATGTAATTCAGTCAGTATATGGAAGTCAATCAGTCAGTACTATCAAGACAGTTTATCGAAGTCAGTTTTATCAAAGTGTTTTATCGAAGAACATCAATACAAGAAGTGAAATACAACAAGTGTTTCATTACATTAATACAGTCCAAATCCAACCAAGACGTTGTGTTCCACAGAGCATTATTGTATCATCACAAGGTAAATGTAACATGGTAAGCCTTGAGAAGCGTGATTATTTATTTTTACGCCAGAAAATGCCTCGATTTACATTACTGCCATAAGACCGTGAAGCATGGTGGAGGCAATGTAATGGTCTGGGGGTATTTTTCTGCTAACGGTCTAGGTCCAATACATCGAAACGATGGAATAATGGACCGTTTCATGTATAAAAATATCCTGAAAGATGTTATGTTACCTCATGCTGAATGCAATATGCCAATAAAATGGGTTTTTCAGCAAGACAACGATCCGAAACACACTGCAAAAGTAGTCAAGCAGTGGTTTCAAGACAACCACCTATCGGTGATGGATTGGGCGCCTCAATCTCAGGATCTCAACCCTATTGAGAACCTCTGGGAGATCGTCAACCGCAGAATTTGTCGTGAAGGTGTTCGTTATAAGGATCAACTGTTTGAACAAATCCAAAAGGCCCGGGCAGTGATTCCACAAAGTTTCATTGATCACCTGATCGAATCTATGCCTCGAAGATGCAAGGCTGTGATCGACAACAAAGGATTCGCCACAAAATATTGATAGCGAAATACAGCTTGGTGAAAATTTTGTCGAGTTGTACTTGTTTTGTCCAGAAGGAAATCAACTTTTTTTAATACTTTTGATTAATTTATTAATTTTCGTGTACAAATAATGAACTTTGTGATGAATAAAACTTGAAGAACTTTGTCTCTAAACAGTTACATAGTTATTTCTCTAAATTGAAAAAATGCAGCACTTTTATATAAAGAAACTAAATTAGCATTATTTGGTTGCACTCGTTTTGTCCAATACTGTATGTATATATATATATATATATATATATATATATATATATATATATATATATATATATATATATATATATATATATATATATATATATATATATATCAACAATCGGAATTAGGAAAAATGAATCTCAATCTTTTTGAGGTCAGCATCAGGTCGGCAAAAATTATTTGATACAAAGGTCTGACCATAAAACATTGAAACAAGGTCAGCAGTTTTTTTACCAACCTCAAACACTCTCAGGCCAGCAGTTAGGTCGGTATTGCCGAATGCCGACCCTAATTCCGAAGGTTGATATATATATATATATATATATATATTATATATATATATATATATATATATATATATATATATATATATATATATATATATATATATATATATATATATATGTATACACACACACACACACACACACACATATATATATATATGTATATATGTGTGTATGTATATATATATATATATATATATATATATATATATATATATATATATATATATATATATATATATATATATAAAATTCCAGTGTTGCATAAATTTGGTTTCTGACATTTTAGGAAGCTTTAATTGCAGCTTCAGCACGGTTTTTATTTTTTTCTGAAAATGAACACCATTTTTCGAATGTTTCCATTTCTTTGGAAATTGGGATGAAGAAATGAATTTTTTTTTTAAGACGTTAATTGTTTACAATTTCCGTTAAGTTGTTGACATTTTGAATCGATACCCAATGCATTTATCAGACAAATCATTAGAAAGTTTATTCTGAGTTTTTTGTAAAAGAATAAATTGTTCAAAACAAGCAATTAATTTTTGCAGTAAGTGATTTTGTATTGACCCAATGACCTCAATCCTTGTGTAACTCTTCTTCAACTTTCTCTAACACAGTTAATTTCCTCTCTGTTTTCTCGTACCATTAAACACTCAATCATTGTGAAAATAGATTGAATTCAATCCAGTGGAAATAGATTGATTTCAATCTATTTTCAATTTCTGGTAAGTGGAAAGTATTTAAAAATTAATCATTTTCTTTAGGCTTTTACATGAAATTAAATTTATAATATTACTATTAATTAAATTTGAACTTACTTCCCTATACATTCTCCCCATATGGGAAGCGATTTTTCCAATTTATTGGAAAGTTAAAAAAAGTGAAATGATTTTTTTTTTAATTTTCTTTATTTAATAAGATTTCTTTTTTACAAATAGTTGATTATATATAGGGCTTCTTTTTGCACTCTTAAAAAATAATTAAGTAAATCTTGAGTTTTTTAATGAAAGGGTACATTCTTCTTTTCTTACAATAAAGTCTGCTTCACTAAAAGCAGATTCTACTGCAACAGAAGATGCTGGTATAATGCAATACTTTCAAACCGCAGTAGCTAACATAGGGAAACCTGATGATTTCTTTTCCAAATTTGACTAAAACTTAAAGGACTTAGGGAAGCTTCTTTTCTATCAAAGTTTATTTCTCCCAGTAAACATTTATCTTGTGAAACCACTACCATTTTTGGCATGTAAAATATTCACCTAAGACCAAGGATAATTTAATAAGGTTTTTAATAAAGAAATTTCATTGTTATATTTTATTACTCAAACAAATTACAGGAAGTGAGATCACAGTTCTTTGGCCTCTGAAATATATTTATTTTGAATTCGATTTAGAAAGAGAAAATAGTAAAAAGAAAAAAATACTTCTATTTTCAAAATACCAACCTTTGTTTACTTTATAACTTTTTTTTTGCTTTGTCCTTAAAATGAGAACTCTTTAAAATTAAATAAATAAATTCTATTTCAGTAAATAATTTAAAAAAAAAATTATTAACCCATCAATTGTAATAAATATATTTATTTTTTAAAATTAACAATAAACCAGTTAGCTTAACTGCCCTAATTAAAAAGTCCTATAGGATCCTATTAGAATTTGGAACAAAAAAATTTCAGATTTCAACTGCATTAAATTAAAACTCATAAGTTAAAAAGTTTTTATAGTTATCAAAGTTTTTTCTTTTTTTTTTTGTTCCAAAATTGTATAGGTTCTTTATGATTTTTTGGCTAGGGTGAGTCACATTGTTCTGTTATAAATGCGCAAATAGTTCAGTTAAAAGCATAATAGAGATACTTATGTAATCAAGCCAGTGCATTTAACAAATAGTAGAGACAGTTGTCTTTTTTAATTCAAACTTTTTTTGTTTTTTAAAACTAATAAACTGGGACAGGTCTTAATAAGCTCACGGTGGTCGGTGATATTGATAAAATAGATAAGAACTAAATAATTTTTTTAAATGACTTTCCAATGGAAAGTGATTAGAAGGTTTAAGGAAGTAAGGTCAAATTTAATAAATAGTAATATTATACTACTAATATCCTGTAAAAACCTAAAGAAAGTGATTAATTTTTAAATACTTTCCAATTTCTAGAATAGATTGTATTTAATATATTTCCACTTCCCAAAAAGTTGGAAACTCATTAAAATTGAACTTTTTTATATGACAAATAAACTGTATGAATGAAACAATTTATTTTTGATCATAAAACAATGGATTATTTAAAAAATTTGCACTTTTTCGGAAGGAAAGTGAAATCGAACACTCCTATTTATATCATCAATTCGATCTGCAAGTTTGCAACTACTTTTCTTTGTGTTCGAACAGTAAAATTATTTGTATCATTAGAAGTACACCAATCAGGTATGTCATACTTTTGTTTAAACTTTGATGTCATCTTAATAAAATAAAACTAAACAGATAAAATTATTTCCAAATACTTTAATAAAATTGAATATATATAAAAAAGCTATGTTGTTCATTTCCATTTAACTCAACATATACCCATAATATATATATATATATATATATATATATATATATATATATATATATATATATATATATATATATATATATATATATATATATATATATATATATATATATATATATATATATATATGTATATCAATTATTGTCATTATACATTATAATGTTTATACAGGATATATAAAACTACAGATAAAATAATTTTTCCGTGAATCAATGTTAGTAAAAATGATTTAATAAATAAAATATTTTAAAAAAATCAGTTAAAGATTTTTAAAATCTTTTGATTGTCTAATCATTATTGGTAATGATTAGACAACCAAACTAATGATTATTCTATAATAAAGAAAAGTCATTTTATTTTACCAGTGGGAAATTCCATGTCAAATCATCCAAAAAAATCAAAAAATGTCACCCTATGTTTAGGATTTTGCTAATTTTTTTATATGTTATATGGTTTATGAAAATTAAGAAAATTTGAAATTTGGAACCTCCAACCCCTTACGGTTCTTGAGATATTCAGGTTTCAATTTTCTTATTTATGCTGACTCAGCATTTTTTGCAAAATGTATTTTTGTCATTAAATAGCAATAATTAATGGACGAAATAAGGTATCATTCTGAAATTTGGTACATAGACAATCTTCCATATGGCGGATACAAATATTAGATTAAAAAAATTTTTAGACCACGTTAAGTATATGTAAATGGAATAATGGCATTTATTTTGGGGTATTTTGACGGTCAAATTTGTGATGTCACCTTGATAATTTTTTTTTAGGCATTACTATAACTTACAATATAGGTATCAAACTTCACTATTAATTAAAAATATATTATTGCATTTTTTGACTTTTCTAAATTCAGCCTTTCAAGCAAAGCTTATATAAATGCTGAGTCAGCATAAAATTTATTGCTAACTTATTAATGAAAAAATTAGCCATATCTTAATTTCTGGTTGTAAAAAGTCATTTTCAAAGTCATTTTGAAGGCAATAATAGATGTATATAAATATAAATTCTAAATTTTTTGTACCTGGGGTAGGCCCCCCCGCCCTTCCAAAAAAAACGAAAATTTTCCTAATTTTGTAAAAAGTTATTTTTAAAGTCATTTTGAGAGCAATGATAAATTTTTAGGTATTTATAAATATTTAGTGGGGTAGGCTTCCCCCTCACCCGCCCTACCACGAAAAATATATATATATATATTTTGCTAATTTTGTTATACCAATAAAATAAGGATTGCTTTCTTAAAATTTTTCCATCAAGCTTTTGGATGCCAGCTAGGTTGGGGGTCGCAATTAGGCATATTACCAAATCTTTCCAAAAATGTTTTAATGAAAATATATAAAGACAAGTTACCAAGAGATTTTTATTTGTGAGGCCAAATTGTGCTAATTACAAATACAATTATATTGTAACTACATTTAAAAAAATTATATACAAGTATAAAAATAATGACGCAATAGAAACTTTTTCTAAAAATCTTGATTATTTTGTTCAATAATTTTTGCCAACTCAATTTCTGAAATTTTGTATACACGACCATTTGTTGTAGATGGCGGATCAATGGTACATAAAATATGATTTGATGGGACCCAACACATATCTTATCATGCAGGCCAAGAAAAACTTGGACTGGGACCATGTGGGTGCATAAATTAAATTTTATAATCTCCTTCTCCTTCATCTTTTTTGTTTATAATTCCAATCCACCAAAAGCTGTCATACAGGCAAGCTACATAGTCCATATGATTATAAATAACTTGCTGCACAACCAGCTCATTTGGTATCTGCACAAGCTTAAATGTCTGAACATCAGTTTTTTGACTCATCCTTTTAAAAGAAATTGTATATTTATCAATTGGTATAAAATGGTGAAAGGATCTTGTTCCTGGCAAGGTTCTTCCCATAGTAAACCTTGGTTGCAATGATGATCGTACTTCATTTATTTCTATTTTATAAACTAAAATAAATTGAATGTTTTTTATATTGGTTACACAAAATTCAAACATCTTATCTACCTCCAAAATCTGTCCAGTCACTGTTCTTTTTAAACTAGCTTGTGCAGTTAATCGTTTTACTGTGCCGCCAATGCCATCACAAGCAGACTTACCATGGCTAGTAGCAAAAAAAACCCATTCAGCATCAATATCAAAGTCTTCTTTGTGATGACAAAGATTAATAAAGTTTTTAAAGTTTTTATATTGTGCTGCACATCCATCAGTGAAGTATTTAATATTACTAATCTGTAGAATGTTTGCCTTAATGTAATTGGTAATGAGCTGTTGTATTTTATATACAAAGTATACATCATGCTCAGCGTCATCAGAAAGGATGCAAAATGACTTTAATAGTAGTTTATCATTTGATTTATAGTAAATAATAATAGGGTGAAGTGTACATTTTGGTTTATTCCAATGGTAACTTTGCACCTCATCCTGAACAATAAATTGGAAGTTCTCTGCAAAGTCACCCAATACTATACACTCATTTTGACTTAATAACTCTTTACAGTCTTTGAGGTACTTGGCTTGACTTTTAGCTATAAGTGAATGAGATGTTAATTTATCTATTTTATTGCATATAAGGTCGATAACATCTTAATTATTAATTTTTTGATTGATCAGCGTAGTTCTATCTGTATGCTGCCATTGGTTAATTGTTATTTCTTTATCGTTGTTGTCAAACTTTGCTGTTAAGAATTCTTTTAAAGCAGCAATACCAGGGCATAACGGACATCGATGTAACATGCACTCTACATTATCTCTATTGCAAACAATCATTTCCATCAAATCTCTATAGTCTTTGTCAATTTTAAGAGCATCAGTTAACAACTTAACATTCTGATGATAGGTACAGACACAAACACAGTGGGTGCCAGATGAGTTTGTGGTTATACACCATCTAGGGCAAAGGCTGCAAAACTTAGAAAATCCGACGTTTAAGTTAGAATGTTGGAATTTAAATGCTACATATAGTTCCTTTAAATTAATCAATATTAGTCTTTTTTGCATGTGTTGCCTGTACACTATACTGACAAAATCTTTTTTTCCAGGCAGCATTCGTGTGTACTCGTCACTTTGATAAAAGCTATGAAGAAGATCAATGGTTGCGTGGGAAAGCGACTTTCCTTTTTTTAATGATGGTTTATGCAAAATTCCATGTTTTTTTAGCTTTTCTAGCTTCTCGTACTAGGTAATTAGATACATTAAAAAATTCTGCAGACTTTGCGAGTGACCATGATTCTGGAGTTAGTGTTAATATCTGAATTTTTGCGGAGCATGATGTCACATTTTTTATCTTATCTTTCAATTCATTTAAAAGTGAGTATAGATCGTCAATTTGGTTATCAATTGAAGAACTTAATGGTGTACAAGATGGTGTCAATGTAATCATAGGATCAATATCATAAACTTTTTTGATTTTGTTTGCTGTTGCTCCAGTTATTTGATCAAATTTTCTTTTGGCAGCTGGTAATCGTTGGTGTTTTGGAATTGATTTAAGCTTAATAGGTGACACACCTATAGATCCAAGACTTTCATTGAGAGATGAACGTTGTTCTTGTTCAGGCTCAATCCTACTATAGCATTGATCAATTGATTTTAATTCTTTATTTATACAATGTACCCTTTTGTAACAACTACTGCATAATTTCCACCTAGGTACAGCAGCAATGTTTTGTGTTTTTAGAATTATTGCCATTGATAGCGATATCTTCACATTTCCTATGAAAAAAAGGAAACAATCATTTCTAAAAACTAATATCAACTCACCATCATTGTAAAGAACAAATGAGTGTAATTGTTACTTTATAAATGTACCTAATTTTTTTTAAATTTATTTAATTACTATTTTATTCAAAATAATAAACTGTTTCATCAAAATAGTATAAAAATTACCTTTCACATTTTTCTTTCGATTTCCATGTTTTTTATATAGATTACAGCATTTCTGAAATTTTCTTTCAAATGCAGCTCCAAAGTATTCTCTATGATAATAGCAAACTGTTGTAAACAATTTTTCACAATCAAATAAACCAGCTCTCCATAATAACTCTTGTTTTTCAACACTTGAAAACGCTGATAGATCTAAAAGACCTTGTCTTCTTGTTAAACCTTGCTTGTGGCAATCAATATTACATTCTAATCCTATAGAACACTTTTCCATAATTTAAACTTTTTAATCTATTCATCTATAAAAATCTGATTTTGAAAAATTTTACTAAATAAATTTTTTTAGAAATACCATTCACATTATTTAGTTTATGGAAAACTATTTATACAAATTATTTGTTAGGATGTCATATTATATGACTTTCTTATATATATATGATTAATAGGTAATTAAATTTTATTTTATTTACCAATCATTTAGTATAATTTATAACATTCATTAATTAGTTAAGTAAATATAAAATTGCTGCAAAGTAATAGGAAACTAATATTTACAACACAAAATTTTTGTTTAACCTTGCTTGTGGCAGTCAACATTACATTCTAATCCAATAGAACACTTTTCCATCATTTAAAGTTTTTAATCTATTCGAAAAATCTGATTTTTATATATTTTACTAAATAAATTTATTTAGAAATACCATGAACATTATTTGGTTTATAGAAAACTCTTATTACAAATTATTTGTTAGGATGTGTCATATTATATGACTTCCTTATATATATGATTAAAAGGTAATTAAATTTTATTTTATTTACCAATCATATAGTATCATTCATAACATTCTTTAATTAGTTAAGCAAATATAAAACTCCTGCAAAGTAACAGTAAACTAATATTTACAGAATGAAGTCTAAACAGAAGCAATAAAATAAAAATGGGGGAGGGGGAAGGGAAGCCTCCCTCAGGTACCAAATATTTATAAATACGTATACATTTATCATTGCCCTCAAAATGACTTAAAAAAACTTTTTACAAAATTAGGAAAATTTTCGTTTTTTTTTGGGAGGGCGGGGGGGGGGGGCCTACCCCAGGTACAAAAAATTTAGAATTTATATTTATATACATCTATTATTGCCTTCAAAATGACTTTGAAAATGACTTTTTACAACCAAATATTAAGATATAGCTAATTTTTTCATTAATAAGTTAGCAATAAATTTTATGCTGACTCAGCATTTATATAAGCTTTGCTTGAAAGACTGAATTTAGAAAAGTCAAAAAATGCAATAATATATTTTTAATTAATAGTGAAGTTTGATACCTATATTGTAAGTTATATTAATGCCTAAAAAAAAATTATCAAGGTGACATCACAAATTTGACCGTCAAAATACCCCAAAATAAATGCCATTATTCCATTTACATATACTTAACGTGGTCTAAAAATTTTTTTAATCTAATATTTGTATCCGCCATATGGAAGATTGTCTATGTACCAAATTTCAGAATGATACCTTATTTCGTCCATTAATTATTGCTATTTAATGACAAAAATACATTTTGCAAAAAATGCTGAGTCAGCATAAATAAGAAAATTGAAACCTGAATATCTCAAGAACCGTAAGGGGTTGGAGGTTCCAAATTTCAAATTTTCTTAATTTTCATAAACCCTATAACATATAAAAAAATTAGCAAAATCCCAAACATGGGGTGACATGACCTGGATGATTTGACATGGAATTACCCCAGTGTAAAATAAAATAACTTTTTGCAAAAGTTTTACATAAGATATTCTTAAAGATACTTGTTATTTTTTGTGTAGTTATCATGTTGTAGCAATTCAAAGTATTTTTGGAAACTATAGCATCACCCACACCATGTCAAATTGATGATCAACCACATCTGAAAAGATTAAAAAAATCCTTCTATGGAAGCATCTTTATGTACATTTAGAGGTGTTATAAAAACCTTTTAAATTTATCAAAGCCAGATTTTTGCATTTTAACAGGTGGATTTAAGAATTTTTGTATTCGAAATGGTTAACTTCTAAGCATGGTGTAAACTCAAAACTTTTATATATTTTTGTGATGAAATTAAATGAGGATGGTTTACAAAAAAATTACAGCAATCGAAACTTGAGGGAAAAAACACCTCAATAATTTATCCCTCTTGATATTGTTTTGGTAAAAAAAGTTAATTTATAGTAGACTAAAACTTTTTTATATATTTTAAATTTCATCAACAAAATTTGTGGTGTTTAGAAGCAGTGATCATGTAAAATTAACAACCTTCTCAACTTGAGGGGGCTTAGTTTATTACATGGTCATTACTCTTAAACATGGAAAGGAATTTTTAAATGAGAGGCTTAAATTTTTTAAAATGAATATTGAATTACTTTAGGATAGCGTATTTTTTCTTTTTTTTTTTTCAAATAAAATTATTTTTGTAGGTGGGGTTTAAGAGGGCAAATATATTGGGGTATTTTGGTAAAAATACTAAAAAATGTTGTTGCAAAAATTTATTATCTTAAACATTAAAAAAATAAGATTCAACCTAAACCTTAATGATTAAAATCCAAATTTAACTTGGCTGAAATTAAAACATTTTAAAATATCTCACCTAAAGTACTCAAAAGGCCAAGTTATTGTCAGATGTCTATATATTTGATCAAAAGGTTGTCTATATACTTGTATTTTAATTAAAAACTGAAAAAAACTTTGTAATATATTATCTTCAAGGCATAAATTTCATTATTTCCATATTATGAATGATTGGAGCAGTGCTTGTGTTGTTGCCAATAAAAATTGAATTTTGAATGCAATGTTTTAGTTGCTTGTTCACTAAAGATTTGGAGTGAAGATTGATGCTTTAACATAAATTCTTCAACATGATAGAAGACAGCATGAGCCCTTGGTGTGACTGATATTGGCAAAAAATAGGAAAGAAATCTTGAATTTCTGAATTTCAGTTCTAAAGCTTTTCTTTAGCGTTTCTTCGTGTGTTTTTTTTCCAAAACATGAAGAAACAACTTCTTGGAAATGATTTAGAGTTTCAATAAGACTTCATAAGCACAAGCTTTTCAGCCATTCATTGGAGAATGTCAATGTTTTTTAAAAGCATATGACAAGCATTGCCTTCGAAGTGTCAACTATGCTACAGCTAAAGCTGAATGTGCAAGTCAGCTGGCCATTCTTTGGCTCCAGCTACAAGTCAGAAAGATTTTTGAAAATATGATTAACAATTGCAAGAAGAAGATGGAGTTCCATTGGCAGAATAACATTTAAAATGAGCACTGATTTGTCCATATTGATCTACACTGAATGGACTACATTAGCAAAATATTATGCAAAGTTAATTTCTGAGTCATTAGCAATAAGCTTGCATATCTTTTCGTCAGTATGTCAAAAAATCTTAGAGATCCACATTCTGATAAGTGTCAGCTGGTGTGAATGAAAATCTATTAGAAAGTAAAAAACTACTTGCTTCATCACTCTTGTCAGTTACCTAAATAACAGTCAGGCTAATTTTCAAAAACGACCCTCTGCCATCAATTCCAAGTTTGAAAAAATAGTTGTAGCTGTAACCTCAGTCCAACAGCATCATGTTAGTTAAATGCACCAAGTTTTTGCAGTAAACAACATGCTTTTTTTCCTCAGTTTATATCTGTCACCTTTTCTCATGCATAATAAGCATAAAGAACTTCTACAGTTTTTATGACTTTTTGCTTTATTTCGCATTGTAATTGATTTCTGACAAAAAAAAATGTATTACCATAATCTGATGTCAATTATTTATCTTTATTTACACATGAGGTAAATCTGTAATACTCAAATTACTACAGTAAAATAATATACTAACGCTAATTTTTAAAATTTAAGAAAATAATATTTGAAAGCAAAATTTTAAGCAATTATTACAAAAATACCTCAATATATTTGCTCTTTTGAACCCTATCTACAAAATAATTTTTTCAGAAAAAAAAAAATTACACTACCCTAAAGTTAATTAACACTCATCAGAAAACAATTTAAGTTCCATCAAATTTTTTTCTTCGCGCTTTAGAGTAATGACCATGTAATGAAATAATCTCCTCAAATTAAGGGGGTTAAAATTTTTACATAGTCACCAACCTAAACATCAAGAGTTTAATTGATGAAACTTGAAATATATAAAAGAGCTTTGGCCTAATAAATACTATAATATAATATAAATACTATAATTGGAAGATAACTATTTTGAATTCAAAAAATCTCAAATTGCCCTGTTAAAATGCAAAAATCTGGCTCAGACCAAATTAATAGATTTTAAAACACCTCAAAATTTACTCATGAGGCCTATATAATGCTTTCATATAAAGATTTTTTTGGTACTACAGATGAGATAGATCATAAATTTGACAAGGTGTGCACCACCTAAACAAGTATACAGGCTTCCTTTTCGACTAGGTGTTCTATTTTTGGAAGGAGAAGGTTTGTCACAATAATTTTGCTTGATCTTTTTTCAATAGAAGACAGTCTTTCTAGCAGTAATTTGGTATAATTTAACTGAATTCAATAAAACTATCATACTAATGTATAGTAAGTACATTAGTATGATAAGTACTAATATGGCTTTTACACTTCTGTTTGGTCTTTAGCTAGCTAAAAATCTTAGAACTCTGCAAGCTGTGCAAAGAATCAAAATTTCGATCCAATGTAAGGGTATTTTTATTGCCTGAATATTTATAAAAATGAAGTTTATAAGTACTCTTTTATATCACGAATTCAGTTCATAATAATTTAGTTTCGTTGCTGTACCAAAGAGAATTGTCTCAGTTTTTTTACTAAGATTGACAAAAAGCTTGTTAATATTGAAATATAGAGAAACGTTCTCTAAATCTTCAGTAAGTCTCTTTTCAACTATATTTACCTAATTAGCTATCAATTAAAGTTCATTTTCATCTAAACCATACAATTGCAGTTTGTTCAGTAGATGAACAAAAATAGCTCCTAATAGACGTCTATTATTCACTTCTTTGCATATATTATCCATTAGTAAAGTTGCTGCTGTTTTGGTTAATCTTGTAAGGCAGTAACCAAATTGCCAATGTATGTATGTGTATGTATATATATATATATATATATATATATATATATATATATATATATATATATATATATATATATATATATATATATATATATTTATATATATATATATATATATATATATATATATACATGTATATGTACACACATACATAATGTCAACTTTTTTTCCAGTTTCTAACACATAACCATATAACTTTTCACAAGCTTTCACAAATAAGATGAAATTTGTACTAAATGTGTTTTATATTATTTAATTCAAAATGTAAACCAAAAAAATTGTCAAATTTAACAGTTATTTAAAATTTAACTGTTTTTTTTAAAGAGAATTCTGTGCAAAAATTTAGAACCAGTATCATCCACTGTAATTAAATCAAATTTTTGTAAACAAAAGCAAAATTAGGGCCAAAATATTACTTTGAAAAATTTAAAAAGCAGTGAAGTATAATTAATTGCGAAAATATTTATAAAATATTATAATTCATTTATTTAGTTATATTTTTAAAGCATGGGAAAGGCTAAGGCTAAGGAAATTTATAATGAAAAAAATAATAATAATAATTGTAGAAGCTGTGAGAAAAAAATGACATAGAAAGATTTCTAAACTTTAAAATGTTTCTAAACAAGAAATAAATCACATTATGAAAAGATTTTGTCAGCACAAAAATTATTGCAAGCCTTGCTTGTTGAATTATTTAGTTTTAAGTTCAGAATTATTTAGTTTCAAGTTATCAAGTAGTAATATTTTCACTGAATTCTAAATAGAATCAAAAAATATTTAAATTTAAAAAAAAAAGATTTTTTATTTCAATCATTAAAAACTAAGTAGTGTACTGAGTAGTTTATTTAACTAGCTAATTTGTCTTTAAGTATTTAATAAAGAAATTTTCTGCATTTCGTCTTAAGTATTTAACAAATAAATTTTCTATATTTTGTCTTAAATTCAACAATTTTCTGTAAATCCTAATGTTTTTAACTAAATTTATCTGAAAACAGTTAAATATTAAAGAAATATTAAAGCAGTTAAAGGTTTTATAGGGCATAGCATAGCATAAGTTTATAGCATAGGTTTATTAGGGCATAATGGATTTATTATGGCTTAGTGGTGTATTACAACATATTAATGCAGGTCAGAATTTTAGAAAAACAAAATTCAAATTACTTAAACTAAAAATATCAAATCAAAAATCAAAAATAATAAACCAAGCATATAGCTTATAAAAACCTGTTCATATTGTTCTATGAGCTGAAACACATCAGCTGAATGAGGATGGTTTACAAAATGCTGCATAAACTCGTTGAATACATCTAATCCTACTGTACAAAAAAAAAAATCTTTCATAGCATCATTAAAATCATGTAAAATTCTACATTTATAAAGAAAAGAGATTACAATGGACGTTTAAAAATTACCTTCAGTTTCTGCTTCTTTTTTCATAAAAATAGAATTACTTGAATCAACATTTGTTTTGTTAATGTTGTCACTTAGTGAATTCTAAATGTGATTAAAAAAAGATAAAACATTACTTAACAGGAAGATTTTTTTCGTCCTGAAATAAATATTAATTTTTGAGTCATAATTTTCAAAATATATAACACACTATGTTACAAATTTTGTATGTAACACAACATAATGCTACAAATTTTGTATATAACACACCATAATGCTACAAATTTTGTATGTAACACAACATAGCGCTACAAATTTTGTATAGAACACACCATAATGCTAAAAATTTTGTATATAACACACCATATTGCTACAAACCTTGTGTATAACACACCATAATGCTACAAATTTTGTGTGTAACAATCCATAATGCTACAATTTTGTATAACACTTCATAATGTTCAAACTTTATGTATAATACACTTTAATGATGCAAATAAAAAAAAATTATTAGAAAGATATGTCTCAGACAATTTTTTTAGTGTAGAAACTTTTGATAATTTGTATATTATTTAAATTGCAAGTAATAAGATTAATTTCTGAGTTATAACTGAGTAAATTTTGAGGAATAACTTAGACTAATTCTAACAAATAAATATCAAATGCAAAAAAGGTAATAAATCAAAATCAAAAACTACTTAAATAATAATAATAATTTATTTTGAACTTTTAAAATATACCTTGATGACAGGATATAAATTATTTTAAATAATTTTGAGATTTTAGTACTTTAAGATAAAGACAGGTGGTATTTTTATAAGGTTAATAGTTTAGAAAATGTTTGTTGTCAAATGTTTCATAGTTAAATAATTTGTACATAACAGGATGGCCACACAAAATTTATAAGAAAAACTGGATATTTGAGGATTTCAGACAAAATTTTGCTTAAATTTTAAAGCATTTTTTTTGCAGGCTAATTTGTAAATTTTATCAAACTTGCATTTTGGCATTTCAATTCACTCTTTGTCAATTGTAACTCTTTTTAAGGCATAACACTTGAATAAGATTTTTTCATTGTTCTTTTTTTTGCCTCAAATGCAAAGTAATCAGCATCTTTTTGAAGCTTAATGTTTTTTCTAAAGAGACAACTTTATTACTCTGAAAAAGTAACAGTTGTTAGACATTTATAGTCAGCTCTGTAAGAAGGAGACAATCAAATTTTTTATAAATAGAAAAAGATAACTTCCTAATATTCCAGTGAGTAGCCTCTTCTCCAGTTTTGAAAGAACGATGAAGGGTATAGAGACTACATGTCCCAATATCAAATAAAAGATCAACTAAATCTTTCTTCCTGCTTTTATTTTCAGATTTTAAAACTTTTATTTACCAGAATTTAAAAAATGCTAAATTTAAATTAGGCCCATCAGAAAAAACTTGAAGGACTTTACTACAATCCTGAGAGTCTAAACAATTATTGTATTTAGAAAAAACTTTTTATTATTATTTTTTTTTGGGGGGATGACACAAACAATATGTAAAAACAAGATGCTTTTACATATTGTAAAAGGATACTTAAATCCAAAAAAAGGATATTTAGATCCATTTGACTTTTTCATGAAGTTGAAATTCTTGAATTCATCAAATAATGAGGTGTAAAAAAATAATTTTGTTTCTTTAAAAAAAATTTGTTCAATTTATTCAATTTTGTTTAGCATCATTTCTTTAGCAAAATGAGCAACATCGCAGACCTTCCAACTCTCTCAAGGTTTAACTGCAACCCATGGTTTGATAATGAATCTCACAGAAACAACAGATTAAGCATGAGATCAAAAAACATAAGAAACCACTTTCAACTTTTTACCTATATCTACTGTTGGAAGGGTTATAAAACCATATAAGAAGACTTTATCCAATCGAACAAGCTAAAGGGTCAGGAAGAAAACAATTTTTTAACATTAAATTAGTGGTAAATAAGATTCGTTCTTTTGAAAGAAATCCAGGTTTGTCTAACAAGAAGAAAGAACTAAAAGTACAAAATTTCTGATATTTTAGTAAATAAAGAGCTTTACGAACAATTAATTGCCCAAATCTTTCAGACAAACAAAATTGACCTGCCAAAAAAAAGAGCATGAAAACTTTACACCCAAGTTTTTCAAAAATGAATGGGTGCATTTTGGTGGATGACAAGGCTTACATAAAATGTAACTTTAGTCAACTTCCTGGTGACAATTATTATACTTCAATTGTTTGTGGGAGTGTAAGCAACAAGTATAAATATAAACTTGTGAACAAATATGGAAACAAATTGCTCTTATGGCAAGCAAATTGTAGTTGTGGAAAAAAGAATAGAGCTTTTATGATGTCATCAACTTTAACATCAGAAATTTATATTCAAGAGTGCCTTCAAAAGCAACTTTTACCACTTATTTGATTGCATGCTAGACCTTGTTTGTTTTGGCTTGACTTAGCTTCGCACCATAACACTAAAAAAACTTTTGAGTGGTATAAATTTAGAAATGTTAATTTTGTACTAAAAACCTCAATCCACCAAATTGCCCACAATTCCGGCCTATCAAAAAATATTGTGGTATTGAAAAAGGATATTCGCATAAAACTGACAAGACTACTAATACAGTTTAAGAATTGCTGAAGGCATGGCCAACCATAAGTGAGAAAATGGCAATAACAATTGTGCAGAAATTAATGGGCACCGTCTGCAGTAATGTACAACTATTTTTTAGAAAAAATTTTTAAAAAAGTATTTTTATATTTTTTAACTTGTTAACTTTAAATAAAAATTAAAGTAATTTTGAATACTTTTGAAAAGATTTTCCTTTCTCATTTTTTTTTATCTCATGCTTTAAATATTGTTTTTTTTTTTAGCTTTAAATATGGTTTTGTTAATAAATTAAACCTGAATTTTTAAAAATGTCAACAAAGCAAAAAAATAAGAACAAATTTAGCTTAACATGATGCGCAGATTACCCTATTAAGGCTGTTAGAGGTAATATTTATATATTATCGTAATATTTACAAATTTTACTGTGTTCCATATGTTAAAAAATTAACTCGTCATCATCAAGGAGTTAAAGATCTATTTGATCATTGTGAAAAAAACTATTAAAAAGCAAACTGCTTTGATTATCATTTTTAAAACACAAAATTAAATAAGCAAGTACTTATTACTAAAGTCATGATAACAAATTTTTTGGTTCAGCGCAACATTTATTCAGCCATCTCCAATCAGCTTACATCTCTTTTTAAAGAGGTTTTCCCAGACAGCAAAATTGCTAAGAGGTATGCAGCAAGTAAAATAAAAATAAAGGCTATTATAAAAGAGTTGTTTGATCCACATTGTCAAAATAACATTGTAAAACCCATCCATATTTCTTAGGCACAGATGGATCGAATGACTCAGGCATTGATGAAATGAACCCTATATGTATGAAAATATTTGATGCTGACCAATCAAAAACAAAATGTTATTCCTTTATTATGCACTTAACATCTAGAGTTGATTGCACAAAGGCTGCTGTTATCTTTCTACTTTAGAAAAAAAAAATTGAAAGATTATGAAATTCCTTGGGAAAATTGCATAAGGCAAAGTGTTAATAATACAAACTTTATGATTAGAAAAAGAAATTCTGTTTTATCAAGATTTTAAGAAAAAAAAATTAATTTTATTGCTGGCTGCCTTTATCATCTTGCACACTTTTATTTTTGTGAGTATACTAGACTAAATATCGCAAAATATTATGATAGACTTGTACTATTGGTTTGATAAGAGTGCAAAATGAAAGAGTGAATTGAGAGAGTACTTTGAATTTTGTAATCAAGAATATCAAGTGGTTCTAAAACATCCATTAACTAGCTTTCTTTAAAGAAATGTATTTCTTTAGAAAAATATCTTAAGTGTCAAGTATATAAGCTTTAAAGCTTAATTTTTTTGAGTGAAAATTTTGCTGATGAAAAATTTAAGCGTTTATATGACAAAATTTAAAATCCAGTTCTTAAACCAGCAATGCTTTTTCTAACTTTGCCATTACCTGGCAAAGTTTTTACATTTGTTTTTACATTTTAATCTACTATTGCAACGAGAAGAGCAAACAGTTCATTGTCTAAAATTGTCTATGGAAAGTCTAAGGAAAAAGCTGGTTAAGCGCAATATTCTACTAAACAAACTGAAGAACATTTCATCAGTGTTAGAAAAGATTCAGAAAACTATATTGATACTTAGGATATCTTGGAGTTGTAACAAAACAAATACTCAGGCAACTCTTTGAAACAGGAGATATTTCACAAAAACAATATAAAGAATTTCATGATCTGCTCACTATTCTTTTAAGCCGTCTCTTAAATATATTAAGAGCAAATTTTCTCTTAAAGAGGATTGAATTTTTAACTGTCAAGGTGGATGTTTAAGACCGTGAAAAATGCAAGTAGGAGCAAGTTTAATATTTTTATGACCAGTTCCATACTTGATGAATAGTACCAAACCTGATGAACTGTATAAGGAGTTTAGTGATTATCAGATCTTAAAGAAAAATAATTTTGATGATAGTGTTTTGAAAAGGCTAAGGATCTGAAAAGATTCTTGATAATATTGAAATCGAATCTTTGTTTCACTAAAGAATCAACATTGAAACATTCCATATTTCAAAAATGATTATTCCGAATACTTTTGTTAAACATTTCAAATTGTGAAATTTTGAGCAATTTTCTTCTTTAGAATCAATTTAATTTGGAAAAACATTTTGATTTTGAAGAACAATACAAATATTTACATTTAAAAACTTCTACTGACCAAATTACCTACACATTTAATATTTGATCAATTTACATCATATCAAACAAATTTCTTTGCTTTTGAGTTGCTTTCTGTTCTTGTGAATTAGTTAATTCAGATAGCTTTTTATCTCACTGCTATCAAATAGACATCTTTTTACATGCTTCTTCTCTTTAGTATGGTGCTTTATACTCTCTATTCCACTACTGTTTGCAATGCTGAAGGACTTTTTTTTGTGTGTTATTCACCTCCTCAAGGCCGAGAAGGCCACTAAATGAGGAGGCTACTTAATAGTGGTTATAACCCTCTCTCAACTCTATAACTTCGAAACACAAACCCTGACAAAAAAGGCCGCTGTGCGGAGAAATAAGTTGAGTCCAGTACTACCAGGGACGTGGTGGGGATTGAACTCGGAACCTCTCGCTTATGAAGCGAGTGCTTTACAACTACACCACTACTGCATGACCACTACACCAATTCCGCACTACACCAATACCGCACCAATTTCGACTACACCAATACCGCACTTCCAACAAACTTTACAAAATTTTACCTTCTTTGCAACCAGCATTTAATGCTGATTCCAAAGAAGCAACTTCTTTTATAAGCCTCATGTCTTGAAATTTACTTTTATATTTAGACATTAGTTCTACTTTTCTAAAAAATTAAATTCTTTAATGGTAGACATTACAGAAAATAAATACATTCAATTAATTTTTATACTGAATATTTGCTACAATCTCATTATATATTGTTGCAAAAATAAGTAAAAATTGTCACTAATGCATAGATTTAGTTCTAAAATATTGTGAAAACTATTTTGAAAACTTTGATTGCTTCAAATAAAATTATAAAGATAAAAAAAAATAAAAGTTTTATAATCATGCACTGTAAGTACTTTTTTAATCATACACTGTAAGTACTTTGTTTTTTTCATCTAATTTAGAGGATTTTCTTTACAAAATATTTTGAATATTTTTGCATTTTCTCCACAAAATATTTTGTAATATTTGAATAAAAATAGTGGATTTTTTGGCATTTGCATTATGCATGCAACCCTCGGAATTAGGAAAAATGAGGTCCGCAATAATTAGCCAAACTCAATCTTTTAGAGGTCCGCATCAGGTCTGCAAAAAAAAAAATTTGATACAAAGATCTTTCCATAAAACTTAGAAACAAGGTTGGCAATTGTTTGCCGACCTCAAACACTTTATGGTCGGCAGTTAGGTCGACAATGCCAAATGCTGACCCTAATTCTAAGGGCTGAGCATGCAATATTTATTTTTATTTATAAAACAGTAAAAAGGTACTAAAAAACAAAAATCTAATTTACTTGCAATATACTTGAGTTTTGCTTTAATGAATCATTCTCATCATCTAACAATGATCTATAAAGCTAAAAATATTACAAATATAACTTATAAGAAAAGTAAAAATAATTAAATAAAAATTTACATTGCTTACATCATTTAAAAATTCATTTAATATAATCATAATAAGTAAAAATGCACTTTGAAAATTTGTTCAACAAAAAGGTTTCAAGTTTTCTTTTGTTTGTCTTAAATTAGTTTTTTCCATATAATGAGTTTACATATGGTAAAAGTAAATTTTCCAGAATGTCAGTGTGTAGCCAGGCACATCTTTATTTTAGTTTTGTTTTTTGAGCAGACAAAACCCTTAGTTATGGTTAAGGCAACCCAATTTGGAGAATGAAATCTCTAAACTTCTATACTTTAATATATAATACTAAACTTCTAAACTTTAACATAAAAAAAAAAAAATTTTAGGTTTTTTATTTTGGAACAATATTTTTAATTTGACTACCACTGGATTTATAAGTCCTAATGGATCATAAATATTTGCAACAAATTTAAGAACTTCTTTTTTCTTCGGAATATCAACTGCCATCTTCATTAAATCTTTAAAGTAAAAAATTAAAATATTTTTTTGTTTGTCCCAGGAAACACCAAGGACTTTAGTTTCAGGTTTAGGTGTAAAGTCACTTTCACAATAGACATCTTCTAATACCTTAGAGTTTGATTCAAATTTTCGAAGGTTGAAACCACCTTCCTTCAATATCAATTTACACTACCTAAAAAAGTTTATGCCATCATTAACTTCATCAGTGCAAGAGTTCAAGTAAAACTTGAACTCTTGCACTAAAACTTGCGTGTCTTAGAAAAAACTTTAATCTCTAAAAATCATAATATTCCACCAACATATATTGATGATTACTACATATAAGGATGATTAAAAAATCATCTTATTTTATTAAAGGTTTATGAAACTTTCGCTTTAATTGTAAATTTGTTGAATTTTTCCGCTTTAATTTGTAAATTTGTTGAATTTTTTTTTTAATTTTTACAAATACTTGTCATTTTTCTTAAAAGGAAGACTGAAAAAATTAGATGGAAAAATTTACAACCAAATGTTAACTTTTACTACCTTTATATTAGGGATACCACTACCAAGGTAAAAAAAAATTCTAAAAAAATAGAAGAAATTTTCCTAATATTTAGAAAGATTTGGTCTTGAATAACAAAATATTTTGTAAAAAATAAGGATTATTAGGAACAAAGATGTTATATACTAAACAAAATATTCCTTCATGGAATAAATAACAAAACATCAAAAACAATATAGAATATATTGTACATGCTAGGGTTTTCCAAAAACAATATTTTTGAAAAATAAAAGCTGGCGCCCCCTTAATGTGTCCTATGTGATAAAAAACCACTGGTTTTAAACAATTTTGAATAAAAAATATTTTTAAGGGTCCCCCAAAACCTTTGAACATACAACGAGTTCCTAATATTATCACAAAAAAAATTCTTTAAAAGTGTTTCATGTTGGGTTTCAAATGAAGCAAAACAATATGAAAATTTTAAAAATGATAGCTTTATTTTATTAAAATAATTGTTAAATTTAAAAGCATAAGAAATGAAGTTTATTAACTAAAAAAGAAAAAAATATACACTGGCGTAGTAACAGGGAAGGAGGGGCAGAGGGGGTGATTCAAGCCTCCCTTAATTTTCATTTCAGCCTTTAACTTTCTTAACCTTCCGACACCATTGTGTGTGTGTGTGTGTGTGTGTGTGTGTGTGTGTGTGTGTGTGTGTGTGTGTGTGTGTGTGTGTGTGTGTGTATATATATATCAAAAGAAAAAGAAAAGATTGATTTATTGAATAAGGAAAAAGAAATTTATTTATAACTTCTTTTTTTTTTTTTTTTGTTATCCTTGTATTTATTAAATAATTTTTCTAATTATATTTACTTTAGCTACCAACTTATTATTTGATTACTTTATTTACTTTATTTTATTATAATATATAATAGTATAGCTTAATATTATAGTATAGTTATATTATTCTTGACTGGTTTATTTTTGTATTCATTTAATTTATAATAATTATGTTTTTTCAAAGCATTTTGTTGTATTTTATTATTATTTTTTTTACTTCATTATATTTATTTTATTATTTATACAATGATGATAATAGTAAAAGTAACTATATAAATATGTATCAAAGCTCTTTGTGTGTGCGTGTCTGTCTATATATATACACACACACACACACACACACACACACACACACACACACACACACACACACACACACACACACACATACATTTTGAGAAATTAGTCACAATTGTTTGTCCCAAATTTAATTTTTTTTTATTTACTAAAACATTATTTCTGGTTCAATTTTAGAATGTTTGAACATTATCTAGGTGGTCCGCCAAGCAAATAAAGTTTTGCATATATTCAGAAAATTTGCTATATTTAATGTTAACTGGTATTTAATAAAACTACATTAATTAAAGCAACTAAGGTTCATACATTTGACCTACAACACCTAGTATAACAAATAATAGTTAAACAAAAGAACAGCAATGCTAAGAATATTTAAAAATAGAAAGTCTTAACATTTATTCCAGCTCATTTCTTACGTTTTCAAATTTCTGGTTGTCTGTTTCAGTCCTTCTTGACAACTTGGAAAACATTTTGATAATGCTCTTCACAATTGGCTGTAGTTAAGAAGTCAGAGCTGAGCTTAAACCCTCTTTCTGCACTGTCATTTACCACATTCAGTGCTCGAATATTGATCATCAAAATCTGATACAGAGTACAATTTGGCCAGTCTGCAACTTCATCGGTCAGAAACTCTGGATTGAACTGTAGGCTGTGAAACATGAACCACGAATCAACTCCCACAAGATCAGCAAGCGTTATCAATAACATATTTGATTCAGGAAAATTAGGCTTCCTTAATCCTGTGCCGAGTTGGTGCTGTGGTTGGAGTGCAATAGTATCAGGCCAGAAGACAACAAGCAAGAGCTCACCATTCTGTTGGTGGAACTTTAATGCTCCAAAATGCAAGCAGCAACATTCCATTAGTTAAGTACCACAAGTATCACTTAAATGCTCTCACTTTCTGCTATCTTGAGGTGTAATTCTGCATACATTAACACCAATTAAAAAAACATAGGATCATTCCATGACGCATCTGCAGCAAAACTACATGACATCCACCAGACACTATATATCAGGGTAGCAAAGTTGACAAAATCTCTCACTTTGGTAGTTTGTGCTTTTGTGGTTATTGTGCCAAGTGGAAGATCACGAATCTGATCTTTAAATAGCCGAATTTTAATTGAGTAGATCAGCTTTGCCGCCCATTTGGCTTTATGTAGCCCTCCGAGTCACTTAAATATAAAGATGTATCTTTCTTTTTCACAATCAAGAAAAACAGTACATAATTCAACGAATTCCAGATAGTTGTCTCTACGATAATTTAGTTCAGAATGAGCAAGCTTCATAACATCTTCTCTACAACAGTCAGTGAATGTTTTAGCGCTTTTACTGAAGGAGGTGGACTTAAACCTCCACAGTTGATCAGCTGGATGCAATTGGAGCAGCATAAAGTTTTTACGAAGTTTTGTAAACAGAGTGACCTCTGGTGACTTAGAAACCTCTACCTGGAGGTTGGAAAATACATGTGCTAAGATTGTTTTTCTAACATGGTGACAACAAGCATTCAAAGAAGACATTGACCCAAGCATTGCTGAATGGTCACACAAGCTGCAGTGACATGCCCTGAGTTTGATGCAGTTGTGTCAAATGCTATGCTGACGATAGTCGTTGCAGTTCCATGACTTCAACAGGTTGACTGTCAAATCTGCGACAATGTCACCCGATTTTCTATCAGCTCCTAGTTTATATGCTGGAACGCCAAACAGCTTTAATTCATTAGCAGTTCTAACAAGAACAGAGAGACGCTGCTCTCAAAAATTCCTATTCAACAAAGATGACATTAGTTTAGAATCCCAGTACAGAGTTGTAAATCTAGGAACAATTCATGAAAGATGCTGCAATATTCCTCCAAATTTTACACCTAGATTTATCTGCATATGAAAACAATGCAGAAACCTTTGTTGAATTGCCACCTGCTTCCTGCATCTTATCTACACCAGCATCGTTGTAAATCGCCTGCTGTGCGAGTGTCATTTTTAAGCAAGTTGCTAGTGCAACAAGCCTTGGTCGTGTTTGCTGCTGCCACTTCAGTAATAGTTGTCAGAGAGCTGGATATTTTCTCATCTTTTTTTGCCTCACATTGTCGTGAGACAAAAACGATACTGAAGTTTACCAGCCGGCACTTTGTTGCATGGACCAAAGGAGGCCAAACAATTAGTCTTCATTGACTGCAGGAACAGCATTTCTTCTGAATTTTTTACAAGCAGTTCCACATTCGCTTGCCATTGAGGAAATGTCTTTGCTAACATGCATTCCATCTCCTTCTTTATACAACTGGGAGTGGATCTATGTTACAAAGGCATTGCCTGTATCTTGGCACTGTCATCAAGAAGTTTAATGATCTTCTTACATGCTTTAAGATCGCTGATAATTGGAATATTAGACTTTTCATAGAAGACCTTCAATTTTACCAAGACAAGTTTTGCAGACTCCCATCTGGTTTGATTATCACTTGCACCTTTATTAAAGTGATACATGACGCAACGCAACACTTGAAAAGAAGTTGGAAGACGGGAGCCAGTTATTTTTGCATCATCATGAGTTATCTTGTTCCCTAGACCAAATATGATGGATGATTTTTGTTTAACTATATTCTTACTCTCCAGATTGCCAGATAAACTAGGGGTAAGGACTATAGGCAATGTTTGCAATGCCGGGTCAATTTCCATATCAATCTAAAACGATAGTTTAATAATAACTACAAATAAATTAATATTTAATAGTCTTGGTCTGATGGAGTGATGGTTCCTTATAGGCTGATCTTGTGGACAGACCTTAACCCAGCTTGGCATGCACAAAGGGCTTGTTCCTAATGTAATAAGATATTGCAAAAAATCAAGTCTTTTGAAAACTACACAATATAAAATAAATAATGTATATTATTATAAATAAAATCTTATTTTATAATGAGAAATTATTTACCTTTCTTGATGAGATAATTAATTAAGAATTAAAAAATTTCAGAAACAGTCTAATAGATGGCAATCTAAAATGTAAGATCGCAACTAATGAACTGGCACAGCTTTTTTTTAATATTATGTAAGGTATAAAGTAATAAGTAAACATTCATCAAAAAGCATTTTGCTTAATATAAAAATGTTTTTTTTTTAATTTTTGAAAAACAAAATAGGTTATAAAAATCTTTTTAAATTACATTTTAAAAAATTAAATATAAATTTTTTTTTTTTTCAAATAACTTTTTAAGTTTAGCCTTTTACATTTTCTCTTTCTTTGAGATTTTCTTTTTTTAGATAAGTAATTTTTTTTTTTTTTTTTCATTATTATTATTTTTTATTTTTTTCTGAGCATTTTTGAGGCATTTGGGTTGTTAAAACATGCAAACAGTTGGGTTGTAAAAACAAAATATTATACATAATATAACAATATTTTTATCACATATAATGATAAAAATGATAATAATTATAATAATAGCAGAAATTCATTAATAAAAATCTCAGTAAAACTTTACCTTTATAAAAGAATAAGGTAAAGTTTTACCTAAAGATGTAAAAGATTTTGTTGAAATTTTTATGGTAGTTTTGTTGAAGAATGCTGGGGAAAAAAAAAGTAAACATCAAAAGAACTACTTTAGTGTAATTTAAAAGAAATATATATTTTTATGTTATATGTATAAAGAAAACAATCCAGAAACTCAAAGAAACTGCTCAATTATCAGTGCCTTGATAAATACTCACCTTTATGCATGAGATTTTTGGAGAATATGAAGATAACTTTGAGATTAACTACAAGCAATGGTAAACTACAGATCATGCAGCTCTATTGAATTTGACAGTTCCAAGTTTGATTGAACTATTATTATCTTGTTTTGAAAAGCTCTATGCTCAACTTTCATTACCTACTCTCAATCGGAGTTTTCTATTTATCAATGAAAATAGAATATGAATCAACTAAACATCACTATTGTTGACTTTGCAGAAAATTATGTTTTTGTAGCCCAAATAGAAATACAGAGCTATCACCTAAAAATGTTCTTTAGATCTTAAACAGGTAGAACATGCAAGAAGTGTACTTACATCAACTGACTTAAACAGATAGAAAATGCAAGGAGTGTACACACATCAACTGACATAAATAGGTAGAACATGCAAAGAGTGTACATATATTGACTGATATAAACTACCTAGAACATGTGCGGAGTGTATGTACATCGACTTAATGTTTTGCAGGGTGCTACACTTTAATTGTTTAAAAAAATTAGGATAATTTAGGAGATTTTTTAAGGTTTTTAAGGAGATTTACTGGGAAATTTGAAAAAAAAAGTATAAAAGTCTTAGGATATTTTATGAGGATTTCAAAAATAAAGTGGCACTAAAATATTTTTATTTTA
The DNA here is from genome assembly GCF_038396675.1 of Hydra vulgaris. NCBI lineage: Eukaryota > Metazoa > Cnidaria > Hydrozoa > Anthoathecata > Hydridae > Hydra > Hydra vulgaris. The sequence goes on along the minus strand of NC_088922.1, from coordinate 58,003,450 downwards.
TTTAAAAATTGTAAGAATGCCTAGCTAAGATAAATAAGATAAAATTAGGGCCTAAACACTGTTATTTAAAATAATCTAACATCTCTACACATACAAAAATATTAACTTGAAACAAATCAATTTCATACTTGCATTAGAAATTTATCAAATTTAACATTACACTAAATAGACTTAAAGACTAAGTAACAAACAATAAATAATTGAAAATCATTAAAATACGCAGCTAATTTCAAAAACTAAACTTTATTTTTCATATTATCCAGCCATAAAAAGAAATAATCAAATCAGAAAAAAACAAACAAAAAAACAGTTGAAAAACTTAAACCTTCAAATCTAAATCTCAGCTTTCTTGTCAATAAGTACTTTTTTTGCTGCTGTAATTTTTTTCTATTAAGTCCTGCTTTTCAGAGGCAACCTTCTTTAGCGCATTAGATTTTAGAATGGTTGACTTAATTTCTATCAATGATCTCTGCTTTTCCGCTTGCAACACATACTTATCTGCATATCTGAGCTGAAGTATGGTACCTTCAAGGATGTGATATTTTTATTAAAAATATTTAGTTGAGTATCACGGTCAGTTTATAAGGCTTTCAGGAACTTCTCTTTCTGACTGCTAAAGAAGAGTTTTTGTGCATCCTTGACGTGTCCCATAACTTTAGTTGTCATAGCCAATTGGGATGATTTTTTATTTTCACTGCACATGTGGTCATGTACAATTCTTTGTGCAACATGAGTATCAGTTAGCATATTATTATCCAGAAGTTGGTCATTTATACTAAATCTATGCTCTACTTGTGCCTTGCCATTGGACAATATTAGTAACAATTGGTAAATTTTCATCAAGTGCTTGAACCTTGAAGCATCTGTATATTGAACCAAAAAAGAATCTAATCTATCACTTTCTGTTTTGAACCCAAGAGATTTCTCCTTGTTCACTTTCACAACAATAGTCAAAAAGTGTGAATACTGCAGTTTGGCTCGATCAGCAGCCGAAGGTGATGCTTTTTTGTAACCAACTAAATTCAGCAACAACTTGTCAATATAAAGTTCACACATCTCATGAGATTCCAACATGTACAAAGGTGATAAACATAATAAGTATCTGGCAAAATAAGAGTTTAGCGCACTTTTTTTTTTCACTTTCACAACAATAGTCAAAAAGTGTGAATACTGCAGTTTGGCTCGATCAGCAGCCGAAGGTGATGCTTTTTTGTAAGCAACTAAATTCAGCAACAACTTGTCAATATAAAGTTCACACATCTCATGAGATTCCAACATGTACAAAGGTGATAAACATAATAAGTATCTGGCAAAATAAGAGTTAAGCGCACTTTTTTCAACCACATTTGTACATTGCAGCTAAAAACTGTTGAACTTCTGTTTTAAAATTATATATGTGCATCAGTAAATTTTTTTCTAGATTTCAGTTGCTGCAACTCATATTTTATTCCGAACCCAAGATCAATATTTGTGACCATAACTTGTTTTTTGACATCACTGATATCAACTTTTAATAATTTAAAAGTTGTGGATGCTACAGACAAAACTTCTTTTCCAATAAACTTTGATAAAAATAGCCTCAGTAAATTCTCAAGTGTTTCCACAAGAAAAGGTGCCATAGGATTGCTGGTTTAGAAACTAACAAGAATGAATTTAACATTTTTGCAGTTACCTCAAAAAACTGCAACTTTATAGGGACTAACACATCTTTATAGCATGAAGAAAGGTATTCATAACTGGTATTTTGCCCAGGCTTACATTGACCAGGTTGCTTGCTTTTTGGTGAACTTTTCCAAAAACCAATAATCACAATAACCTTGAGTCATATCCATTTTTGAAATCAACATGTGTAGGGCTAGCATGGAATATCTTATACACTTAAGACAGTTATTTGTTTAACTTCCATCCTTAAGCATTTCTACCATTCTTGAATAAACAGTGCATTGTGTGAAGGCCACATGTCAGTATCCAATTGATACTAACTGACTGAGTTCACATTCACTTCTCTTAGCATTCAAATTAGAAAGGAAAGGCATATTAACATTTAGACCATCCATGAAAACCTGGAGCATTTTATCTTCTTCTAAGCCACTCATACATTAATGGAAATTTATCATAATATCAACAGCAGCAGCTTTTCCCAAGAATTCAGAGTTTTAACCATCTTTAATGAGGAGTTCCAATATTTAACATGCAAATCCATCTGACTCTTCCACTCACAGGCATATAATGTTTATATTTTCATTCATTAACATGCATTTGCAAGATCTGCAACAGAAATAACCTTCAAACACACATTACATATAACATTCAAAATTACATGTTTCTTTCATTAACATGTGTTTTCAAATGTTTGTATCCAGATCTTCAACATATATAACCTTTAAACATACAGCAATCATCTTTTCTTTTTTTTTGTTAGTTCACCTCCCTAAAGCTGTGAAGTCCACTACAGACGAGGAGGCTAGTTGTGGTTATAATCCACTCCCTCAACTCTATAACTCCGAAACACAAACCTTGATGGGCAAGGCTGCTGTGCGGAGAAACAAGTTGAGCGCAGTACTACCAGGGACGTGGTGGAGATTGAACTAGGAACCTCTTGCTTATGAAGCGAGCGCTAAAATAAACAAAAAAAATTTTTTATTATTATTGCCTTTTAACCGCTCTTAAAATTTAGCTTTATATTTGACTGACATTTTCTATTCTGAAAATACAAAATTATTTTAGGCCAACTTAATTGAAACAAAATTTTAATAAAAATTATTTTGATGTTCAGAACCTAGACAGAAACAAGAAAAAAAAGCCTAAATTTTATTTGAATAAAATTTTTAAATTATTAAAATATTACAAAAATACTAAATATAAATTTGAGTAACTTATTTACTCTCAATATACAACAGTACTAACTCTAAGTCCGAACCATTTCATTTATTTATTGTTGATTGGCTTTTTATGCTTTATACTCAGGATAAATAAATTAGGGGAATTTAGGAGTATTTGAGAAAATCATCTATACTTTAGGAGAAATTAGGTCTTTTTAGGATGTTTTTCAAATATAAGGATATTTTAGGATTTTTTAGGAGGCGTGGCCTCCTAAAAAATTGTTCACACATTAAAATACCAGCTCATGAGGTAAAAAAGTTGTGAAAATACCAAATACATTTGGAAATAACAATTTCATGAGGAAAAATACCATGATTGATTTTATTATTTTTATTATTATTATCATTATTACTGCTATTATTATTATTATTATTATTATTATTATTATTATTATTATTATTATTATTATTATTATTATTATTATTATTATTATTATTATTATTATTATTATTGTTATTATTATTATTATTATTATTATTATTATTATTGACATTATTAATATTATTAATAATAATCAATATTAAACTGATTATTAAAAGTAAAAAAATATTCTGTTTAAACTGCTATTTGATATATTTATAGATGAATATATGTTAATACTTACATACCATATATGCTTGTGTTTAAGTCATAAGTCGCTGTGTTGCAGTAAGAAATTTGAAAAAAGTTTCAGCTAAAAAATTATAATCATGTATAAGTCAAAGCAGCCTGATTTGATTCAAAATTTGTCATGAATTTCTTGATTTAAACACAAGCATATACAGCACTATATATTTACCAATATCATGTAAATTTTCAATATAATTTTGCTAAAAAATTTTAATAATTATTTATTTCAAATTTGTGTGCATATGTGTGTATATGTGTAAGAGTATATGTGTGTGTATTTTAGTGTGTATATGTGTGTGTATTTTAGTGTGTATATTTGAATCAAGAAACCTGAAGCGGAGAAGTATCTTCCAAATCTAAAAAAATAAAATAAAAACTAAGTGTTAAAAAAATTTGCTTTAATATTATAAAGACAATATTATAAAAATAAACAAGACAAAAATCTTCTTTGCTGTAAGTTATTTTTCATACAACAAAAACTATTATAAAACAAAACTATTATACAAGTGTAAACATTGTTCAATCAAACTTAAATTCCATTCATCGACTTTCTTATATCATCGAAGTTTCTTACATCATTTAGAGCAGAAATGTTATAAAACATAAAGACAAAAAATAACTTAATAAGTGTTGCTGCTCTAATAAAACGGGTAAAAAAGCTGAATAAGTATTAGCTCATTTAACAGCTATAGATTGTATTCATTTTAGAACTTTGGCAAGTAGTTAAGATATTAAAAATGGCTGGAAAGCTCAACAACCTAAAATCCTAAATGATCAACATGCTATAAAGGCCACTATTATGAACTACCCAAGCTTAATAAAATTAAAATTTCTCATAAGCTTTAGCAAAGAAAAGCATAAACATAATAACTGGAGAAAGGTTTTCAATTTTTCTTGATGAGTGGACTTCAAGTGAAACTAGAAGATATTTGTGTCTTAATATAAATTGTTCAGCATAAATTTTATTATGATCTTGGAATGATTAAAATAAATGATTGAATGCCTTCAATAAGAGCAGTTAATAACTATTAATGATTTAATTTTATTAACTATTAATTTTATTAAAACTATATATAAAAATAATTCAGGCTAAATCTGAACAATATTAGACAAGATTTAGAGGTTAACAAAGTTTTAATTTTTCAAGGCATCAACAAATCAACGCCCGTTAAAGTCTGCATAAAATATTAACAGTTAAAGCAAATATAAGTTTATAATTAATTTAAATAAAGTAAAACTTTCAAACATATTTTAAATTAAAAAGCACCTAAAACACACCATACTGAATGTTTTTAAAAAACCATATTCTAGTTTTTGTAAATTATCTTGTATTTCAACTTCTGTTTATGTTTGTTTTTAATTAACATTTTTAGAATTTTTCAATAAAAAAATTGCCAAATAGTGTCAAAAGTTCACCAGCAAAAGTAAATATATAAAAAATACAAATTTTATATGAAACAGGCTTTGTAGAGTGTTTAATTTAATATATAAATAATTATACAAAATAATAGGATGGGTATTCTGTAATAGTAAATCTGTAATTCTTGTAATAGGATGGGTATTCTGTTAATTATGTACATAATTATCTAATTTTTTCACTTTTTGCTGTTTATAAATAGCACAATGTTCACAATTTATCTTGTTAATCCTGCTAATGGAATTAGTAGGATTAACAAGATGAATTAACAAGAAATGGAATAAGTTGCCCTCAGGGAAGCAGGTTTTAGAAACTTCCTCTATTATCAAATCCTGAAAGAGAATATCCGTGAAGCAACAACCCACATTATAGAGCGAGCTGAGGATTTCTAGTTTCAAGCAGAAAAACATTGTCAGGGTTTCCATCAAAAAGATTGAACAATTATTTTTTGAGTAGAAAAGTTTGAAGAAAAATAAGGGCCACAAAACTCAGACTCAACAAGCAAATAAAGAATCATTTTTATCCATGAATGAGGAATTGTTTGACATAGCTCACAAAAATACCATACAGGTTATAATCAATCAAAAATGCTACTGCTGAAATTGCAAAGGAAAAAGGGTCACTTTGGCTGCATGGTAGGTGTAGACAAAGTGTTGCTGAAACAACAACAGAAACAGATGGAAAAAGAGGAAAAACTTAATAACAAAAATATTTCAACAACGACGGATCCAAACTTGACAAAGATGTCTAACTAAAGAAAGCTGTATTAGAGAGCAGTAGCAGTGCCAAGTCAGAAGAAAAAAGTTAGTCTGAAGATCAAGATGCACTTTCAAGCATAAGCACTATTACACCTCCACCACGAAAACAAGGATGTCAAAGTGTTGTGATACATTACCTGAATGTATGTATCAGCCAGATGATAATAAAAGTTGATGATGCCAGAAAAGTAAGGCTGGATGATGAACGGATTTGACCAACTTACAGAAAGTTGACAGACTGCCATTTTAGTCACAACAATGGTTCAAGACGATGCTTTTAAAACTTTCAGAGATTGCTGCAGGTACTGGTCAAGCAAAAACTGAAGCTGTCTATAATGCTACCCAGAAATAGGAGCTAGAGAACTTTGTTCAAAGCTTGTGTTTTGATACAACCAGCTTGAATACTGGTCAATTATCAGGTGCTTTAATCATTTAGGAGCAGCTACTAGGTAGACCTCCTCTTCTTCTTCACTTAGTTTGTCATCATATTCTGGAGTTGGTATTTGTAGTTTTTGGAGCTTGTATGGGCCCAAGTAAAGCACCAGAAACTCTTGTCTTCAAAAAGTTCCAACCACAATGATCATCAATTGACCAGGAAACAGAATGTATATGAGAATGTATTTTCAGATAAATCAGCATTAGCTGAACTCGCTCATGTCAAAGAGTTGTTCACAAAATTCAATGACGAAGTCATTGAATTTTGTGAACAAGAACTGCAGGATCATCAACCACAAGACAACTATTGCAAGCTTTTTAAACTGATGCTCATCTTTTTGGGAAGAACATTGCAGAACTTGATAAAATTTGGAGCTCCTGGGCCAATGCATCAGGCTCGCTAGATGACAAAAGCCATTTACAGTATCAAAGTTTGGCTCTTTAGGTCTCAGTTCAATTTTATTGACTAGTAAAAGGCTCATGGCCTTCTACTTGTCAATATAATTCTTGCAAAGATACAATCATTTTTTGGTATTTGGCACCTCTAGCATCTAAAGCCGCTAGAAATAATCTGAAACTGCTTTAACAAATGTGCTCATACAGTGATAAAGGTATCAGTGTCGCAACATCAAGCAAGATTGCTGGTCACTAATGGTATTTATCAGAGGACCTGATCTTGTGTAGCCTCTTCGATCCTGAAGTATCTACAAAGTGAGCAAGGTGAAAGCATCAATAGAGAAAGAAGACAATAGTTGAGTTCATTTCCAAAAGAAGCAGAAACCTATTTTCTACATTAGGCATGGCCGATGGAATTCTGAGCAGAACACCTGGAATTGTGGAGCAGTAAAGAAGATTCAAGGCAGCGGAAGCTATAACAAAGACCCAGACAGTGTCCAATGACCATGCAGAACATAGAGTCGATTAGCTTCAAGATGGGCACTTGAAGAGTAAAGAACAGTTGCAATATAACTCATGGGTGGAACCTTCAATTTTTTTGTGTTACAAAATGTTAAAAATAAATTTTTAAAGTTGTTTAAAAAATGTTAAAAGCTGTTTTTAAAGTAATTTTTATTAAAATCAGCTAAAAAGAGATATAAGAACTTTAAATACAACTTTTAAAGATCATCATGAATTATTTTAGCGGACATAGTCTTCCTAACACTTTAAATCGCATGCATGTTTAATTTAATTTGAGTCAGCTTCTTTTTGTTATGTTTAGTAAAATTATGATGCACCATAGTGTAATCACTTTTAAATCAACTGCATAATTTACATACATTTTTAATCGTAGTCTACTTTAAATAATTTTTAAAAGTTTTTTTAAACATTCACAAGAAATAAAATCTTCATTGTTTAAAATATGATATGGTCTGATTGTTAAAGATTTGGTTGAGTATTTTGGTCTACCCATTATATTATCTGGTGTTGGAGTTAATAACTTCCCAATTTTTTGGAGTTAATAACTTCCCAAATTGCTGGAGGAATGGGAAGTAGTAGACCACATAACTGCCATGCCCTTCAATACAATGGCAAGCAACTATGGTCACAGATATGATGTATGTATTTTCCTAGAATGGAAACTAGAATGGAAGGTACTTCATTTTGCATGCACCTTTCACACATTCAAACTTAACTTGGCTAGTGTGTTTAATGAAAGCATTTGAGTTGACACCTCTGGTTTGGACTTTGCTATCTTTGAATGTTTTCAATAATTCTGAAAAGTACTACAAGACTACACAACTGGAATCGACAATGAAGTTGCTAGATCCACACAAACAGAACGACAGAGATGTTATATCATTTACCATCCGGCAGCTTGAAAACAACCAGCCTAGAGGTCCTTGCACCATGCCAGGTGGATGGTAAAAGAACTCTAATTTTCCAGATCTGAATGATTAGAATTTAAACTAAATGTTTTTATTAATCAGAATGCGTTCAATCTGTGTATTTGTTGCATGTGTCTATGTTCAAAGCAACTCACCACACTTCTTGCTGCATCTATGACTAATAATGATTTAAAATTATTGAAAACTTTAGTTTGCTATCAGAAAGATAGCAAACTAGAGTTTTCAAAGCATCATTGATACAAGTTGAATGTTGATACAATTGATACAAGTTGAAACAAAATTGATTGAATTGATACAAGTTGAAACAAAATGGAAAAACATATTAAGCAATTTTTGGCTTTAATTTGACACTTAATTTGACTTCATACAGATTATGTGTTTTTAACTTTTTAATCCTATTTAGAATTTTAGTTTTGGCTTCACATTGAAAAATTGCAATATTACCAAAGTTTCAGAAATATAATGTACTTTTGAAACTTTTATAATATTGTAATTCATAATACAAAGTAATTTGCTATTATACCAATCTTTTGGCTCATTTATGGCAAATCACACTTATACCAGTTTTTGCAAATGCTTTGCACTTATGCCAATGTTTGCGAATTCTTTCAGCACACTTATGCCAATTTGCACTAAAGGCAGTTTTTGGAACTATTTTTGCCAATGTTTTCAAATTCTATCAGCGCACTTATGCCAATTTTTGCAAACTCTTTCGGCGCACTATTTCACACTTATTCAGCCTCTTGGTGTGTATATATATATATATATATACATATATATATATATATATATATATATATATATATATATATATATATATATATATATATATATATATATATATATAGAGAGAGAGAGATTGAGAGAGAGAGAGAGAGAGAGAGAGAGAGAGAGAGAGAGAGAGAGAGAGCAAGAGAGAGACGCTTGGCCAGGAAGGCGTGCGATTTCAAGCCTTTGATTTAACCAAGGTTTTTAATAAATGCGCTAAAAAAAAAGAAAGTTTTTAATTAGGTTGAAAATAAATAACTTCAAAATTTTTATCTTTACTTGACATTTTTATATTAGCAAAACGTTTTTTAATAAAGTAGCTAATGATTTAATTAAAGTATCATCGAAAGTTGTATAAATTTTTATTTATATTATTTAATTATATAAGATTTTTTTATAATTAAAATAAAAAAACAAAAAAAAACTATAAAAAAAAATTTGTTAATTTTATAAGCGACGACTTGAAACAGTGACGGTCTCTTTAATAAACTTTATATAAGAATCATTAAAGTTAATTCACTAAAAAAGTAAAAAGATTTTGTTGAGAAGAAAAAAAAGACAAACTTTTTTGAAAGCCATTTGAATTAAATAACTTTGATCTTTACTTATGTTTTTATATTACTGAAAAGCATTTAAATAAAGTCAAACGACTGCTAATGATTTTTTCTAGAAATATTAATGAATAATATATATATTTTTATATTTATATAAGTATGTATTTTTTATTATAAATGTCTTTAAATAATAAAAAAAATTATATCAACTTTTAAAATAAAAGATTTAATTATTTTTTCTTTTGTTTACGTTACTGTGAAGAATTGTTAAGAACCTTTTTTTTTTTTTTAAATGTGCACATTTTTTAAACAATCGCTAGATGTCAGTTGTTACTTTATTTAAAAAAAGTTTCGCATAGTATTAAATTATAAAAAAATTAGTAAAGATAAACGATTTAAAGTTATTTATTCCAAACATAATTTAAATAATCTAATCGTTATAGTTTATTATTTATTTTAGTTAAGTTTTAATTTTATTTTTTTTAATTTTAGTTTTAGTTAAGTTATTTTTATTTTATTTTTCGTTATTTTTTTACGAAGATTTATTTGCTTCTTTTACGATAACTTTTTTTAAGTTTCTTTATAGTTAAGATAATTTTTTCGGCACATTTTTAAAATGTATACAAATTTTCATAACATATTAACAGCCATGGTCAAGTTTTCAAAATCAAATAATATTTGTGTAGTCATATTATGACATGAAATTGCACGCCTTTCTGGCCAAGCCTGTATATATATAAAATAAAATAATCACAAAAAAAATTTACCATAACTTCGACGTTTTTCAGATGGCAAGAATGGTCCAGGTGTACCTGCTTCTCTGAGCAGTGAAGAAGCAGGCTTATAACACGGACTTACTGATTGCTCAAGTAGTTGTAAAGCTATTACATAAAAGAATAACTATTTTAACCATTAAACAAATATGATTTATACTTAGCAATAAGAATTATCAAAAGTAATAATTACATTTTTTAAGGCCTAATTGCTTCCTTAGATCTTTTTCAATCTGAAAATAAAAATTTTTTATAAAAATAATAAAAAATAAATTAAAAAAAAAAGTTGCTCTAAGTTGATGACTTAAATTAAAAATAATAGTGCTGATTTAAATGGAGGGAAATTAAGATTTAAGTAACCTAATTTGATTTAAGTAACCTAAACCTGAAAAGAAAAAATGATGGTTTTGTGTTGGGGACAAATACATTTGATCAAATACAAATATGTCAATTTTAGATTTTCAAATACAAATATATGTAATTGGCATTTTGCAAATACAAATACAAATATTTGTATTTTAGGTTTAGAAAAAATCTGATTTGCATCGCGCCCTATAAAAAGAACAACAACTGCATCAAAATGCTTAATCAATACAAGAATATTTATAACTTTATTTTTAACTGCAAAATATCAACTTTTCTGTTAGCAAAGTCATCAATGAGGCTTTCAAAGTCTTGAAAGTTCAATTACTTAGTTTCTGTTAGATGGATAGTATGGTAAGGTTTCTTAAAGACGAGTACTTATTGTAGATCTAGGTAATTTTTTATCAATTTTAGTTTTGAAAAACAATATTAGGAACTGAGCTTTTAAGACTGTAACTTAGAGTGAATTTCAAGAGTTCAAGTCACCATCCATCCATTTTTTTGTTTTGTCATTTAATGTGACAACAGAAATAGAGCTTTTAAATCTTTTCCTTTCAACTATGAACTTTTCTTTATTAATGTCATCATGGTCATGACCCATAAAATCAAAATTTGTATTTATCGTTTAAAAGATTTGATGGAGTAAGAACGGCATTTTTTTTAACAAGAAAATAAAGCGGTTCAAATCATGTAATGATTTCTTGGATCACTCTGTCAAGGGACAAAAAGATTTCCCTTCTCAGCTTATCTACATGTGATAATGCTGTATCGTGATTTTTCCTCTCCTATCTGTTTCTTTTTTCTATATTGACAATCCATGATTATGCCTAGATTAAAATGATATTTTTTTTATAAAAATAAAAAAAGTTAATACTAACAGGTTTTTTAATAGTTATTATTTTTTTAATTTTTTTTATAAAATATTTATTAATTTTAAAGTTTTCAAAATTAATTTAATTTTGCATTTTTCGAGTACCAGGTTAACATACTTTTGATCATTTTTTTTAATATTAGGGACCCACCCAATATTTAAGGGTCTTAAGCAACCTCTTAAAATTTTTTTTTTCAAAAAATTTTAAAATCTAGCGTTTTTGTATTATATAAAACACACTTAGAGGGTGGGATCAGATTTTTTTCAAAAATCTTGTTTTAAAGGCCACTTTAATATATATAAGTTGTCTCATCTTGACTTTACTAAAGGTTTTTGCTTCTGTCACTTTAGTAGTGTATATGCAACTCTTCTGTAAGGCCTTAATGAGGCTATAACTCTAAAACACAGTTTAATGATTCTGAGGCCAGCTGGTAAATTTTCAAAATCTGTGGTAGCTCTTAAAGAGAACATTAACAACAATAAAATAGCAGGGCATTAACAGAGCTATGTTACACATGGAAGCAGTGATGCAAATGCATTTGTCATACCAATGGGTTTCAATAAAGTCTGGCATGATGATGTTCTCCATAAACTTCCTTCATTTATTTATTTTATTTAAAATTGTACAAAATACAAAAAGGTAAGACAGGTAATTATTAAATTACTCTAATGTAACACCAAATAATAATAAAACTCAAGTAAGAAAAGAAGTGGAGAAAACAAGTTAAGACACTGCACAATCACATATACTGTGCAGTGTAGATTAAACTTTTTTAAATTCAATTTTAATGCAGACAGTGAAGGTTAATTCGAAAATGTGAAAAAAGAATAGTGTCGCAAATTGTCTCATTACTGATTGTTGAATAACAGAATAAGGAATGTTGCAAATGAATTTAATGAATGTTAAAAATAAAAAAAAGGAATAATGTTGCAAAGGAGTTTAATAAATAGTATAATAAATTTAAAAACAAAAAAAGGAGCAGTGTTGCAAATGAATTTAATGAATCATGTCAAAAATAGAAAAAAGGAATAATGTCCTAAAAAAGTTTAATGAATAGCAACATAAAAGTAAAATAAAAAAATATTAACTACAAATGTGTGTTTAGATAACATGTCTACATACACCAACTATCTTATAGCCTGCTGCCGCAAAGAAGTGCCGCTGCATCGACTAAGGGTTTGGTAGCAATTTTTTCTTTCATTATTCTTTGCTTTTTTCTTTTTTTTCCGTAAAAGCCATAAGCTATATGATAAGCAAAACAAGAAAGCATTTGCTGAAATTAACTAATTGCGACACTATTCCGTTTTTACTATTTGTGACACTATTCCTTTTTTTAATTTTCTACACTTTTCATTAAATTCATTTGCAACACTATTCCTTTTTATTTACATTAGATCTTTTCAATATATTCGACACTATTCTGAAGTTCATTTTTTGACACTATTCCTGTCACCATATTTATTACATTTTTATTACCTTTCAGTCCCTGTAATCCGCTAGGAAGGTCATGACATTTTTTAGTAAGTGTGACCACACCAAAAACTCCATTTATACAACAGTATTTCTTTCTTCAGTATTCTTTGTAGGAATTTAAGTGATAATTTTTAAAAGTTTACTTTTAGTGATAAAGGATTTCAAAATTAGCTAACTATTAGAGTATGCTATATTTGAGATACAAAAACAATGACTTGAGAACTTTGTATCTGAATCGCTCATTTGTAACAGCAGTACCTAAGTTTTAATATGATGCATCTAGAAAAGTTTTTAATTATCGAACCATTCCTATGAAATAGCAGTACTAAAGTTGTTCTTGATGGTCAACATTTTTAGTCTCTAGTAACTTCTGGGGTACCACAAGGGGTTATCCTTGGCTGTGTTGCTCCTAATCTATATTAAGAATCTTCCTCATAATCTTACCTCTAAAATGACTTATTTACTGATAACACAACTATCTTGACAAAAAGTCATAACTTTTAGATTGCTTAGAACAAACAGTTTGAAACTGATTTCATTTCTGTGATACAGGCTTGCATTGGCTGATGAATTTTAACCCAAACAAAACTTAATTGCAGCCCTCAGAAATAGAAAAATTGAAATCCACATTTAATTACCGACCTTAAACGGTTAGAGGTTGGCATTAGATCTACAAATAAAATTTGTTTGTTTATGCGACACAATGGTCGCATAAAGTGACCAACTGAGCCATCCAGTTACGTAGTCCTAGGAGATGTGAAAATAGAAGTAGATTGTAGATGATGTCATTGAGTGAGAATCATAAATGAATGTAAAGACTACTTTTTAGGAGGAATAAAATTTTAGGGATCCAGGGATAGGGTGAACAATAACTCACGCTCTAGTCATCCTAAACAAATGATAAAACAATGGTCTATGAGTAAACAAGTCAATATATATCCGCTGGTGATTCCTCTCCTCAGGAATGCACTGCGATAATGTTTCGGAGAGCCCAAGACCTGCACTAACACCACTCGTCAGGGGCGTGTCCTTCCAACAAATCTCACCGCCTGCAAATAAAATTTGACACAAAAGGATTACTATAAAACATAGAAGCAAGGCAACTTTTTGCCGATCTCAAACACTTTTAGGTCAGCAATATGCCGACTTTAATTCTGAAGGCTGCAATTCTGCATGACTAACAGTTATTGTGAAATTGTTAATATTTCTATATTCATGAACAGCAACACTCTTACCGAGTCCTTCACTTAACGCCTTCTCAAGTTATTATTTACCAATGACTTCTCATAGAAAATATATATACAATCAATTGCAAATCTAGCGTCTGTTAAAGTTGCATTTTTTATTGTGCTTACCATATTTTACTCCTGTTTCCATTCTCTACCACTATAAATCTCATATTTTTCATTTTTAGATAAAATTTCCTAATGAAATAAGTTATGTTTGGCCGAAATTTTGGTATTATTTTTGGTATTGGTTTGGTAATGTTTGCAGAGATGTTGATTTTAGTATTGAAACAGTACACCCGAAATTTTGTTTACGGTGTATTTCCTGTTTGGGCCAATCACTACTTTCTATCACTACAAGTGAACTATTATTTCTTGTTCCATCAAACAAAATTTAATCTAAAGTGACTCATCATTTTATTGTAATTGCAATAGAAGTAAGATTATGGTGATTAATATACTCAATTGTGGTATTCGATAGTGAAATAGCTTCTAAAAACGATTTATAATAATTATTTATGATTATATTGAAGCTCATACTTTATCTCAATATAGCGATTGCCATTTATCAATATTTATAAAATAAGAATATCAACATTATTGTAATAATGAAGTAAAGACTGGATAACAAAGATTTTGTTTGAGTTAAAATCCACTAACCCAAACCTGTCACAGAGGGGAAATCATAACCAAAATTAGCTGCTTGTTCTGCACAATCAAAAAGTAACGAATTTTTTTTTAAGACCATATATGGTAAGGAATATATGGTTGTTTTATCAGAAAATAAAGCCACATGAGAGCTATGATTGTCAGGACATTAACATAGATAAGTAACAACATGAGACCACAAGTGGAATCTTGTGGGACCCCAGAGGTTACTGGAAATAAAGAAGAGTTGTCCATCAAGGACAACTTTAATAAATAAATTAAAAAGTAATGATTTAATAATTTTGAATGTTTTTCTAGAAACACAATATGAAGCGAACTTATGGAGAGGACTAGCATGCAAGCTTCATTAAAAGCATTTGATACATCAAGTGCAATAGCCCTTTATTTTTTCATTTCTCTATAATGCATTGTAAAATCTTTTTATTGTCACAATCAATAAATCATTAGCGGAAGACAAAAATCCATTTTGATTAAAAACAAGTTGTTGGACTCAAGATAAGAAATTAGAAATTTTGAGATTTAGTAATTTGAGAATAATGAATTCTCATTTTTGCATGTTTGTAGCAGCAACAATTTTTTTCTAAATACTGTTGTTGCGCAATCCTAACACCTAATACAAGTTAAATGAGATTCAAATTTAAAATATTACTATTTATTTCCAACCAGATCATTTTCACTTGTTAATTTCAGTTAATTGATAAGTACATTTAACGTTTTAAAATAAGTTTACTTGGGTAAATAATTTTCAACTTTACTTGTTTTTTTCCAGTACTTTAACTCAGTAATTCTTTGTTATCATCGTCAATTACAGGAACTCAAATTACTTTTTTTTTTTTGCACAATAGTTAATGATACAAGTGTCGTTATTTTTATTTCAAATGTTTTTTTAGCTTGTGACACAAGTTGTACAAACTATATTCAAATAACTTTGTACTATTTTGAACCATGTATATAGATAAGGTTCTATGTATGTAGATAAGGTTTAAATTTTTGAACAGGGCCTTGTCTATACATATCTAAATTATAGCGAAGCAAGGTAATAATAAAAAAAATTATTTAAATATAATTACGAGCAAATTCTTTTTTTCCGCAATAGAAGCAAATAAATCGTTAATATTTTCATTCGCAGTATGTGGACTAAATAATATTTTTGGTGAAGCTTGTTGCGAAAACTCCATCTTTAAATATTTTTTTTTTACCGCTTCGGCTGCACGTGTTTGTTGATAAATTAAATTTCACTAAAAACTTTATCCGAGCTTTTAAAAAATAAATTTCACTTTAACCGCAGTAACTTTCGTTATCAACTATTTTGTTACCGTAAACCGGGGTAACTTTGGCCAGCGGGGTAACTTTGGCCATTTTTAAAAATTTTAATTAAACATCTATAACTTTTTAACAGTTAAGTAACGTTTTACTATTTTTGTTTTATTTGTAAATGCAATCTTTCTTGCTTAAATTTTGATATGAAGTTTGTTGCAAATGCTCTTTACTATAAGTAAAAAAGAATGAAAACTACATCTTGGTAAAACACAATCAAAAACTGTAAAACAGAATGTTGTCTGGGCGAAGATAAAAATGATAGCAAACAACTCAGTTTTACTTCTGTTTTAAAGACAAAGGTTCAGATAAAATTAGGTGAAAAGTTTTTGGCTCAAGTAACAACATTCTGGTTTTTTTACAGGGTGGTCAAAGTTACCCCGTAGGTTTATACCGTCAACCGGGGTGACTTCGGACTGCAGGGTGACTCCGGACAGAGCATTACTTATTATTCTACTTCAGTTTCTTTTAGCAATGGCGCGAAACTACAAACGTAAACTAAACTTAAAAGTGTTGTATGGAACAAGCTCTAAAGAAGATATAAAAAAAGCTATAGAAGATCACAGTAAAGGCATGAGTATTCGGAAAGCTGCTGATAAGCACAAAGTCAAAAAATCAACATTGCATGATCACATTAGAAAACCCACTTTAAAGAAGTTTGGAGGCCAGACAATTATAAGCAAAGCCGATGAGGTACTCATTGCTCAAATGCTAGAAGCTGTTGCCGATTGGGGTTTTCCTATTGGAAGATTAGAAGTCAGAATAATGGCTTTTAATTTCCTTAAAAATCGTAATGGGTTAAATAGTTTCAATTTGCAGATACCTGGAAATGACTGGTTAAATTCTTTTATGAAACGAAACAATATTTCTGGCAGAAATGCTTCTAACATTAAACAATCACGATCAAAGTTAGGAGTAGAAATGATAAGTAATTTTTTTGATGAATTTGAAAAAACTTATGAATCTCTTGGTGATATTCAACCTTCAAACATATTTAACTTCGATGAGACAAACCTCTCAGATGATCCTGGAAAAAAGTTTGTTTTAGTTCGAAGAGGAAGACGACGTGTGGAAAATGTTCAAGAACATAGTAAAACGTCAATATCTCTTATGTGGTGTGGCTCTGCTTCAGGAGTACTACAACCACCTATGGTAGTTTATAAAGCATCGAACGTTTATAAAGGTTGGGTAACAGGAGGGCCACAGGGAACAATATACAGTTGCACAAAATCAGGTTGGTTTGATATGGAGACATTTGCCATGTGGTTTGAAACATGCTTCTTGCCAAACGTTCAACATTTAAATGGACCCAAGCTTCTTTTAGGAGATAACTTGGCCTCTCATTTTAATCTAGATGTTATTAAACTTGCTAAGGAGCATAATGTTTACTTCGCTATGTTGCCACCAAATGCCACACATTTAATGCAGCCATTAGATGTATCTGTCTTTGGTCCAATGAAGCGTTGTTGGAAACATGTACTATATGAGTGGAGAAAACAAAGCAGAAAAACTGGATGTTTTCCCAAAGAACATTTTCCAGCTCTATTAAAAAGTTTATCAATTAAGTTGCAAGAGACAGTGTGTCAAAATTTGGTTTCTGGCTTTATTACATGCGGGCTATATCCAATAAACCGTATAAAGGTTTTAAAAAGAATTCCTGAATACAAGGAACCTGGTGCATCAACAGCATCCATTTTAAACGATTCGGTTACAACTTTGCTAATGTCTCATCGTGGTGCATTTGAAACAAAAAAACCAAGGGGCAATAAGTTGAACATTGCATCTGGGGCAGTTTTAAATGTAGTTGAAGATATTGAAACTGATCTTTGTTTCATCTGTGGAAAAGAAGATAATGACGAAAGCGTTGAAATTAGTGAAGAAGAAGAGGAAGTTTTAATTGATTGGTGTGGTTGTGAACGTTGTGGTCGTTGGTATCATTCAATGTGTTTGGAAAATGCCATGTCGACTGATTGCATTGTATGCCCAAAACTATAACTATTTTTTGAATTTTTTAAAAGACAATGATTTTAATATGATTTACTTTTACAGTTGTCAATAACTTAAACAAAATGAGAAAGATTAGCAATTCATTCTTCATTGTAGTTAATTAATCATTATAGTTGTATCAGTAACTATATGTACATTTGAAATAGTTTATCAATAGTTGTTGCTTTTTGTTTTGTTATTTGAAATAAAAAATTTTTTAATTAAGCAGCTTTTTTACATAGTTATACATTCATTTTAAAATTCTTGTTGTTGAAATTTCAACTTTTAAAATCTTAAGCTTCAAGTGTCCGGAGTCACCCCATTTTCCGATTTTGATTTTTTGATTTTCAGACCGTTTTTTAGTGCTAATAAAATATTGGAAACCTGGAAGCCAAAATTTCTTCATGTTCTATATAATTACAGTGGTACGTTCCACAAAAATATTTCCATTTTGTATTGATTTTAATGAAACAGTTTAATATTTTCTTCGAAAATTGTCCGAAGTCACCCCGGTTGACGGTACTCTTTTGGGGTAACTTTGGCCATGTAAGTAATATTCATTTTAAAGTAGTTTGATCGTTATTTATTATTACTAGAGTATTTTTTTGAAGCATGTTGTCTGAACAATTTATTTTGAAAAACAGTTTTTAGCATGAATGTATTTTAGGATTTTAAAAAAAGTATATTTTCTTGTTAAACTATTTGTTGTTGTTGTTGCTAAATCATAATTGTATTAACTTTATTACAAAATTAAAATTTATAGACTCTTATTTTTAAATTTAGTTGCAATTTAATAAAATTATATAATAGTTTAATAAATTACTACGTTGCAGTTTGCTTGTGTTGTTTATATTTACTTTTGTTTAAAGCTTAATCCCTCGTAAATATAACAAGCATAGTGTTGGAAAATGTGCATAAACACTTGTTCTAATACCAGTTCTTTTGAAAGAGTGTATGGGTGCAATTAATGAACGTATGTCTATTCATCAAGCCTCAAAAAGGTTTAGTATACCAGGAAGCACTATACATAATAAAATGAAGTCAACGCATAAAAAATGCATTGGTGCACCAGCCATATTTACTTATGATAAGGAGCAGTTATTTTCATCTAGAATCAAGGTTATGTGTGATTGGAGATTTCCATTAAATAAACTTGATGTTAAAATGTTATTTGCTGGTTATTTAAAATTGCAAAATTGTACTGTAAAAATATTTAAAAACAATGGTGATGATTGGGTCTCAAGTTTTATGAAATGTTCACAGTTAACCCATAGAATTGCATCAAATATTATAAGAAAACATGCAGCTATAAACAAAGAACAACTAAAAATTTATTTTGACAATATTAGACTTGAGCTTGAAAGAATTCCACCTTATAACATTTGAAATTATGATGAAACAAATTTGCGTGATGACCCTGGAAATAAAAATGTTGTTATGAAATGTGGAACTAAGTACCCTGAGAGAATAATGAATTGCAGTAAGGTTGGTTTCTCTATAATGTTTTGTGGAAATGGTGTCGGAGAAATTCTTTTGCCTAGATTCATATGCCTTCTGCCCAATTCAACCCATATGCTTTAACCTCTTGATATTGCATTCTTTGCACCATTAAAGAAAGCATGGAGAAGTATACTTCTAGTTTGGAAACTTACTTCTTGTGATAAAAAATTTGCAACGTTACCAAAAGAAGATTTCTCTAAGTTCCTGAATGATTTAATGACATCCATTAATGAATGTTCAAGAAAAAATTTAATAAGTTGATTTAGAACTTGTGGTTTGGTGCCATTTAATCCTAATCCAGTGTATATCAAGTTACCAAGTGAAAACGTCTTGAGTTCTCGTAAAGCTTTAGACCAAGGTCTTTTAGACATTAAATGAGAAAAAAATGACAGTGGTGATAAAAAAGATGTTACACAAAGTAAAAATAAAAATAATATATCCAAAAAAAGACTTAAAATTGAACCAGGACAATCTATTTCTGTAGAATACGATAGTGAAACAGAAACACCATCTGAAGGTGAATCAGTCACTACTGAATTTATGATAGATTACTAAAGAGATGCCTAATTTTTTTTTTTTTTAAACAGAGTTTATGTTACAAATTGTTTGTTTATTCTTTAGTACTCTCTTATTTTTTGCTTTTTCTGACATTTAATAAAAAAAAAATAAAAATAAATCAAATTATTTTAGCTAATATGTTTCTTTAATACTGTTTATATTTATTTTTATTGTTCCTTCTTTAATTTCTTGACATATTTTAGGTACCCATTTCTGAAATAAATGCTAAATGTAAGTTTAAATTACATTAAATGTGATTAATAACACTTAATTTACATCTGGTGCTAAAAAAAAATTCACTATGACAAAGTTACCCCATTGCCGGGTAACATTGACCACCTCATTATTTCCATAAAATCTTGGATTTGATGAATACAATGAATACGCCATTTTACTAATTAAATGATATTAGTAATGCACAACTTTTAGCATCAAAATAGTTTTGGAAAAATATTCCTTTTTTTCAAAAAGTTATCTTCTTTATCAAAATTGGTACAAAGTTACCCCGGTTTACGGTATTTTGTTGTTTTATTATTTGTTGTTTTTTCAATATCAATTTACCCGGACTCAGCGAACTTTGTAAATGGGCTCGTATACTCCTTATATATTATGATACAATTAAAAAAAAAACTCATTGTCATGACAGTTTTAAAACTTTTTGCCTAGACGCCTATGTGAGTCTTGAAAATTGTATTATTGCTAGATTTTTAGAAATATATTTGCTAAAGTACGACAATGTCGGTCATAAATAACTTCTTCAATGACAGGCTGAGCAATAATAAGATAGATTCCTCCAGAACCTTGGTGAAGCTTGCTAAAAGTTTTCTCTAATGGATCAATTGTGAACCATAAATAAATTTGATGTTACCAATAACTTAATTTTTTATAATAGGTGGATGGTCTTTAGGTACAGCAATCGTTTCATCACAGAAAACTCGTAAGCAACTGTTAATTTTCTGCCGCTCAATTGGCTTTGGTGAAATAAAAATTTCATTTAGTTTGCTAAGCTTTAAAAGGTTGACAGATTTCAACTCATAAAGATTTATCAAATCACTCCATTTTGATACATATTTGTTATCGTCAAACTCAAAAACTAATTCCCTTTTATTAAACCAATTATAACGAACAAACTTCATGACATGAACATAATCAATTAACAAAAAGGTGTTTTCATTATCTCCACACCAAAGTTTTTTTCCAATATTATTCATTATTTTAAAAAAACTTTTGATTTACTTTATTTTCATTAGCAGCAATTAATAACAGTTTTGCATGGGTTGATAGTTAGTTGTTTTAATTATTGGTTTACAATGTTTAAAAAAAAATAGAATTTAAGTGACTAGTTGGAATCATTTTTATGAGAAACTCTGGTCTACCAAACAAACATTTTACCGTTATAGCTAACAAGATTTTGGCAAGGACACTGTGTTGATTTCCAGCAGAATTCCCAAACAAAACATCTCCATGATAAGTTTATGTAGATTTGATATAAACTTTATCAACAAGCAATATACATTGACGTTGTGTATTTTATTCATAATAACATTTTTCAAAAAATTCCATACTATCTTGTGATCTGACTAAAGTGATTTTTGTGAAAGTTCAATACTTGGTAATTTACAGTTATTAAGAATGTGGCTGTACAGAACCCTGGATAGAGCAAAATGTTTAAATACTCGAGTAATTAAATTAGGAGAGGATATAAATTCACCAATTTTCTTTTAAAACATACCGCCCATATGTTCGAGTAATATATTTTTTTAATGTAAAAAAGGATAGAATCAAAGCTTAAATTCTCGTAAAAGCTGTCTTACATTTAAGTTATATATTTCATTTTATTTAAGTTTAATTTTATTTTTATTATTTTTTTTTTATTATTGTTATTTATTTTTATTTCTTTATTTTATTATTATTTATTATTTATTTTATTATTATTATTTATTATTACTATTGTTTATTTTTTATTATTATTATTTTTTAATTTTATATTTAAGTTGTATATTTCACTAAGGTGTATATTGCAACGGAAAATACCTACGGATGAGACTCCCTCAGACTTTTCGGAACAGTGTTAAACTGTAAAAACCTTCAAAGTTGCTCAACTTACAACTCAGTAGAACTTATCACAGCTCATTAGAATTCACAGCAAAATCGTAAATCTATTGACCATAGTTTAAGAAAAATTTATTTCTCAAAACAAGAAATACTTTTCTTGTTTAAAAAATAAATTGCTAAGAGGAAATATGTTTCTTAAAACAAGAAACGTATTTCTTCTTTTAAAGAAAATATTTCCTAGTAAGAAATTCAATTTTGCTGTACTTACAGTAAAATTTATTTAAGATAATGTAGAACATGTGATGAGCGAAGAGAAGCTTAAGAAACTACTTCAAATAAAGAGTTCTTATAAAAAAATATTGAAAAAGAAGAAGAGTGGTTACAAGTAACTTGCGACTGGCCCCTTACTATTGGCTATAAGTCAACAACCCAAAACACTTTAAATGGTATTATTAATTTGAGTTTCAATCCAATACCTAATTGTAAAAATTATTTTGTTACATATTTTCTTGAGATAGCTGTCTCAAGAAAATATGTAAAAATATGTAAAATATAACAAAAAAATATATATTCACTTTAATGTTAATTCACCTCCCCAAGGCCAAGAAGGTCAATACGATCAAGGAGGTTAATTTTATTATGGTTACAACCCTCTCTCATCTCAATAACTCCGAAACACCAACTTTGGCGAACAAGACCGCTGCGCGGAGAAACAAGTTGAGCGCGGTAATACCAGGGAAGCGGTTGGGATTGAACTAGGAGCTTCTTGCTTATCAAGCAAGCGCTCTACCAATTCCGCTACCACTACACCACCACCGATATACATTTATATAAATATACATATATATATATATATCTATATATAGATATATATATATATACATATATATATATATATATATATATATATATATATATATATATATATATATATATATATATATATATATATATATATATATATATATGTATATATATATATATATGTATATATATATATATATATATATATATATATATATATATATATATATATATATATATATATATATATATATATATATATATACTGCTTTGTTGGTCTGCATCTGAACACAGTTAACATGGTGCAGAAATTGAGTACAAGTAATTTAACTAATGACCTCTAGGCTCAAAAATATAAGCAATATAGCTCGAAAAGCAGATTCCAATCACACTGTCATCCTTTGTTGCAATCATAGAATAGAAAATTCTTTACTTTAAAGGCTGTTTCTCGAGTATTTTTTGTTATCACTTAAGTTATGGTAATATCGGCTATAAATAAATAAATATTTTGACGCCGAAGTAAAAAGGGCCACAACTGTTGTTTTTTAGAGCAAGAGCTTTTATAACAGCAAGTGTCACTTTAATCTTGATAATAAAGCAAAAGATTCTTTGTCAAGTAAAATGTCTAATAAGGATTTTTCATAAAAGAGTCTAATAACGCTTTTAGTACATTTATATATATTATATAAACGGGCGGATTTGAGCATTGAAAAATTGACATTGGTTGTTCCAGTAAAATTTACATTTTTTATAAGAGCTTTTTATTCAGCTGGAACATACAGTTTCAATATGGCGATTGCTTGCACACCATTGACGATACATAACTGTTACTAAACTTGACTTGCCACTATATACAAGCCTCATAAACAGCTGCAATTGTCGAATTGGTGGCTGTTATAAAGTTTATTTTACGTATAAAAAGTATAATTATAATTTAAATGACATGCCTATAAAAATATGAGATATTATCATATAGAGACTTTTTGTTAACCCTCCTTACACTTTGGAAAACTTTTTGAAATCGGTAAACTTGCAGTATCGGACTAAACATAGTGGACAAACTCAAATTTAAAAAAAAAGTTGATCAAAAACTAAAAAAAAACTAGTAGAACAATTGCACATAATAATTTTTAAATAGGTTATTATATTCTTAACAAAATTTAAAACGTTTGAATCATACTAAGAATCACAAAAAAATTTATAACGCATTTTTCTCAACAAACTACATTTTTCCTTGGACAAAACAAGGTGGAGAAATGAAAACGATGCTTTTTTTATAAGGTTTCATTGTCTTTATTCAATTTACCGTATTCTTTTGTTTTTCACTGTTAACATAATATTACTCTAAAATAATAAAATAGATTTTGGAAAGTCTGACCAATTATTTTTTCAATTAAACTTAAAATAGATTTAACTCGTGATATATGGCGTAAATTGCAACTAAAAATGACTTACTACAAATTAGGAAGAGTTTTACGCGAAAATATTATTACCGATTTTAATAGCGGAAAAAGTCAAGCTAAAATTTGTAGAAAATATAATATAGGTAAATCGACTGTAAGCAAAACTGTCAAATCATTTGGATCTCATGACTGCTTTAAAACAAACCATTGGGTCGGACGTCCAAGAAAAACATCACAAAGGCTAGATCGAATAATTGTTTAAGAGCTTAAAAAAGATCCATTTTTGTCATCCATAAAATTAACCAAAAAAATCGAACTACAAATCTCTAATCGCACTGTGCGACGAAGAGCTAACGAAGCAAAATTGTTTTCTCGAATGCCTGCCAAAAAACAACTTCTTTTAAAAATCGAAAGCTAAGACTTGCGTTTGCCAAAGCACACCAAAATTGGACTGTAGACCAGTGGAAAAACATACTTTTTTCCACTGGTCTACAGTACATTAGTATTGAATCTGGTGTTCTTTGGTCTCCAGACTCGCTGGTCTACAGCAAGTCTGGAGACCAAAGAACACTAGATTCAATACTAAAATATACCACGAAGAGTGTTAAGCATGGAACGTCTGCTATGGTTTGGGGATGTTTCTTAGCACTAGGAACTGGTGTTTTTCACAAAATTCATAGAATTATGGACCGCTTTGTTTACAAAGATATAATGGAAGATGTTGTTACCACATGCTGAATGGGAGATGCCCCTAAAATGGATTTTTCAACAGGACAATGATCCCAAACATACGTCAAAAATTGTAAAACAATGGTTCAGGGACAAAAATTTCACCATAATGGAGTGGCTTGCAGAAAGTCCTGATTTGAATCCCATAGAAAATTTCTGGGAAATAATTGACAATATTGAGCGTGCAAATGTGAAGACCAGTGAGGAACTATTTGAACAAATTGAGAAGGCCTGGCGAGAGCTTGATATGAGAATTGTTGACTCATTAATTGAGTCTATGCCTCGAAGAATGAAAGCAGTAATTAAAAGTAAAGAAGGTCCTACAAAATATTAAGTTAATTTTTGAAGTTTTTCGAAAAATAAGTTAATTTTTGAAATTTTTTGAATTTTCAGTCGATTTTTTGATTGTCCACCTCGTTTTGTCCAAAGAAAAATGTAGTTTGTTAGAGAAAATGTGTTATAAAACTTTTTTAGTGATTTTTATTATGGTTCAAAAGTTTTAAATTTTGTTAACAACGTAATAAACTTCATAAAAAAATAATATGTTCAATTGTTTTACTAGTTTTTTTTAGTTTTTGATCAACTTTTGTTATAAATTTGAGTTTGTCCACCATGTTTTGTCCGATACTGTATAAAATTTATAATAATTATACGTAGCTGTCATGCTTACATACCATTGCAAAACCTTTAAAAACTCCAAGGTGCATACAAGACGGAAAAAACTCCAAGTTGCATGTCAAGATTTAAAAAAATCTTTGACATAAAAGATAAACAGAAGAAAAATAAATTGAACAGAAGAGAAAGAAGTTACTTTAATATTTTCTTTTTTAATAGACAAAAGTTTCAATGTTTTAATTTCAAAATACAATTCACAGTTAAACATAAAACAATAATTAAAAACACATTAACTTTACTTATATTAGACTTTTTCAAATAGACTCTATTTAATTATATTATATGGAGAATTCCAAAACGAAATTCTATCAATAATAGTATATCTCTGCTTTTCATATGATAAAATAAGAACTAAAAAATAAAAACTCATGTAAAATCCTAATAAAATGGATAATAATATTAACACTTTATATGTATATGTTTGACGCGCTAAATAATAAAAGTTAATAATAAATTGAGACAGAGCTTAGTATAAACACAATTTTTTTACTCACTAACTAGCTTGCTTAATTCGTGTCTCATGTAAACTTGCTTAATTCGTGTCTTATGGCTTGTGCATCTTGTGTATTATGAATCTTATTTTAAATCATTTACATTTAAATGATATTTTATACCTTACGACTGAAGATAATAAGGAACATTTAAATGGTTATACATTAATGCTTAACAGATCGAAGCTTTTGTGCTTTTTTAGGATCCCCAACATGTGTACTCCAACCTTCAAGTATCTCCGAGGTTTCACAACAAGTTTTTACAAAAACTTCATTTTCATTTGCCACCTTTAAGTAATTTTGCAAGTAGACCAGATTCTTTGGAATACTAAAATCATTAAAGAACTTTAATGTTATTTGCATTTGATGCAACTTAGGTAGTAGAACACAATCTGACATTGTCATTTCATTTCCGGCCAAATATGGACCCGGAATTTTTTTTGAGGAAGCTAGAAAAGCATCTAATTTTTGTAATTCTTCATTTAATGAATCACGCAACCTCTCTTCCCCTGCAGGATCTCGATTTCTTATTAAAGCAGAAAATTTCTGGAAAATTTTTTCTCCTGCTTTTGATGCACCATGGTCATCGAGTAATACAAGTGGAGGATCAGGAAAATGTTTTTCAATATGCGATTCTATCTCAATAATATCATCAATAACTTTACCGTTATGAACTAAGCATGGTAATTTGACTCCTGCATAATACTTAACAAAAAATTCTGGTTTTCGACGCAAATCAATGGTGGTGACATTAGCAGTAACTCCTTTTAAAGCCAAAACCATCATAAAGCGATGACAATGAATACAGTCGCCAAGACCTTTTCCATCTTTTGAAGACTAATAAAGAAAAAATGCAATAATAATTATGCATCTTGTCCAGTAAATAAAATAAGGAGACTATGGCTCTACATTCACATCCAGAGCCACAGTCAAATATTTTTGGTGGAGCTACCCTACTATTAATGGTAGGTAGCAGTGAGGTAGCAAATAGTAGCATAGAATTACAAATAGTGTAGTACTAAAAAATATAACAACAACATTGTTATATTTCTATAATTTACTTACAAAATGACATTTATTAAAAGCTTATTACACTGAGATATAATATCACAGTGTAATAACCTTTTAACAAATGTTAATAAAAATGTTTACAAAAATTGCAAAAATAAAAAAACCATGTACTATTTTTTAAATTTAAAAACATGTACAATTATTTAACCAGTGTTTAATTATAATAGTTACAATACAATTTAAATAATCCTTATTTATAATCATATTATTTTACTAATTATTAAATATCAATTACTTAGTGCAAATACTTATTTATTGGGTCAGCAAAAAATGACACTATTTAAAAAAAAAAAATTACTCATTTTTAACTCTATAAGTAACTTTCAGCAATATATGTATCACCATTGTCTATGATATCCTGTCTATGTTTAGGCAAAAAAAAAGTTGGAAGTACAAAACCTTATATCAAAAAAGAGCTCACTTCTGCTGTCAGAATGCCTCCTTGTAGTTTAACATTTTATTGTGCAAGCTGTTGTTTAGTGAACAGAACAAATAATAACCTGTTGGTACGAAATGCGGCAAATGAGGCAACACTTTCTAGATAGTACCTATTTTATTAAATAATGCAACTTCTACCTCATACATTTGACTGGATTGAGCCAGTCAAATGTGCTGAGCAAAACCGAAAGATTCATGCTGACCTACTAGTAACAACATCTAAAAGTTCCATTATTTGAAGTAGGTACTATCTGGAAAGTGTTGGCTTAATTGCCTGATTTAGTGCCAACAGCTTATTATTTGTAACAACAAATTTAATTAACAACATGGTTTAGTTTGTATATTGTAATACAATTTATCTAATGGCAGGTACCTGTTGTGGCCATTTGCTATGTACCAGCTTTAGATTGTTAGCTCAATACTACAAAGTACTCTTTCGGAGATACATTGCAAATACATAGATTGCTAGAAGAGTATGACAAAAAATACAAAATTAATTTCTTGGCTCTTGATTGACAGATATTTTAGAAAATAAACAAACTATTTTTAATTCCTTTTGCTTTTGTTTGTCAAACAAACAAAAAAATAAAAAAGTTTTTAAATTTTTTTGTTTGAAAACTTATAAAAATTATTTGTGCAATAATTGTCAGCTGCACACAAATATAATTGTCAATATAATTTAAAAGACATTAATAAAAGTATGAAATATAATAAATAGGCTGTCTAGCAACAACTTAAAAAAAAAAGAAGAGAAATTTCATTCCATAAATGAAAAAATTCAAACAATTTTAAAAAAAAAGTTTTTAAAAACACAATAAATCATAAAAAATATTATTTAAACAACTAAATTTTTTACAGATTTTTGTTTTTCAACATGCAACAAAAAGTTCTTCATAAGTCTAAAACAATATAAAATAAATTAGCATAATCACCAAATAATTTCCAATTCATAATAAAATTTAAAATAATTCAACAAGAGGTTTAAGTCTTGTCTGCAAGTCTCAACTGCAACACAACTTTTTTTAAATAAAACTAATTTGATTTTCTGAATGAATTATTTAATCTATCCATTTCACTTTTTTCTTTTAAACAAATAATTATTCATTTACTCAATATTTGTTTATTTTTATGTGTTGTAGCACATTTGAGACTTTTTTTGATCTGTTTATCTGTATTACCCATACCCTGTATTGTCCCATACTCAATACAAGGTATGGGTAATTATTATACCTATCATATCTTCATTATTGGTGGCACTTTGCATAGATTTCATCGCTTCATCCAGCATTATTTGAGCAAGCTGAAACTCTAGATCCACATTTTTCTCGTCATTTTCAAGGTTTTTCCTTTTGATATAGTTCCCTTTAGTTGTATTTAACAACTTTTTTAACATTTCTAAATAAATATTTCTTGTGAATAGTCACAATTAATTCTATTCATGAATTCACATTTATTCTTTTCATATATATAATCTATGAACATATTGAACTGCTTAAAACAACGCCTTTAGAGAGAGCATCAACATTATATGCTCCATGACAACTTCTTGCATATTCTTTTGATACTCGCTCAAGTTATTAAAGTTTCATTTAGTTTTACTTGCTCTTAAGTCTGTATTTTTATTATCTGATAAACTCTGCTCTAGCATTTCCATTATGAATAGTTAAACAGTGCTTAACAGCTCTACTGAGATAACCATACATAGTTTTTAGACAAGAAAGCTAAAAACTAAGTAAAATATTTGGTTTTTAAGTTTCTCACTAAAGTTTATTTTATTTAACTCATGTCGGACAGTTGAATCAGAAGAATCTTTTTCTTCTGTTGTTAATGGAAAAGACCTTTGGCAAGTTTTCCATTAACAGTAGAAGATTTAAGAAAACACTTCATCATAGTTAATAAAAGATGTTTCATTTAATAAAATAATATATGAACAATTGGTCCTTTATCTTGAATATGGTTAATTTTTTTTTCAAACAAGGAAACAATACCAATGAGGAATTTAGTGAACACAAGTTACTCCTAAAATAATTAATTTTCTAATACACAACCCTCATAATTAGGAAAAATAAAGTCAGCAGTTTATTGCTGACCTCAAATTGTTGGAGGTCAGCATCAGGTCGGCAAAAAAAAAATTGACACAAAGAGGTTACCATAAAACATAGAAATGAGGTTGGCGATTTTTTGCCGACCTCAAACACTTTTAGGTCAGCAGTTAAGTCGGCATTGCCGAATACCGACCCTAATTCCGAGGGTTGAATACATGTATTTAATTAAATAAATCAAACATATAAATCAAATGTGAGCTGCTCAGCATCCTCACCAAAAACTATAATTGATGTTAAATATTTTGTAACAAAATGGTTCTCTTCTTCTGACAAAAATATGTTTTTTCTTATTTGCTATGTAGTACTTGTTGCATCAAACATCAAAGTGAAAACAAACTTAATGTTATAGTAACATGGGTTTTTTCCTAAAAATGGTCCAAGGCTATCTTGAAAAATATATGAAGCTTTTTGGCCACTCATTCTAAAACCCTGACTTATTCTACTATCTGCAATATATTATTTTATTATCTTAAAATACACATAGCTTCTGCAGCCAAAACTTTTATATTTACTCTATTTATAGTTTAACTTTTATATTTACTCTATTTATGCTCTATTTATAAATCAGTTTCTTATATTAGATTTTCAAAAACAGATTGACATTTATTCGTAGACTCAAACAAAAACTAAAAAGTTGATCAAATAGAGTATTTTATAAATGTTCCAGCCGAAACATTTATAAAATACTCTATTTGATCAATTTTTTATAGTTTTTGTTTGAGTCTACGTGTAAACGTCAATCTGTTTTTGAAAATCTAATATAAGAAACTGATTTATATTTAGGTCTTTAAGATAAAAAGCTTGAAAACTAACTAAACTGTATTTTAAATTACTTAAACAGAGTTTAAGACTGCACAATAAGAGTTCCTTTTTCAGTCTATAGCTTTTATCTAGTTTTTCTAATCACACATCACTCCATTTAACCATGCCTCTTAGGTTATCTATAAATTTAAATACTAAAAATAGTTATCAGTAACTTTACTAATAGAGACATTTCTATTGTATGGTTTACTTTAAGACGTATTTATCAAATCAGTTTATCAACCAATAAAGGTAATTGCAATTAAACTTAAAAAAAAAAAAAAGATTGTAAAAGAGATATGGTAAAGATTGTAAAAGTTATTGTCAAATTTATTTAAATTATCAAAAACAACTTCAATTGCAAAAAATAAACTTGAAGTGAAATAAACTTTAACTCAATTCAAATATTTAAAAAAAAAACATTTGTAGAAATTCAATAAAAAAATAAATTAATAAAAAAAATTCATGAAAAAAAACAACAACAAAATGAAAGAAATGACAACTTGATAGCCTGTAAAATATTAAATAAATTTACTTGCGTCTTATTACAAATAGCTATTATAATAACATTTCACAATACAGTATATATTTATTTTTTACAAATATTTACAAATATAAAATAAATTAAAAAATAGCTTAAACCAACACTCCTTACTGTACTAAAACTTTTTACTTAATTCAGTATATTAGTAATTTTATTTCATACAGCAGCTTCACCTAAATTTATTTCTATAAATGCATTAATTAAAAAAATTAGTGAAAACAATGTAAATCGTTTTAATTAAACGTGGGTGATTTTGTTAATACAAAAATTACGTTAAACAAATGTAACAGACAGTAAAATAATTTTTACCTTAATAAAAAGTTCTAGCTCATATCCCACATCATCGCTCATAGTGGCTTTTTATAGAATAAAGAGATTTATTAATTTACGTTTTTAAAGAATATTTATGAGAAAGAGTTTACGAGAGAATTTATGAAAGAGTTATTTAAGTTTTTAGTTTTATTTAAGTGAGAGAGAATTCGCATTTTGATTAATAAATTTTGTTTTAACTTGGGCATGCGCACATGAAAGGGTATTGAGATTTTTAAAATATTTTATATTTATGTTTATCCGGAATAAATGCTTAGCCGTTAATCGGAAATAACCACCTAATGTGTTTCAAACTCGTGAGCGTTGTCTAGGAGAATATGTAGTCGATTTTGTATTCATATTCTTTTAAAAAAAGTTATGGTAACATCGGTACATACTAGAAACTGTTTTTTTTTTTTATATATATTTGTTGGTCTTTGTACAATTTTATAGAGCAACAATAAAACTTACACAAGTTTACAATGAAAAACAATATAAACTGAAAAAATATCTGAGAAATAAATATCTATAAAATTTCATGAAAAATTTTGAAAAAATAGGCAAGAACTAATAAAAAGGGTACAGTGGACTCACTTTACAGTTACAGTACAGGTTACAGTTACAGTACATTACTCAGTGTACAGTTACAGTGGACTCCGATTATTTCGGTCTGGCTGACGTTTAAAGTTCCGGCTTATTCGAAGCGATTTTCATTCCCCTCGTAGTTTCCTTAACAAACTCCGGGAAATATCTTTCAGTTATTTGAGCCTGCAGTTATTAGAAATTTTAATTATTCGAAGTGACTTTTTGTTGTTGTTTTTTGGCGAAAAACCCGTCTGTTATTTTAAAAATTCTGACTTGATGTTTAAAAAAAGCCAAAAATTAAATAAAGTTCGGATTTTATTTGCATAAAGTTTTTTACAATTTAAAAATTAATTCGTAGTAGACAGGGTGTTTTTATACCATATTGTCATCTCTCAAATTTGTTGCCTTCCCTGTAACTTTAACGAGACAAATATTTAAAAATTAGTACTTAAAAAGTAAAAAAGTAAATTTTTATATTCTCTACTTTTCTTTTTTGATAAATGTCCTAAATTCTCGTAAATATTCTCTTTATTGACAAGTTCCCAGTTGTTTAAACAACTGGGAACCTATGAAAAACGTGAACCTAGACGTGAAATCAAATAACTGTTGAGTTTGTTTTAAAGTATTTTAGAAGAACTATTTCGATTGGCACTTTTTTAATTACAGCAACTGTGACTAGATTGATGTTGACTTATTATGAGTTAAAAGACCAGGGAGTCATCAAAGGCTTACCTCATTTGTGTAATGAAACCTTTCATTACACAAATGAGGTTAGCCTTTAGATTGGCTACATTGATGCTGATAATGCAACCCCAAACCTCAACACTCTTAAAGCCATGTGCATGTTAGATCATGGAATGCTGTATCTGCAAACACTATGAAAAACTTTTTAAAAAGACTAACATTAAATAAGAAACACAGATAGCAAGTATATATGGACTTTTTTATATTCATTTTTTTTCTTAGGTGCCCGAAGTCTCGTGTCACAGTGCACCACGGATGAGTATTGCACTATAAAGTTTATATCTTCTACCATACAAATGACACAAAATATGTCTAGAGCTTGCATTGAACCCTGGATCTCTTGCTCCTTAAGCAAATCCTCTAATCACTGCGCCACGGCTACTTTTAAAGCTTAGAATTTTTTAGGCTTATATCACATGGTTTAGCAGATAGAAACCTTACTGTTGATAATTAGGTGAACATAAGTGACGAGATTCGTACGAGCGAATAAAATGCTCTTAATAAATTGAGAGATTCTAGATTCTATTTTATTCAACAAGTGTGTTTTGTAAGAAGTGGAGACAGACGGGGTGTTAAACGATGTGCCATCCAAAAAGCCAAAAGTAGACAAAGATTGCACGTTTATTAGAGTTAAAGAATGGTCTTTTGACAATAACGGGAGTAAAATCAGAAAACCACTGAGCCTCATATCGAAGCGGTTTAATTTTTTGAAACTATTTTCAAAAACCTGCAATGCTAACTGGGCATAGAAGTAAATATGAAGTTGGTTGAATTGTATAATATTTAATATGTTTAAAACGTATAATGGCACTTTAGATACTATAGTTTGGGTTCAGTGAACAAATATATTTGCAGAAATGCAAAATATAAAGCTAGAACTACATTTTTCTATTTGTTTTAGAAAAATTGCTTATTTAGTATAAAAGAATAATAAATATTTCTGGTCAAAAATGCTTTCATTGCTAAAGATAAACAAGAAGCAATGTTGAGCGTGTGCTACGTGCAGCATTCTCTGTGAATGTTTATACTGCATATAAATTTTAATAAAACAAAAATTAAATAAAAAAATAAAGCTAATATGCTTTGGATGATTAGAAGCGATAGGTTTATTTTGCTAAATTGTCAGAAAAGCCATTGATGTGTGCAAGGGTTGTACTTAGTTGAAAATTTAAAAACCGCTTTTACTGCTTTAAATCATGGTATTTGGAAACAAAAGGTATTGATTGGATTAAATGTTGCACTAATGATCATAAGAACCAATGTAAATGACATTTTTAATCAAGAAGAAAAAACTTTTAATCAAAAAAAAACAAAAAACGTCTGTTTATGTAAACATATTTTTTTTAACGAGATTTTAATGTGTAGGGGAGAGTAGGGCACCATGACACACTTTTGGTTTTTTCTTTGTAACGATTTTTTAAATACGCCTTTTTTTAGACGATTGATTTAATTTGTAGAATAAATTTATACCCACAAAACAAATTCTATAAATTACCCAAACATAACAGGTTTAACTTGTGAGACTAGTTAAAATAAAATTAGAAATTTGTTTCAAGGTACCCCACCTTTGGGGTACCTTGAAACACACTAAGAACATCATTAAGTAAACAAAACATTGAGAAAAGGCGGCTTTTTATCTGAAATAGAAACAAATCAATATTTATAACCCAAATAATGCATCCAATGGTCTAAACCACATTTCAGAAGACCAGATAACATATCGTTTTAAGTGTCATTCTTAAGCGTCAATAACCAATGGCTGGTATCGAAATAGGGTCTCCTTGTATTATATTTACGTAAATCTTTTAAAATTGACACTAAATATTAAAAGAAATGATTTTCAAAATTATTTATGGCACAATAAAGTACTATTCTACAGTTTTAGGGCCCCCCACAAATACTGTATCAAGTTACCCCATACTTGCTAATAGAAAACAATCGCTTTATTTTTAGTATCTACTTGTTTTTTTAATGGTTTTGTTTAATGAAGTAAGAAGCTTATAGATTGTAGTTTACAAAATAATGTTACTTACCGATAGACACATTGAACAAAATACCTTAAAACTTATGTGCTTTAAAAACTAATAAATTACTTTGTCATCAAAAAAACACAAGTTTCAACCCCTCGCAGAACTAATGTTGCCAAATGATATAATTTGTAAATGGTGCCCCATGATACATGGGGCATCATTAAACATTGCAACTGTGGAGGCATCTTAAGAGTTATGAAAACCACTTTTATATAGTGAAACAATTACTACTAGAGCTATGTTTTGAAAAAAAATTATATCATTTGGCAACATTAGTTCTGCGAGGGGTCGAAATTTGTGTTTTTTTGATGACAAAGTAATTTATTATTATTATTTTTTTCTCCCCTAATTAGAGAAATGTGGATTAGAAAGTAGGATGAAGGGAGATAAAAGTAGATAAAATAGATCTTATGATAAATCCATCATAATTAAAAAGAAATTGGCACTTTACTTATTTTCAGATCTTCAAAAAATGCATTGCAGTAACTCAAATTTTATCTTTGAAAACAAGAACAGCCATCTAAAATATTGGCAGAAAACTAGTTAATGTTTAAAACTTAAGAGATTATGAGTGTCCTTGATAGTTGCAGAGTTCGTGTTTGATATGAAGTTTTTATGATCCAGAAAGAAGTTGAGTTATGGAATGAAAGCACTGTATAATTAAGATAACAGCAGAATAACAAAAAGCTAGTTAATAAAATATTTAGCAGTCTAAGTGGTATAAAGAATTAAGAAAAAGGAGCTCTTTGGCAAAAGTTGTCACTTTTAATGATTTTACTCTTTGGCAAAGTTGTCATTTTTTATGATTTTGTTCTTTGGCAAAAGTTGTCATTTTTTTTGTTCAAGAAAAAAGCATCTTAATTATCTATTTTTTTTATTGAAAAAAAGTCACATTTAAACTTGGCTATGTATGTTTGCAAACACCATTCTCTATAACATAATTTTCAACCAGAAACAGTTTTTGCGGAGGTACTCAATAAATTACTATGGATATTAATATATAGCAATGGAACTAAATGCAAAAAGATAACAAAATTGAGACATGGCTCAATCTTTCTTTCTTTTATTTGTATAACTTTTAGTTCACATTTGTAATGATTCTTTGTTGGTTGAGCAGAA
The DNA here is from genome assembly GCF_038396675.1 of Hydra vulgaris. Lineage (NCBI taxonomy): Eukaryota > Metazoa > Cnidaria > Hydrozoa > Anthoathecata > Hydridae > Hydra > Hydra vulgaris. The sequence continues at coordinate 57,967,539 of NC_088922.1, read as the reverse complement.
AGTTATCTGTGAAAAATTATTAAAGTTAAGAATAAGAAGCTTTTTGTTGTGTGAAGCAAGTCTCATAGCAGAAGCAAAGTTAGGACAAGAATTTGTTAGTTTTCCGGTTAATAATCCTTAAAATCGAAACACAAAATAGCAGCCATTGACATGATTGGACATAAACCAATGGTTTGTAGAACAAAAAATACTGAATGTTGTGTTGTTGGCTATTTATAAAACGATTTAAAACAAGGTGTTTTGATTTTATTTACATTTAATGTCAACAAACCATAAAAAGTTACAAAATTTTTAGTCAAAATCAATAAAGACTTACGAACCATAAAAAGTTTAAAAGGATAAAGTTATTTGTAAATATGCAAAACTAAATGCCAACTAAGTTATCTGTTATATGTGCAAAAAAATTTCAAGAAAAAAATACTTTAAAACAAGGAGAGCAGGATAATAGATCCTGCTTAATAAAACATATAAAAAAGCTAATTAAAAAATCCTGATTAATAAAACAAGAAGAGCATGCTAAAAGATCCTTTTTAATAAAAGATTATAAACAATACCCACTCTACCTCCAAATACCATGGAAAAATTACTATTACATGTAGTCATCTGGTCATTCTGTTCCAGAATGTTTAACATTGTAAATACTAAAAAAATATTGAGCACACAATTTTAAATACATTGCTGGTATGGTTTGTAGCTACTAAATGTTAAAAATTAATTATCATATTATATTTTAAAAAGTGCTATTTAATAAAATTTCCATACCAGAAGTTATTGAATTTATTATACAAGTTGCTGAGAGCTTAAATATTTTACAAGTTGTCTATTATCTTTACATAACGTTTTGTAATAGTTATAAAAATGCACAACATATTTATGTTGGAACACTTTCCTACTTACTTACAAAATCATGCAGAATCTGTTTGGTTTTTAAAGAACTTAAAAAAAATAAAGAAGAAATTAGAAAATACTGATAGATATGCATTATTTGAGTGTTATACTTCCATGCAATTATTTAAAGCATGCATTATATCACCATTAAAAATAATAGGAACATTCCGTACATAATAAAAACTCCTTCAGTTATAAAAATTGATAGTAATTGATTGAGAAATGAAACCATTGAAACTGTAACTATTTTGTAAACAGTGCTTTTGGTGTACAAACTTATATATTATATTGATAAGTTCTCTAACGACATTAGGGAATATTGAGTTTCTTAAAAGTTTCTTAAATTTCAAGTTTTAAATCGAATCGAATTTCCTTGCACGTGCAATTAAACTGTTTATTGTGCATGCAAATTAAACTGTTCATTGAAACTGCTGCTCTCCGTTGTAGATGCTAACTTCGTGTAAAGTTGATGCGATATTTAGGTGAAAAAAATAGGAAATATTCATTAAAATCTTAAATAAGTTTCTTATTGAAAAGTGACTTAGTATTAAAAGTTTTTTAAGATTTTCTCCTAGTACTTGTTTTTTATATAAAAAAAAAAAAGTGTGATCAGAAAATCAAATTTTCGACGTTAATCATTAAAATAAGTTTTCGATCTTATTCCGTTTTTATTGATTTCGATATTGCTCCGCTTATGTGAATTTCGATATAAAAACTTTTCGATATTAATCTGAAAATCACATTTTCGATCTTAATCATTAAAATGGGTTTCGGTCAGTTATTTTTCGATATTAATCATTTTTTCAATCAGTTAATTTTCGATACTATTCGCTTTCCCATATAATCATCGAATAAGCATTACAAAATTTTTTTTTTCTAATGATCTATTTTACTGATTTTTATTTTACTGATTTTGAGTTTGAATTACTGATCTAATGCTAAGTCATGCAAAAATAAAAATAAAAAATTATAATAATAAAACTTATTAATAAATCTTTTTTATTTTTTTTTTTTTTATACATATAACATTTTTTTTCTCTGTTAAAGTGTTTGTTACGATATTATTTTTGAATTTTATATATATATATATATATATATATATATATATATATATATATATATATATATAATAAAAATATATAGTTTATAAAAATATAATATCAATAAAGTAAAAATAAACTATACATATAGCTGGGCTGTAGCATTTTATAAACCTATACGTTTATGCACAGACTTTCTTTTTAAAGCACTTTCGTCTCTAAATATATAAATTTGCTCAAAATTTGTTAAACCCCCTGACCAGATAATTTGATAGTGGAAAATTAAGTGTCTTTGTAGATCGCTTACAGATGCAAAATGGTTGTTGTTTTTTCTTGCTTCGTTAACAAAAAAGTTCGCTATGTGTTGAGACGCGTGAATAGCAGTTGGTGAATGATTTATGTTTTCGGTCTCGGTCCATTCAAAAATGTTTTTTTCGGGGTGCCATTGCGTTCCATAAAAAGGATATTTTTTCCCTTAAAAGATATTAAAACATATTTGTTATCTGTCAAAAGATTTGCACAAAATTGAAAAAAATTATCTACATTAGGGTGTCAAAAATTATATTAAAAAACTACTTTACAATAATTTTTCATTTATGGAATATGTTGTATTTGCATAATTATGGAATATATTGTATTTTCCATAATTTTTGCAAATAAAATAAACAAGCAATAAACTAGCTTAATAATAATAAAAATTATTAATGATAATTAAGTACTTGATAAAATAAAGCATGAGATAAAATAAGTGCTGAGGGTTTATGTTTCCAAGCTCAAAGAATAGTTTGACAAAGCTGGGGTTGATCTCATTAAAATTTTGTTTAAAAGTCATTAGATTTGTCTAGAACATGATAAAATTAACATTAGTATGCTAAGGTGAAATTTAACTAGAACATGATAAAATTAACATTAGTATGCTAAGGTGAAATGACTTTTTTGTGTTATATTAAAAAACCTTACAAAATTTTATTCAGTTCAAAATTAGAAAAAAAAAATCTCGGTAAACTCAGTTCAAAAATAAGAAAAAATCTTTGTGAAAACTTAACTTACAAGTCGCCGTGAGTATTTTTATTTAGTTAAAGGAATTGAATTTTTGTTGAGTTAAAGGAATTGAGTTTTTGTTGACAAAAATCTAGAGAAAGTATAGTTTCAAATATTAATTCAATTACAATTAACAGTTAAATTATTTTTTAATTACAATTCACAATTACATTAACTTAAACTTGTACCGACTGTCAATATTGCCTTAATTTTACAAAAATTCGTCTAAAATTAGCTTAATTGGTGACAAATCTTTTCAAAAAATTTTTTCCATTATTGTATTTTGTTTATCAACTGTTAACTGTGACCGTTTTGCCAATATAAAAAAAAATAAAAACAAAACTAGTCTAAAAACTCCATTACACTATAATTTGTTTAACACTGTTATTAAAGAGATATCTAATCGGTTTGCTAGTAATAACTGACTGAAAGATGTTTAATAACAACTTTGGTAACATAATTTTACCCAGTTCTTGTTTAGACAGATCCAAATGTGTTTTTATTAGATAAAACAACTTCAAAGGGTGCATTATCTTTAAATATAAATAAAAGTAGTAGTATCGTACAGATTCTATTAGAAACGTAAAAAAGTATATTGAATTGTTAAAAAAAAGAAAATATATCATAAAAACCGATTTCATCAATATATATATATTAACATTATTTTCAGTTTTTCAAAAATAAATTGACTGTTTTCAAACCTTTGAGTGGTAGTGTATGTGCAAACGTGTAAATAAAAACATAAATCTTAGCATTTATGTAAATAATATGTAAAAATTATTTACGTTAAAAAAAGTTGTGCTTTAATTATAAAAATGAGTTAAAAAATTAGTGCATCTAATGGTGTGTTGTGTATGTAATGGTATATGAAAAGATGCGTAAGAATGGTGTAAGAAAACGCATGTACAAGTCCTACAAAAATAACAGAAAGCGACAAACTCTTTACGAGCGTTTATTGTAATTGTTTTAAAGGTTGTTTTTATTTTTTTATTTTAATGTTAATTCACCTCCCCAGGGACGGCTACTTGAGTTTTAGTTACAATCCTCTCTTAACTCTATATATCCGAAACACAAACTTTGAAGAACAAGGTCGCTTCGCGGAGAAACAAGTTGAGCGCGGTACTATCAGAGTCGTGGTAGGGATCAAAATCTAAACTTCTCGCTAATAAGGCAGCGAAAGAAAGTAGAGAATATTTTAAAAACAATATCGTTTTCGATATATTCTCTGAAACATTCTTTGAAATTTATAAAACATTTGATATATATACTTTTGTAAAAAACTGTTTATCGTAAAAAACTGTATATTGTAAAAAATAATACATCGTATAATTAAAAGTAATGGAAATGGTGTGAGTGCAGAAAATAAAAATGTTTAAAAATAAAAAATAGCAAAAAATAACAAAGGATAAAATTCACTAGATTGTTTCTTTTTTCTAACATTTTCTTAAAAAACCATTAGGAAAGGAGCTAAAAATTTTCAATTTTTGACCGCACACACTGATAGACTTTTAAAAATAAAAACAAACAACAAATACCATCAATCGGAGTCTTTACAAAACGGTTTAAAAACGTTTTAAATTAAAACAATTTAAAAATAAATGCTAAAGTGAGACTGTTGAACTAAAAAAAAAAAGTTATACTTAATACTAAAATCAGACATTTTAGTTACAAAACGTAGATTAAACCGCATAGCCTAAACCTTGGTAAAGACAAACCTCTTTAAACTGAAAATTCGCTAACTTCTTAAGCGTTTTAACTCAAAACATTCTATATTAGAAGCGCTACCATTAAAAAGTTTTTAAATAGGTATTACTAAAAAAACTCTTAGTGTTTGGAATAAGGCCCCCTCAATTTGCAAAAGGACCCCCTAAATTCACTGCCCCCTCCCCAATGGGGGGAGTGGGATACCCTAGCCATGGCTCTACAAACACAGTCTTGCGATGGATGTATTGAAATTGTGCTTATTTTATTATTTCTGCTAAAAAAGGAAAAAATATAACTAGCAATTTCTGCTGAGAAAAAGTTAAAGTATAATTAACTAATAAAAATTGAAAATAAGATGCGTATTCAATAAGATGCATTACTTGATTATAAACAATTCAATTTCTGCAAAATAAAACTTATTGAAGATGAAAAAATGTTTAAGAAGCACTCAGATGCACTCATTTATTACCACATATATACTCATCATATCTATATTCGTTATATAATATGTATTTAGATGCACAGTATGGTGTGAAATAAAAGATCTTTAGATTTTTTTTTTTTAACTATGAATAACTTGCGGTTAATATAAATTGCATTTAATACTCAGCAGCAGTAAAATATTATTTAAGTCCAGAGGTAGAGAATAATCCAGAGTTGTTGTTCCAACAAGATAGAGCCACAGTCAACGCAAATTGTCCAACTATGACTCTGCTGAGAGAAATTTTGGCAATCAAATAGTATCGCGTTTTTCTAATTTGAATTGGCCACCACGTTTGCCCATTTTAATGGCTACTTTTTTTTCTCTTGGGTTACCTAAAGGGTAAAGTGCATGCCAACAATGAAGAGTCAACAAAGAGCTTAAGAACAATATTTGAGAAGAAGTAAGAATACAAGGACCCAGGTTTCTACTATGCTTAATTTATCTCGTTTTTTAAGATTTTTCGATCTCATTTTTTCATATTTATGATTTTCAAAAATCATGAATTGGTGTGTTAACATTATACGTGCTAGTAGTCACGACAATAAACGTGTTAGTTAATTTGATAAACGTGTTAGTTAGTTACCCGTGTGTTTTAATGACTACAGTAACTAAAATGGAATATGAAGAGAATTAAAGTTTGTATAGATAAACCCGAAATCTTAAACATAAGTTAAAACAATACTAATATAATAACGCAACATCAATATGACAACGTTGACAATGACGTCGTCTAATTCTGATTCAGATATTGCCATATGCGATAATTTTGATTAATCGGCGTCAAATAAAAAAGATTAAATAATAATAAAAAAGTTATTCATTATGTAAATTATAACGTTATTTATGTTATATTGTGTAGATGAGATTACATAAATTGTAAATAATTATTGATGGAGGGGGGGGGGGGGCAAATGCCCCTACTGCCCAGTCGGTTGCTACGGACCTGAATAAGAAAAGTAAAATCTAATTGCAAACAAAAAAGTTGTATTTAAAAAAAAGTAATTGCAAAAATGTTTCATGCAATTGGAAACTCATAAAGTGTAATTGCAAAATAAATAGTTTGAGCAAGCTGCGTTTAAATTTCAATCAACATTTATTCTCAAACTTACATATATTCACACCAATTTTTGGCTATGCAGAATGACTAAAAAGTGCAACTTTAATGAGCTCATTTGTTTGCTAAATAATATTCAAAAGCTAACTTTTTTTAAATTGGACCCGTCATTAACCGTCAATATTCCGTCAAGATTTATTCCGTCAAGATTTACAATGTGTATTCAGGCAAATATAATAGAAATTTCATTATGGATATATAGTGTTATTGTATTTAAAAATACCAAAATGACCTTAAGTATGTATAACTTACCTTCCATTGACGAAACAAATTCTTTTCCATTTCTATCAAAATTAGTCGATAGTATTTGAAACATTTTACTTATTTTTATGTTCTTGATATATACATCGGGACTGATTCCCTGCTCGTGCATGTTTATTGTAATATTGTCAAATTGAAGACCTTTTAATAATTTTTTACCCATATTTGCAAACAAACGACTATGAAAAGCTGTTTTAGTAAAGTTAACTGGAATAGAGTAGTTTTCGGCATTGTAATCAGTAAGCAGTTTCTCACCTGCTGTTAACTCATGTAATACCTCAAAACCTAGGCATATTCCAAAGATTGGGTAATAAATACCTTTATTGTTTAAGTCTTTTGCCACTTCAAAAGCTATTTTTGCAGCATTCCAATAGTTTGATTCGTTAAATGGAGCTGCACCACCAGGAAAAAGTACACCATTAACTTTTTTCATAACTCGTTTTATTTGTAGTTTATTCCAAGATGACACTATAGGCACTACTTGGGCGCCTGCCATTTCTAAAAACTTGACGTAAGAAGCTGCGATATATGTAGTATTATAACCAAGAATAATTTCAAGCTCTCGATTTGTTCGTTGAGAAATAATCCCAACAACAGGACGTAAATTTAATTTTGTTGCTATGGAATGACAAACAACTAAAAGTAAACAAGTGAATAAAAATAATCTGTTCGTTATCATTTTACAAATTTTCTACAAATAAAGTTGTTTTCTACAAATAAAGTTGTTTTCGTAGGAATCTTTATTAAACAACTTTATTTAAAAGAGAAAGCAAGGAAATTTATTTTTATACTCAAAATGAGACAAAACGCCAGGAACAGAATTTAAATTCAATGAATCGAATAAAATTTCGATAAAAATCTATTGATTTTAACTTTGAAAGTTTTTATTTAATAAAAATTGATTAAACATACAAATATATTTTTAAATATACTTCTAACCATACTGAAAACAGCTATAACCAAACATATAAGTTTTGAAGTATCGTTATAAAAGATTGAAGCCTATTAAATAACAAAAAAAGCAATCATGCTAAAATAAGGAAGAGTTTCATGAAAAAATTTACTCTTTGATAAAACTTCTAATAAAACTCAGTAACTGCGTATGTAAAAACCAAAACTTAACAATGTTTTTGTATACTTTATTTGTTGTTAAAAGTAACTTTAATTTACGCATATGCGTTACAGTATAAAAAATTCAATACCATTTTATCTCAAAGTTTATTTATTTTTTTCTCTAAAGATAATGTTTTTCCAAAAATGTTTTTCAACTTTTAATAAATTTATTCTACATTTAATATTCTTTCGATGTTTTTAAAATTTCACTATATATATATATAAATTTCCAAAATTCCTTTATATATATATATATATATATATATATATATATATATATATATATATATATATATATATATATATATATATATATATATATATATATATATATATATATATATTTCCAAAATTCCTTTTTTGCACAAGATAAAAATACATTACCGTAGAAAATTTGTATATAAAATTAAAAAAGTTTTTTAACCAAACTGAAGATGACTATAGTCGAAAAATGTATTGTTATTTTATTAGTTAAATAATAGGTTTTTATTAATAAGTGGAAAAAGTTTGCTAATTTCTCAATTGTTTTCAAACCATGTTTTTACACAACATAATGTGCTAAACGATCGCCCTAGTGTAAATGTTGTTGCTGGTAAAGTTTGTAAAACTAGTAAGGCAAGTATCACTTGGATAAAATTGTGTAAAAGGTAATAAGCTAATGAAATTTTGACTACTTTTGTATTCTCGCTTCGTTCCAAGAAATAAGATAAATTTGTGTAAAAAGAAAATAAACTGATAAAACGAAGATAAAATTTGTTTAAAAGGTAATAAGATAGTAGTAAATCTTGGCTACTTTTGTACAAAGGATCCAAAATCGAGGTAAAAAGAGTCGAAGTCGGAGTAAAAAGAGTCGAAGTCGGAGAAAGTCGGAGTCGAGAAAAAACTCCGTCGGAGTCGAGAAAAAATCGGAGTCTCGATAAAACTTTGTTATAAATTAAAAAATTAAACTATCTAGTTGATAATTAAACATTGTTCTTATATTTATTTTTTTTAATTTTATATATTTCGATTTAAAATTAAAAATAAACTTTAAAAAAATTTATGTTTATATATTTCTTTGTACTTAGATATTTTTCTTATCACAATCTTTTAACGAACAAGTTATATCTAATAAATGGCTTTCTAACCGGCATTGGTTAGGAAGAAGGCGTGAACTTTCAGTTAAATGCCCTTTCGCCATGCTCTGTAATAAAGACTTCTTGGGGTACCTATAGTAAAAACTGAAAAAAAAAAAAATTTAAAACAGTATTTATTCTGAAGATTTTTTAAAATAATATTTTAAAAAGATGAAAACATCTATCATTTCATCAGAAAGTGAACTACAAAACTTTGTGACAAATCTGGAAGACGAGGAGAAAAACTCTTTCTGCTTCCGAGGAAGTTGCTTGAACTCTGTGGATGGCTTGTTCAAATTTCAAAACTGCTGCTGATTTCACACCAGTTACCAATTGGTGAAGGTCTTGAATTTTTTTAGCTTTTTAGCTGTTAATTGATTTTGATATAAAACTCCTTGAATTTCGGCAAAAAAAGATGTCGATTGTGATGGTTCTTCTTGTTTGCTTTTAGCGCAATCATCTGATTTTGTTTGGAGACTATTTTCTTTTGCTGCAAATAGTTAATCAAATAATTTTGCAGCATAAACTTGAATATCTTTTTTAGAAGCGTAAAAAATGTGTGGTTTTTATTTTTAAAAAAATCGGGATTGTGCAAATAACGACTCAATGATACCAACATGATGTTTTTACGATTTTCGTATCTGGAGATACGTCTCAGCAAAATTAGAACTCATGTTATTTTCTAGTTCCTTCAATTTCCTTACTAACGTTTCCATAACGATGTCACACAAAATTGTTGTATTTGGTTTTTCCAAGCGAACTGCAGCGTCAGCAATGACTTCCAATAAGTCAGACAGCGATTTTAAGAAATCCAAGTCAATTTCATCTAGCATGTATAAGCAGTTTAGTTCTTCGAGTGTTTTTTTTACAGCTTCTAAGCAATCCAAAAATCTTTTGATCATCTGAAAAACACTGTTCCATCTAGTGCGGTTGTCGAGCAACAGTCCTTTGTCATGCGAAGATCCGTAAATTTTGTGTATTATTCTTTTAAGAACTTCATATCGAAACGATGAATATTTTAAAAACTTAATTAGTATTCAAAGTTTCTGAAGATTTTTTTCAATATTTTCTTCATATTCAATCTCATTCTCCAAATATTCAATAAAAAACTCTCCTTTAGTCTCTCCATCAGTTTCCGTTTCTGTTTCAATATCCAATTCAGTTTCTTTGTTCACAGTTTCGCGACAATCTTTTTTAGCGTATAATCACAAACACTCAAATGAATTGAATGATTCTGGCAGATTTGATGTGGAAACTTAAATATGGTACCCAATTTCACTATCCAGCTACAGTCATCCGTAGTTTTACCTGCAACATCTTCATCATCTATACCGATTTCTTTTAATTTTTGCATTATCAAAATGTTTAATGTTTCGGCAGAAGAAGGAGTTGGCAATCTTACCATTCTCAAACAATATGTTCGCTCGTGATGAACATTTAAATTGTAGTATCTTCTACCTCTATTGCTACACCATTCGTCACCTGTTAGTCCAAATTTTTCTCCTTTTGTTTTCAATGTAGCCAATTCAGCTATCATTAAACATTTGGCTTCAGCATGAAACATCTTAATTTTTTCTGAAATTGTGAACGCTGACTTGGGCAAACTATGCCTATAATTTTCATAAAGCATTCTAAGTGTTTCAGATTGAGTTATGGACCTGATCGAATATCCATCAAGAGCTGTCAACTTGACATCTTTGTCAAAACTGGTCTGGAGCTGGATGGTTTTAAATCTATTTTCTCGCAACTTTTGACGTGACCAATTAGGCCGTTTGTGCTGCTTCCTGGACAAGCAATTCTTTTATGGCATTTTTTGCAATCTCCGTATTTCTTATCACTTACCACAACTTTATCAAAGTATTTCCACGCTTCCGAAACCATTTTTCTCTATAAAAGAAAAATTATCAATTTGACTGTGATAGATATTTGTTCTTAATTTTATTTTAATTGTGATAAGTTATCACATTTTAAGTTGTTAATTAAGTTATCTATTCTAATAGGTAAGTATAATGAAACATTAATTATTATTATTTTTTATCAGTGATTACATAATATCGCCACAATGCACAGTGGGCCGAATATTAGACTTATGGTGGACGAAGTTATTTTGATCATACGATATACGACATTTTTTATTTTTTTATTTCGTCATTAAAAAAAAAGAATACAATGCCGTTTTATATAAATAAAATTTACATGACCGGGGCTAAAAGAAGACAAAATTTGCCTTATCACTACGCCCCGACGTGCTTTCATCAGCAAGCGTGTACAATCATTAAAATGTAAACATAAAATTACTTTGTACGATATAAAAAATAAATAAAAATTTTACAAGTATGTTAAGATCAGTAACTAATCATTAATCAAAAAAAAAATCGTAAAAATAAAAAATAAAAAATAAAATAATAATAATAATAGTTACACATAAAAATTAAAAATAAGTTAATAGAAAAGTTTGAGGAAAATTTAAATTTAAGACCAGTTAATAAGATAGTTGTTAAAAAAAAAAAATTAAAAATTAAAAATAAAAAAAAAGACGAAAAAAAGAATCTTAAAAAGAATTTAATTCATTAACATCGTTAAGAAGTTTTTGTTTTAGTTTTTGTCTGAATAGAGTAAGCAAAGAACAATTTTTCAGCTAGTTATTTAACAAAGTGTTCCATAATTTAGGACCTCTGAGGGCAATAGAAAATTTAGCAACCAAATAGTGCATTTTAGATTGCTCATAATTGTAATTTGAAAACCTTGTAGGGAACTCGTGGTTAATTTTATTGAAAAGTGTATTAAATATTATAGGAGTTAATTTATTATGAAATTTGTACATAACTATATAAGAATTTGATAAAGGTTCAACTCAAAAACATTAAGTATGTGATGATTTTTAAATAGTTCTTTAGAATGTGTAAAACGACCTGCACCTGAAATAATTCTGACAGCGTGTTTTTGTCTACTAAGCAATTTTTTAACTTTAATTACATTAGAGCTGCACCATGCAATATTTGCATAGTTTATATAACAATGAATGAGGGAGAAATATAAGATTTTTAAACAGTTTTGGTTTAATAATTGCTTAGCTTTGTATAGAATGCCAATATTTTTTGAAACTTTATCTTCTAACGTTCTTATGTGCTCTCTCCATGTCAAGTTTTCGTCAAGTATTACTCCAAAAAACTTTAATGGTGACTCTCTAATTATTTTAGAGTTACCAATATTAAGATCAGGAAGTTTTAATGGAATATTGTCTTTATCGTGAATTCTATGAAAAAAAGTATACTTAGTTTTATTTAAATTTAATGATAATTTGTTTGCCTTAAACCATTCCGCTAGGTTTAAGAGTTTTATTTATTTATTTTTATTTTTAGGTGCCCCAAGAAGTCCTAACGGTCTTGTCACAGAGCACCGCGGAAGTGTATTTAACCGGGAAGTTCACGCCTCCTTCCTTACCGTGACGCAAAAATTTGTCCAGAGCTCGTTTCGAATAAATTTTCAAATATTTAAAATATTTGAAAATTTATGAAAGTCGTTTACATAAATAAGGAATAACAGTGGACCCAGAATTGAGCCTTGGGGAACACCGCAAGTTATAGTCAAGTAGTCAGTTTTTCCTTCTTCGTGTGCTATGCATCGTTTTCTATTGCTTAGATAACTTTTGAGCCATTCTAAATATGTGCTTTTAATTCCATAACTTTCAAGTTTTTTTTATCAGAATGCCATGGTCTACTGTATCAAAGGCTTTGCTAAGATCTATAAAAACTCCGAGGGTAAACTTACTTTCGTCAAATGTTTTAAATATATCGTGAACAGTATTAATAATGGCATGGTCAGTTGAATACCCTGGCTGAAATCCAAATTGTTTATTATATAGAATATTATTTATATTAAGAAAAGTTAAAATTCGGTTATACATAATTCGCTCTAAGATTTTCGAGAAGCAAGAAAGAATTGAAATTGGTCTGTAATTTTCAGGATTTGAAATGTCTCCTGATTTGAAAGTAGGTATGACCCTCGCAATTTTAAGTTTCTCCGGATAAATACCTAATTTTAAAGATAGATTAAAAATATGTAAAAGAGGGATTGTTAAGTATTTTATCGATTTTTTAATTACGTTACTACTAATATTATCATACCCCACACTTTTGTTTAGTTTTAAAAGATATACTGTATCTAAGAGTTCCTTTTCAGTAATTTCATAATTATCCATCTTAGAGGTCTTATTAGGAGTAAAATATGACTCAAAGTTTACTTCAGTAGTTTCTATTTTCGACGCTAAAGTGGAACCTACACTGACAAAAAATTGATTAAGTGATTCAGTAATTAAAGATTTATTTGTAACCATGAGCGAGATCTCAACTCGTTCTCGTTTCTCGTGAGAAATGGCACTTCTCGTGAGAAACGAGAAATAGAAAATTCTCGCGAGAAGTAGAACGAGACTTAAATATTATATTATTTTCCAAATTAAAAATTATCATAATTTACAAAATGTTTAATAATTTGTGTTTTTAATTAATTAATATTTTGACTCCGTGATTTTAATAAATCTAATTAAATTTTTAATTAGATTTTTAATTCGATTTTTTATTAGATTTTTTTACAAAATCTAATTAAAAAATCTTAAATTTATCAGTGGAATTCAACTTGACACATATTGTTCATATTGAAAAGAAATATTCTTGCCTCATTTCAACGATCAAAAATGTCTCAAAGAAAGAACAAAATCTGGAGATGTTTTCAAAAAACAAGTGACGGTGTTGAATGCAAGGCGTGCAAAAAGTCTTTGAAAACAAAAGATGGAAACACAAGCGGACTTCATCGCCACCTCAAAAAAAACCACAGCCAAGATTACGTTGAGTATTCTGAAAAAACTGACGACTCTCTTCTTCCTTCTCCTAAGAAGAAACAACGAACCATGGTCAAAATGCTTGAAACAAAGTCCAATTATGACAAAGACAATTCTATTCAAAAACAGTTTGACTCTGCAATGCTGGATTACTTTTGCACTGATCTGGCATCCTTTTCAGCAGTCGAAGGAAGAGGTTTCAAGAAATTGTTTGACATTGCAAACCCTAAACTGAGCCTTCATCACAGAACAACATCTTCAAGAAAGCTTTCAATTCGGTAAAGAGAAGTTCAAGCTGGAATGAAGGGCATAACAACGGAGATTACGCCAAATCTAAAAAGTGCTGCATTTACTTCTGACCTTTGGACTTCTAGAGCTCAGGATAGCTACATCTCTTGGACTTTTCATGCTATTGAAGAAAATTGGAGACTACATTACTGGACACCCCATGTCCAACAGTTCCCAGGCAGACACACAGGTATCTTAATTGAAGGAAAGCTGGATTCTTTCTTAGAAGAACTAAATTTGCCTGCTAATTTGCCAATGTACTGCGTAAACGATTAGGCAAGAAACATGAAACTTGCAGTCAAATTGTCAAAGCGCCTTGACCAATACTTGTGCAACAATCATATTTTGCAATGTGCAGTTCGAGACTCATTTGGATTGACTGCTGGAATGGATGATGCGTTGCAAACATGCAAAGATTTGGCTTCTTTAACTCACCAGTCAACAGTTGCAGCTGAGTTGCTTGAATCAGAATCAGACGCTCAAGGAATCAATTTTAGACAGTTACGCCAATCTGTTGACACAAGATGGAACTGGATTGCATGGCTTCTGTCCTACATCTAAAGAGTGCAATTATCAGCTTATGTGCAAAACAAAGATATTTTTTCTTCAAAGACCATCAGTGCATCACAGTGGAAATCAATCGAGGGAGCAGTAAAAAGTTTGGCACCACTTAAAGAAGCTACAGAAACGTGGTCGGCTGAGTCTATTCCAACAATTAACACTGTCGCCGATTCTCTTTATTTAATCCATGACAAAATTGATCAATTTGTTGAGACGGATGGAAAAAATGGCTACGGTGTCTTGTATGCAAAAAACTTGAAAAGCTGCATTAAGAAAAGATTTCCTCTTTGTCACACTGGAAGCTTATTGAGTGCTGCAGCAAACTACTTAAATCCTGCTTTAAAGGGACTTCACTTAAAGCTCTTCAAAAAATTTCAAACAACAAAGGAATGGTTAGCCTCACAGGTTAAGGATAATGTTGAGCGCCAACCTGTTGCCAGAGTCCTTTCAGCAGATTTGTCCCCTAATTCAAAACTGAAGCGCAAGTTAAACGTCAGACTTGAAACACAAGAGCCAACATCTGAACTGAATCATATTTTGAGCGAAATGTGCTAGTATGAATATCTCCCTGATGCCAAAAAAGACTTTCCGATTCTTGATTGGTGGAAATCCAGAAAAAGTAGAACAAATCATCTTAATCAGAGAAAACATTGTCTTGTTGGAAAAGTTTGGTAAAAAAATTCTGAATTAATATTTGAAAAAGTTATTTACATTTGACAAATGTCATTTGTGTCTATTTGTCAAAACCATGTTTACATTTTTTTTTTTACTTGGATTTTAATAAATTTGTTTTCGAAAATTGTTAAATTTCTCGTCTCGTCTCGTTCTCGGTCTCACGAGAAGTACTAACTTCTCGTCTCGGTCTCGTCTCGGTTTGAAAAAACCTAGTCTCGCTCATGGTTATTTATTTGTAATAGTTTTATTTGCAATGTTTAGATTTATAGGAAGGCTATTTCCGTCAGTTTGTTTCGTGCCAATTACTTCCTTAATAATGTTCCAAGTATTATTTGGATCATTTTTATGTTGTATTAAATGCTCAGTATAGTAATATTTCTTTGATTTTTTAATAACCATCTCAAAAACACGTTTATAATTTTTGTAATTAGTTTCATTATTGAAAGTTTTTTTTTTGAGAAACTCGTTATATAATCGTTGCTTTTTTTTTGACGACTTTATAATTCCAGGCGTTATCCATGGATTCAATGTTTTTTTTTTCTCACACATTTTGTAACTACATGAAAAGCCGTATTGTAAAGTTGTTGTAATTTATCAATAAACTTATCGTATGCCTTATCTGGGTGTTAAATATCAAGGAGGTCATCCCAATTTAAATCTGATAAAAGAGTATTAAAATTTTTCATGGATTTTTCATTTATATTTCGCGTAATTTTTTTAACTTTTTGTGCATAAATGTTATCATATTTTTGTGAGATAAGAAATACAGGGAAGTGGTCTGAAATGTCGCATTTAAATATTCCTGTTTTTATTTTTGATTTGAATTCATTGGTGATTATTTGATCAATAATTGTTGCGCTTTCTCTAGTTATTCTTGTGGGTTTATCAATTAGTGGAATATAGCCTTTCTGATATATGACGTTAAAGAATTTATTTATATTTGTATTTAAATGACGCATGTTCAGGTCAAGGTTGAAATCACCTACAAAATAAATGCTTTTATTTTTGCTTAATTTATTTCTAATTATGTTTTTAATATGATTTTCGAATTGTTTTTTTGAGCCGGAAGGTGGTCTGTATAAAACGTGGATGATAATGTTTTTTGTGGTTTTATTTATTATTTCCACACATAGTGATTCACAATCATTAGTGGTTGAGCACAAATCTTTTTTTAGCTTGTATGACAAAGAATTACTTATAAATGCACACAAACCCCCTCCTTTCTTCCCAGATCCTCTAATTGATGAATAACTTTATAATGTGGTAGCTGAAAATTTGTATTTGTCTTGATATATTCATCAGTACACCATGTCTCGCTGAGACTAATAATTTTAAAATTAAATTTAACCTCGAATAAAAATTGTTTAAATAATTCAAAATTTTTTGAAAAACTCCTAATATTTAATTGCAAAATTGAAAATGAATTTGCATCTAGTCCTTGCATTATGTTTTCAGTTTTAGGGTCATAATATAAAGTATTAATATTTTGAAATACTTTGTTATTACTAAAAAAGTTAATATCCGGGTCAGAATGCTTATCTAGAAGTATTATATTTATTTTGTAATGAATTAAATTCTGATTTTAGTGTAACATTATCTTCATTCATAAGTAGAATATTTTATATAAACTGTTAAATCATATTTTTCCGAAAAAAAAAGGAAAGAAAAAAAAATAATAACAATAACAATAATAAAAAAAAAATTCTAAATATAAATGATAAGCTAATTAAGCACTCGCTTTATTTTTCCTAAATTCTCTAACTATAAGTTTATCATATTTTATAGTAGGATATTTACCATTTTTTCTATGCATCTTCATTTCTTCTACGAGTTTTTTCCTTATGACCATTGTTTCAAAAGATTAGTGGATGTATATTCCTGATCTTTTAAGTCGATTAGATGAATGTAGTACTTTTATTTTGTCTTTAGATTGTAGAATTTTAACAACAATTGTTCTAGTTTTATTTTCTTCTTTTTTTCCAATTCTGTGAGCCCTCTCGATATCAACGTTCTTAATATTTAATTCGTTTTCAAACAAAATTAATAATTTTTTTCAGTTTCATCCCAGGTTTCTTGATCGTTTTCGGGAAGCCCGTCGATGCGAAGATTATTCCTTCTGAGTCTATCTTCTAGCTGTCGTAATTTATTCTTTTCCTCTTTATGTATACTATTTTTGTTTTTAATTTTCTTTTCCAATTCGCATACCTTTTTTTCTTGGATGTCTTGAGTAACTGTTAGGCTTTCTTCGATATCTTTATTTGTCTTTACTGGGATTCTTACTCTCTCGGTAATTTCTTTAAATTTAATGTTTACCTTTTCGTTTTCTTTTTTTAAAGAGTCGCAAAATTGTTTTGATTTTTGTATTTCATTAAGTAGCTCATTTATTTTATCATTAGTTATTTTTAAGTTACCACTGAAAAGCTTAAAGATATCTTTCTGCTGTTTTGAAAACATTTCATGAAAAATATCGCGAACGACATTTGTTGATATTTGTATTTCATCTGTATTCCCCGTTTCGTTAGATTTCTTTCGAACATCAATATTTTTTTTATCCATTTTATAGTTTGTTGTTTTTATTAAAAATAAAAAAATAAAAAAATTTTCAAAAAATAATTATTTCCTCTGAATAAAACACGTCTGCATGCCGCAACTACGATTAAGCAACGTTATTGTAAAAAAAAAATGTATTAGGTGTTGAAAACTTACGTCGTTGTTACTTCAACCAGTTTTTGTATATATTATAAATAATGATCTTGACTTAAAATTTTTTTTTATTAAGGTAAACTATTAAATAGTAAAAATACATTAACTAATATCACACACGCATAATTTTTTAAAAGTTACTGTTTACAATCTTTGCTTAAAACTTAAAAAATTCTTGCTTTTTTGATAAAAAAAGATATTTTATTATGCATAACATTTTATTAAACCATAATTGATTTTGTGGATTTAAAAACTTCTATTATTAAAAAGATACTATTAGGTATTGTGGTTTATTCTCCTCCGGCTAGTTGCCATACAGAGACCACCATACCAAGGCACGCAAAGTCATGTTCATCCCCCATGAAGGAGCGTCATAACCGCTTTACGGCTGAGAGTAAAGTGAATTTCGGAAGAACGAAGTTATCTTAGAGCGAAAGATAGAAGTAGTCGTGTTAGAAAGATAGCATAGAGAAAGCGGACAGGATTGCACATGATGTTAGATTGTGCAATAGGTGGAAAACATGCTGAAATTAGGTTAACCTAATGACAGCAGTTACGTATTAATTAACAATCAATTCGAGAATTAATTTTGAATAAATGCGTAACAACAAAAAGATACTATTATACTCAAAAGAGTTTTAGAAATAGTACAATGGAAAAGTACGAGAATGTTTTATTATATGGTTTTGAATAGAATAAGCTTTTTTTTGAGGTTTTTTCAACCACCACTACTAGGCCCACTGTGCATTACTAATTGCTTTGTGATGTAAATTAGTGTTGGCATTGAACAAAGAGAACACTTACATTTTGTTAACAACATGAACTATTGTAAAAGCAGCGTAGAAATAAAATAAGAACTTAATTATTTTACAAGTAAAAATTGTTATTTTCTAAAAACCTCGTTGAAGTTCCGTCGAGGTTTCTCGATTTCTCTCGAACTCTATAGAAAATTCTATAGAATTTCTATAAAATTCTATTAAATTTCTATAGGCTATATGTTTCAAAAGTTTATAGAAATTCTATAGAAGCTTTTTTCCTGGGTATGTTGTATACGATATAAGTCTTTAAAATGTGAGGCTCAGTTTGCACAATCTAGACAGATGCAGACATACTAAGTTAAATAGTGCCCTGTTGGCTTCACAAATTCAACTCTCTAATGGGCCAATTAGAGAATCTAAGTATGGAATGTAAATTGTTTGTCTGAAGAACACCTCAACACTTATGTAATTTGTTGCAAAATTTCAAAATCCTTTGAAAATTCCCAACACACAATAGGTACTTTTATTGACCTATCTAAGACTTTTGATACAGTAGATCACAATATCTTACTCCATAAGCTTAAATATTATGTTATAAACGAAAAAAACTCTAAAGTGGTTTGAAAGCTACCAATCAAACTGTAAACAATTTGAAGAGTACACGGGAAAAAACGGCAGTCACATTTAAAAAGTTTTGAGAAAGTATATATTAATCACTTATAAAAGTTTTCATATAAATCGTAGAAG
Organism: Hydra vulgaris; assembly: GCF_038396675.1. Lineage (NCBI taxonomy): Eukaryota > Metazoa > Cnidaria > Hydrozoa > Anthoathecata > Hydridae > Hydra > Hydra vulgaris. Next base: position 57,948,210 of record NC_088922.1, on the reverse strand, counting down.
TAAATTAGAAAAAATTATTTCTTGATTAATTTATCTGAAGTTTGCACTTTTAATAAAATATTTGTAACTTTTATTAAAAATTTTTTTTTCCTAACTTTATGTAAAGACTTTTATAAATGATTAATATATACTTTCTCAAAACTTTAAATGCGATTTGTTTCTTGTAATAATGATTATCAAAAAGATTTATTAGATATATCTTGCGGTGTTCCTCAAGACTCAATATTGGGCCCCTTCTTATTCTTGATTTACATTAATGACTTAAATAAAGCTTTAAACCTAATTAGTATTTTGTTCGCTGATGATACTAACCTATTCCCCAGCAAGCACATAACGGTGTTTCAACGTTGCGAATTGGTTGATATATGGTTGAAAATAACGATATAAATTTCAATGTTCTTTCAACGTAAGTTCAACGCTAAAAAAAAACATTGAAAATTTCAACGTTAATTTAACGTTTATTTTTAACTAAAAATAAACGTTGAAATTTTTTAACGTTGAAATTTATATAGTTAAAAATAAACGTTGAAAATTTCAATGTTTATTTTTAGTGTTTTTTAAACGTTGAAAATGAATCAAAGTTTTCCGATGCAAAAGTACTAATATTTCGGTGTTAAAATAAAGTTTAATATTGCACATAAGTTTCTGCGTGGAAAAGTTCTTTAATAACTTTTAATAAAAGTATTGTAATAAAAGTGAAAACATTAAAAGATTATATACTATAAAAATAAGTATAATTTTGAAGAAATTATAAAACATTTATAAAAATTTCCATTATACACAAGTTTAAAAATAGTCTTTTTCCATTGTGTACTAATAAGATGCTTTGTGTACTATTAGGTATGTTACATGAAAATTTTAAATTGATTAATTACTAGATTGTTATATACCATTGGAAAGAGCTTTAGCATTAGTAGTATTTAATGGTGAAAATCAAACAATTCTACAAAAAGTTATACGATTTTAAGTAGCAAATTTTTGATATATGGATTTGTTGAAGAAACTGTGAATCAAAATAAGGTTTTTCTTTACGTAAATTGTTATAACTTTGACAATTCTTATCAAAACGTCTATAACTTGGTATTAAAAGAAAGGTTACAATTACTTGGTATCAAAAGAAAGGTTAAGATTAGGCTACAAATTTATCTGGGGGTATTTATGGGGGCTAGAGGGGAACCAAACTACCATTTATAAAAAAAAAACTTTTTAAAAATAAAACGAGCCCATTTTAATGAAATTTGTAACTTTTATATACAAGAAATTATTATAACTTGCTACCAGACCATTGCCAAATATGAGAGGTGTATTTTTGGAGTTAAGGGTGGATGGTGGTGTGATATTTTAACACAGCTTATTATCAAAAATAAATAATTAATATAAATTTTTTATTTTTATTAAAATGAATAAAATTGATATAAAATACAAAAATTATATATATATATTTCTTTTTTATTTACATTTTCACAACGACATATTAGTTACAAATTTTTCACATCGTAATATAAGCAAAATATACTTCCGTTACAAAAGATTATATTTAACCAAATACTGATAAAATACATTTAACAGAAAAAATAATACTCAGTTAAAAAAGAAGAAACAATTGAAAAAATTAATAAATTAAGGAAAGCATTAGTTGAAAATATTATGAAGGACTTGTTAAGATAAATTATATTGTTATAGGGAACTCTTAGAAGACTGAATAAGTCTTATCATCGAGAACCTTGGGTATTATGCAAGATACACATAAGTATATATTTCATTTCTTTACAACATAGGTAATTGGTTTAGGGTGAGGGACGCATAACCATCCCCACCCCTCCCCGCCTCTCCAATCTAAAAAAAAAAAAAAAAAAAAATTTTTAAATGCAATTTTAATAAATTTAAATTAATATTATTCAAAATAATAGAAATTAGTATAAAATTTCTTTACCATATTACAAGATGAATCAAAGTATAAATATTTTTAGTAAATGGAGCGTTGTATCACCTCCCACTTTAATCTAAAAGAAAAAGAAAAACTAAATATTGTTTTGAAACAAAGTTGTAATTAATTTGTGTTGGCTTTTAGGGGAATATTTAAAAGTTTAAATTTCAATAATGAAATTTAATAAAAATCATTGTTAATAAGAGACACAATGAGAACGTAAGCCAGAGCCGTATATCGTAAAATTGCAAGTTACACCATTTGCAGTTTAGTCATTCCATGCTAAATCAGCACGACATGCCACTTTTTACTTTTGGTTCTATAAAATTTTCTCATTATTTGTCATTATTTTCTCATTATTGTCATTATTTTCTCATTATTTCTCATCATTGATTTTTTTTTTGTTAATTAAACCTAAAAACCTTAAAAATAAACAAACAAACAAACAAACAAACAAAAAACAAGTAAAAAAATACTTTATTTAATCTAATCTAGTGAAAGAATTATTTAATGTCTACAGTATTTTGTATAAATACTTTAAAAAATTAAAACATTTTGTAACGTGAAAAACTATACACTAAATTTCATTCAAATTTTCAAAAAAAATTCATTCGATATTTTCTCAAACAACTTTTTAAACAGTGTAATACATAAGAAAACTAACTAAGGAATAAAAAATTTGACATATGCAGGCTAATCTGGAATGACTTGGTACCTTTTTGCACCACTTGCGGTACCTAATTTGCAAGTCACACCGCTTGCAGGTACTTTTTTGCAAGTCACACCACTTGCCGTACATTATTTATATATATGCAAATGGTATACATTTACGTATCATTTAGCTTTATTTATATATAATAAATACTTATATCATAAAACTAATATTTAGAGATGTGACGCGTTTATTTTGTTCTTCTTTTTTTGGTCATTTTTTTGAAAAATAAAAACGCAGGGGCCTGTTTTTTTGGGAAATATTCAAAAAATTGTTATTTAAGCTACTAAATTTAAATTTAATAGCAATATTTGAGTTCATAGTTTCATTTCTGATTTAAATAGGACAATTACTGAAATTTACTGAAATTCTTTCTATTTTGGTATTCTTAAATGTTAACACATTTTGAGCAGTCCTGTCTAAAAACTTCTCAGATAATTTTATTTTCCTCTAGTCATTTTCCAGTTAATTTTTATCAAAATTATTTATTTGAAAAATTGGGGGGGGGGGGGGGGCGCAGGGTATGTATATAAATATATATATATATATATATATATATATATATATATATATATATATATATATATATATATATATTTATATACATAAATACATATATATATATATATATATATATATATATATATATATATATATATATATATATATATATATATATATATATATATATATATATATATATATATATATACATATATATATATTCTAATTCACTCCCAATATAACTTCAAGCACCTACTATTAAATTAGGAGTTACTATGAAAAAAAAAAGTAGAGTTATAGAGCAAGGATTGACAGAAGACTTAAAGAGTTGTAAATTGTACGAATCAAGAAAACATAAAAGTGAGAGAATTTGAAAGTGTTAAAATGCCGGTAAAAAAACTAAACAAATAGAAGTTTTTAGAGAATTCAGGGACAAGATACAGTAAATTAGTGAGGCTTAGCTGAATGACGAGTCAAGTGAGAATAAGTTTTTGTTGATGGAACTAGAGATTATAACTCCTTTGAGCAGCAACCATGATATAGAGAAAAAGAAAAAGATGCAACTCTACAACAATGGGAAAGAGGCTCAAGCTTAGCAGATAGAGCGGTTCCAACTACATTTACAATGCGTTTTTGGACCTTGTCTAGAAGAAAAAGAGCATTGTTAGAATGGAATCAGGGGTAAGAAAATGATGATCATGATAAAGAGAATCAATCTCAGCAGATACTAATTTAGCAATCGGTTGTATATTTTGTTTACATGAAAGGTTAATAGTAAATGATAATCCAAGAAGACGTAAATAGAGGATTCAGTGAAAGGGTTGCCATTTATTAATACAGGAATGTCAACAGCATTGTGGTAGTAAAATTTGCAAGCCAAAATTTGTGAGCCCCAATCTGTTACAGAAGTGAGATCAGATTAAAGATCGGCTGCCTATTCTAATCGATCAAAAAGAAAAGATTTTTTGTCGAGACAGGGGTTTAAAATTGAGTCATCAGCAAAAAGAGCTACTTTAGATGTAAGGTTGTTGGGAAAATTATTAATGTAGATAAAAAACAAATCAGAATGAAGGATAAAAACTTGAGGTACCCCAGAAATTACTGGAAATAAATAAGACTATCGGCCTTTGAGGATGAACTTAATAAAGCGGTGAGAAATAAATAATTTGATAAACTCAAAAACTTTCCCAGATACACCATTTGAAACAAGCACATGGAGAAACCAGCATGACAAACTTTGCTAAAAACTTTATATAAAATATATAAAGTATTTCAAATATATACATATATATATATATATTTATATACATATATATATATATATATATATATATATATATATATATATATATATATATATATATATATATATATATATATATATATATATATATATATATATATATATATATATATATATATATATATATATATATATACAGTATCGGACAAAACGAGTGCAACCAAATAATGCTAATTTAGTTTCTTTATATAAAAGTGCTGCATTTTTCAATTTAGAGAAATAACTATGTAACTGTTTTGAGACAAAGTTCTTCAAGTTTTATTCATCACAAAATTTATTATTTGTACACGAAAATTAATAAATTAATTAAAAGTATTAAAAAAAAGCTGATTTCCTTCTGGACAAAGCAAGTGCAACTCGACAAAATTTTCACCAAGCTGTATTTCGCTATCAATATTTCGTGGCGAATCCTTTGTTGTCGATCACAGCCTTGCATCTTCGAGGCATAGATTCGATCAGGTGATCAATGAAACTTTGTGGAATTGCTGCCCAGGCCTTTTGGATTTGTTCAAACAGTTGATCCTTATTACGAACGCCTTCACGATTTATTCTGCAGTTGACGATCTCCCACAGGTTCTCGATAGGGTTGAGATCTGGAGATTGAGGCGGCCAATCCATCACCGATAGGTGGTTGTCTTGACACCACTGCTTGACTACTTTTGCAGTGTGTTCCGGATTGTTGTCTTGCTGAAAAACCCATTTTATTGGCATATTCCATTCAGCATAAGGTAACATAACATCTTTCAGGATATTTTTATACATGAAACAGTCCATTATTCCATCGTTTTGATGTATTGGACCTAAACCGTTAGCAGAAAAATACCCCCAGGCTATTACATTGCCTCAACCATGCTTCACGGTCTTATGGCAGTAACGTAAATCGAGGCGTTTTCCGGCCGGTCGACGTACACGGCAAATGACATCGCTCCCAATTATGTTGAACTTCGATTCATCACTGAACAAGACAGTTCGCCATTTCTGGACGTTCCAGTCAATATGAGATGTAGCAAACAGGAGTCTTTTCTTCTGGTTTTTTAGTGAAATCAGCGATTTCTTTGCAGGGCGTCGAAAAAACAATCCGACTTCAACAGCACGTCGTCTGATTTTTCGGTCCGATACAGGCAGCTCTAATTGCTTTTGTATCTCGACTGATGATATCCAGGTATCTTTCTTGACGGATCTGACAATCATAGAATCCTCTCTAGAAGTGGTGGAACGCGGTCTTCCACCTTTGTTATCTGCTGCCAACTTCCCCGTAGAACGATATTTGGAACATAGTCTTGATACGGTTCATTTTTTCATGCGATATTTATCACAAATACTTTTTGTGACATTCCACTTACGTAATCGCCAAAATTTTCTTTCTTAGTACCAATCCAAGGCTGTCGGGAGCCATTTTTGCACTTGAAGTCATAAAAATAATAAAAATAAATAATCACGCTTTTCAAGGCCTACCGTGTTACATTTACCTTGTGATGATACAAAATGCTCTGTGGAACACAACGTCTTGGTTGGATGTGGACTGTATTGATGTAATGAAACACTTGTTGTATTTCACTTCTTGTATTGGTGTTCTTCGATAAAACACTTCGATAAAACTCACTTTGATAAACTGTCTTGATAATACTGACTGATTGACTTCCAAATACTGACTGAATTACATGTCGATTTACATGTCTCTTATATAGTAAAATGAACCTGTGTGAACCTGTTCTGGAAGATTCTAGATGCTTCTTTTCGATGCTTCTGGAAGCTTCTGGATGCGTCTGGATGCTTTTGAATGTTTCTGGATATTTCTGGATGCTACTGGATGCTTCCAGATGCTTCTTCTGGAAACTTCTGGAAGCTTCTGCATGCTTCTGGAAACTTCTGGAAACTTCTGGATACTTCCTTTAATTATTAAAAACTTTCGTGACGTTGACACGGACCAGACTTAAGAAAATGAAACAAACCAAAAAAGTTGCACTTGTTTTGTCCGTTGCAAAATGGCACTTGTCAACGAAATTCTGCATGTGTGCTGTCACCTGTCAGCTGATTGCTTATGTCATGGCATGCTATGACTCCAGACTCCTGAACTGTTTGCGTTGGTAGTATAGTTCGTTTCGTTTTTATGACGTTAAACTAGGAACACTTTTTAGCATTGTTCGATGTTGGTTGCAAATGTTTTGTCCAATACTGTATATATACATATATTTGAAATACTTTATATATTATATATATATATTTTGTCAGGTCAGATTATCCTGCTATTGGTAATATGTAACCCAGTTCAATCTGCTACATGTCCTGCTGCTTTGTAAGATACGCATTTTTAGGCAAAGGCCAGGAGATGCCAACTTCAACTTATAACACTCCCTGCCTTGGGGCTCTTGGTTGAGTAAAGGCTAGAGATGGTGTCTCAAAAAAAATACTCATCTCGGGCAGATGTTAAATGCATCCGGCTACTGTCTTGTAAAGGGCCTCCTAGGCAAAGGCTTAAAGGGTAAACAGATTTTATCTATTGACCAGACTAGCACCCCTTCTTTATCTATTAGGCTGGCGCAGATGTATTTTTAATAAACTGTTTCCAGTTTAAGATGTTAAATGCTAAATCTTCTTGACTCAATGCATGGGTTTTGCTTGTGTCTCTGTTTTTATGACTAGGCAACTCATTCTATTATCTCCTAATAAGGTACAGCTCAAAAACTCAGCTTTATGGTTCTGAGGCCGGCTGGTAGTCAGATTTCCCGAACTGTGTGGTAACTCTCAGAGAGGCTGATTCCATCAACAGCTGAAAATATCAAAGTATTGACAGTGACATGTTGCACATGGATGGTGTTCATGTTTGTACTTTTGGTTTGCATTGTCAAGGCCACATTTTGAGGCCTTTGTTACGGCTTAGGGTTTAATAATAGTTAAGAGGCAATGGCTTGAGCTATTAAACGGTGTACTGAGTACTATCTATGCTTTAAGTCAAGTTCTTTAACCAATATAAAAATAAATAAAGTACCAAAAACAATAAAACACAAATCACCATTATCATCACCATGTTCTTTAAACGTATCATTCACTAATATTCGTGGTCTTTGAAGTAACTTTTCTTCTATTGAGTCTTATCTCTTGCAAAGTTTACCAGACCAACTTGCTCTTTGTGAGACTAATTTGAGTTCAGCTGTATCGTCTTGTGATCTAAGTGTTGATGATTATCTTCCTCTAATTCGTAAAGACTCACATGCTTGGTCTGGACATTTACACTCGTAACAATTCACCCATTTGTCGGGAAACTAGGTTTGAATCCACAGACTATTTTTTTATGTGCTGTTGTTTAACACCACTTCAATCAATTGCCTTTCTCTTTGTTCTATATCGCTCTCCTTCATCTTAAGGCTGCACTCTTTTTGATGTTGTTTCTGATCATATTGACCAAGCCCTCTCGCTTTATTCATCAGCCAATATTTTTTTTGTCGGTGACTTTAATGCTCATCACAAATAATGGCTTGTCTCTAGTGTCAGTGATTCTGCAGGCATTAAAATCCACAGCTTTTGCCTTTCTCAATCCCTAACTCAAATAGTCAACTTTCCAACTCGCTTTCCAGTCAACCCGAATTATTTACCTTCCTCTGCTCAACTTATGTCTTGTTTCTGATCCTAGTCAGTGCTCAGTTTCTCCACATTCACCCTTAGGTGCTTCTGATAACGGTTTGATTTCTTTAAAACAATTATCTCATTCTTCTTCATCAACTGAATCCCTTATCATTGTACCTTTTACAACTACTTTATAGCTGACTGGGACTCTTTCCGTGATTTTCTTCATGATTGGCCCCATTTCCTCTCGACAATTCCAGGTCTAGCTTCGCTCTTCTTCATGGTTTTCTTCACATTTTACCGTTGCAATTTCCAATCAAAACCGTTACTTCCATATCTATCAGCAAAACAATTCTCCAGTAAATAGACGTCTGTTTGATACTGCTAGAAACCATTGTAAAAAGGTTTTGTCTAACGCCAAAGCCCGCTATTCTTAGGTCATGAAACTTCGTATTTCATAACAAAAATTAGGCTCTCGTGACTTCTGGAATAGTATCAATAATAAGAACAAATCTGTAATTCCAACTCTCTTGTATGGTTCAGACTTTGTCATCTCACCTAAAGGCAAAGCTGAATTGTTTGCTAAGAACATTTCATCAATATCATCTCTTGATTCCATTAGTCGCGTTCTACCTTATATAGCCGTCAAACAGGTTGATCCATTTGCTTGACATTCATATTACTCCAGCTTCTGTATCTAAAGTGATTTCCTGCTTAGACTCTTCTACAACTTGTGGCCCGGACAACATACCTGTTATAGTCTTGCAGAAGTGTTCTCCGGAGGTATCGTCTAAATTTTTAAAACAATTTAACAAGTGCTTATCATAGTCTTGTTTTCCAGCCTGCTGGAAAGCGGCATGTGTTATCCCTAATTTCAAAAATTCTGGAGAGTGATCTGATTTATCTAACTAATGTCCCATTAGTATTCTTTCAATCATAAGCAAGGTTTTTGAATCTAGTTAACTTAATAAACAAACTCCTAATCTTGAATCTAATAACTCACTTTCTGATCATTCTACAGCTGATTTGCAAACAGTAATAACTGATAGGTTGTATCGAACATTAGATAAAGGTGTAGAGGTTAAGGCCATCGCTTTTGTTATTTCTAAAGCTTTTGATAAAGGTTAACATGCTGGTCTTCTCCATAAGCATTCTTCTTACGGTGTATCTGATAACATCTTTTAAATTATTGAATCCTTCCTTTCCAATCGTAGTAAACAAGTTTTCCTCAATGGAAAGCACTCTTCTTCTTATTCTGTAACTTCAGGGGTTCCTCAAGGTTCTATCTTTGGTTCTATACTCTTTTTAATTTACATTAACGATCTCCCAGATATTCTCACATCTAAGGTGGCATTGTTTGCTGCTGATACTACCATTTATTCTTGTCATGATAAGAAGCTAATACTCTCTGATTGCTTGGAGGGGATATTTGAGCTTGAAAAAGATTTCACTTCTACTACAGCGTGGGGCTCACAGTGGCTGGTGAACTTCAATACAGATAAAAGTCAATTTTTTTCAGCCAATCGTTATTGCAATAATTTAAATCTTCCTATATTTATGAACGATGATGTACTCGATGAGCCATCTATTCTTCATCTTTTAGGATTAACTCTTACTTCCAATCTTTCTTGGAAACCATATATGAAATCAGTTGCAAAATTAACATCAGCTAAGGTTGCATCTCTTTATCGAGCTCGTAACTTTCTTACTTCGGATTCTATGCTCTTTCTTTATAAATCTCAAATCCGGCCTTGTTTGGAATACTATTGCCATATCTGGGGCAGATCTTCTAATGATGTCCTTTCTCTTTTAGACAAGGTGAAAAAACGCCTTTGTAAGCATAATTGGATCTGCTGTTGCAGCCAACCTCCAACCATTATCACATTGTTGTAAAATTGCTTCTCTTTGTCTTTTCTATAAACACTATAATGGACTCTGCTCTAAAGAGCTAGCACCTCTTGTGCCATCTACTAAAATTCATTCTCGTGTTGCTCGTCATTCAATTAAGTGTCATCTTTTTACTGCGATTATTCCTAACTGCTCCAAAAACTCTTATTCGTCTGGTTTTCTGTAACTTCCAACTCTAATAGTCGTCGATTGCAGCTTTAATGGATGTGAAAATGTTTCTTTTAAAAAAAAAAGGAAATAAAGTAACGTAACCTTATATTCACGTAAATTGATAATTATTATCTATAAGAATAGCAAAATTATTTATTAATCAAATAATTTATCTCGGGATCATATTTATCTTTAAAAGCACCGCCTTAACCCGTTAAAAGTCCATGCCGTATTATTACGCAAACTTAAAGTGGTTTCCAAATGTCCATGCCGTAATATTACGGTTTTATGCATCTCCTTATATTTCCTTTTTGTTCATCAGTCATTATACGTTTACATAATTACAGAGCTTTTGTTTCAATAATTCGCTTTTACACGTGTTCACTTTAATTTTAAATATGACAAATAAGGGAGTTCTTTCAGTGCAAAACTTTTACTCGTGAAAAGATAGATAACTATACATTTGATGAATCAATAATGAAAAAATATATTTGATGAATGATTATTGAAAATGATAATAAAAGATTAATGCTCAAAGAAGGTGTGTGGTATGTTGCAAACACAAAATTTAAAAAGATTCAAGATATGAATGTATAGAATGTGATGACTTTGTGCAGCTCCATGCTTTTCCAATTATCATAAAAAAAGTGATAATTAGTGAATACATTTTTAAAAGTGTTTATGTAGTATGATTTATATATTCTTAAACTTGAATAATAACACTTTGTAGTTTTTAATAATGTTAAAAATAGTAAAAAACTTTTTTTATTCTATTAGTAAAAAAACACAATGATTTTAAAAACACGGGACATTTAAAGACCGCTTCAAAAAAAAAAGTTGGACTAATAGCGACCGTATTTTAAAAACAACACGAGACTGTTAAAGGGTTGAAAAACTCAAACCGTCAATCATTTTGTTGTTTAATCGTGCTTTTTTTTATGAGCATAAAAAGCTAGCTGAGAATGCTCGTTAGGACACATGGCCTTGTAGGTATCACGAAATCAAATGCTTATTCAAGGTTATTAACTCTTGTGTCACCACTTTTTAACTGCAACATTTCTTTTTAAAGTTTGTAAGCTATACATTTTACCCTTATAGGTGGTGTTCATATTGTTGCCAATCTTTCATCAAGTACACTGAGGCATATTCGTTTAGACGCATCAATTTTTCTCTCTTTGTCTTAATTTTTTTCTATGAATTGTCAACTGATATGCATGCAAGTTATTATCAAAACAATTGTTATGTTGTGGGCTAATAAAAATCACAAAAAAAATTTTTCTATGTGTCTTTATTAACATGAGAGTATGTTTGATATACAAAAGTACATTTTTTAATTGGAATATATCTATAGACGCAGTCATATTCTTGACATTAAAAGATGGAAATTAGTAATGCATATGTCCTCCATTACACTGGATCACCTCAAAAATTCTGCCTTACATTGACTCCACTAGTCGTTGAAATGTAGTTTGATCCAACTCGGACCATGCTTCAAGGATTTTACACTTTAACTCAGTAACAGTTTTAAATTGGTGTCCGGCTGCTTTAGCATCATAAACTTTTCTTGATAGCATTCCCACACGTTCTCGATTGGATTTAAGTCCGGGCTTCAAGCTGGCCATTTGAGAAACCGGGATGTTGTGGTCTTTAAACCATTTCATAGAATGCCTAAATATGTGAATTGCAGCATTATCTTGCTGAAATATGGCATTATCGTCCATGTTTTTATCCATATAAGTTATGAGAACATCATCCAACATTTCTGTATACTTTATCGAGTTCATTTTAGGTAAACCACAACACAGAGTCAATTTTCCTGAATAAGAAAATTCACCCCAAACCATTAAACTTCCTCCTCCATAATTTCGTTTTGTTTGTGGGTTATTTATTCCTCTTAGATCATGCCAATAACAACTGTAAGAGTCCGGACCATCTAAATTGAACTTTTTTTTATCTGAAAATATTACGTTTTGCCACTCATGAGTCCAATGCATATGGTTTTTAGCAAACTGTAATCTAGCAATTTTATGGTGTTTTTTTAACATTGGTTTTTGGTGTGGTTTCTTCCACTTTACGTTTGGTGTTGTACTTAGAATATGTGCAACATGTTTATTGGTGACATGCAATAATAATTTATCCTTTATTTGTGTTGCATTCAATTTATTTATGGTTGCTTCGAAGCGAATTCGATTAATTTGCCGATTTGTTAATACTTTGTTGCCGTTTGTTGCTTTTTTTACACCGTAATTGTCACCTTTTGCCATGTAGTTTCGTACAACATGGTCAGATCTTCCAATTTTTCTTGCTATTTCTCGTATAGAAAGTGCTGGTGAGATTTCTGAGCCACGATATAAATTAATTTGTATTTTTTCAGCATCTGTCAAATACTTTACTTTTGGCATTTTGTAAAATGCAATAAAAGTGATACTGGCAGAGCAAAAAATCAAATTACACTAAAATTTATCAATTTATTTATGTAAAAGTGATTAAAAATCAATAATTACCGTTATTAACCTGATTGCGTCTATAGATATATTCCAATTAAAAAATGTGCTTTTGTATGTCAAACATACTCTCATGTTAAGAAAGACACATAGAAAAATTTTTTTTGTGGTTTTTATTAGCCCACAACGCAACAATTATTTTGATAATAACTTGCATGCATATCAGTTGACAATACATAGAAAAAAATTAAGATAAAGAGAAAAAAATTGATGCGTCTAAACGAATGTGCCTCAGTGTATCAAAGGTTTTTGATACTTGATGAAAGATTGAAATATAATAAAAGCAGCAGACGAAAATTGTGATGGTGATCTGAACATCACCATCACTATTTTCGTCTGCTGCTTTTATTATATGTACCAATTTTTTATGTTTTATCAGGTTTATCATAATTTTTATATTTTGGCACAAAAATCTGAAATTTTCGATGAAAAAAATTGACCATTATAAAGATAATAAACTAAGCTACTTAATGGTTTTCTTCTCTTTTTAATTCGGTGACTCAAAGTAACATAAAATTGTTTTCCAATTTTGGATTTACGTTGTTTTATTTTGACTAACATAAACTCTAATGCTGTAATTAAAGTTGCGTCTCCTGACACAGCGCTTACGCAGTTGCCTTAACAGAGTCAAAAGAACGACTAAATTGGATAAGATTCAATATTCTTTTTCGTTCATCTTTCTTGAATACTAGCAATAATTAATTCTAAATCTAGAAAGGCATTTTAACACAATATTTTAAGTTGTAAAAATTTTCAAGCATAGGAACATGCTCATTAGGGTGGGTCAAACGCCCCTAATTTTTGAAAATCGAAAGGCACTGTTTTCCGTGTGCTGTGGGTGTACTCGGTGATCAATTAAAAGCATAATTTAACTCATTTACACAATTTTTAGACCCTGCTCAATGGGCTCAAAGGTCAAAATTTCACCTCGAAAAATCATATTATAACCGGTTAAATAACTTTAAAAATGTATATCTTTGAGGAGCTGTTTTTTATCCGAATTTTTAGGTATATATGATCATTTTAAGTCTAACTTTATAGTAATTGAATAAATTTTAGACTGTGCTCAAGCGTTTTGGACCCTGAGTTTAGACCCGGTTTCTTAAAAATTTGACCGGTTTTTACTATACCTTCAACTTGCCGGTCTGTTTATTTTATTAAGATCGCTAACATTTATGACGCTTTTAAGCTTTATTTAAGTAGAAAAATTGATTTTTTCGCATAGAGAAAAATCAAAATAATTTTAATTTTTATTATTTTCCTGTTTTATGTTTTATTTTAGAGGAAAAAATAATATATCTACATTAACAGTGGAAACAAATATAATTTAATATTTAAAATAAAATGGGAAAAGATACAAGATTGAAACATAAATGTACATTTAAATTAAATGCGCAATTAAATGTACATGCATCGACTGATAAATAGGGATTGGCGCAATTTAATGTACATACATCGACTGACAAATAGGGATTGGCACAACTAAATGCACATATATCGACTGACAAATAGGGATTGGCGCGATTAAAAGTACATGATTTGAGACAGGGTTAGGGTTTGGGCCAGAGATAAACCAGAAAATGATGCACTCAGCATTTTTTAACAGTTTTGCCTTACATTTTTGATAGAAACCAGGCTTTTTTAAATTCATCGTTAAAAAGAATTTTATTTATATCTGAGTATGAAAAAATGGCGAATATTAGCGTTTTTTAGTATAATTTTTTAAACTCCAAAACAGCAGTTTAGAGCACTTTTTGTTGGTTTTCAGACCTACGTTTTTATACGATTCTTAATCAGCATAAAATTCTTTATCATATTCTGCAATAAAAAAAAAAAGGGGGGGGGGAGAGAAACTGCAGTAGCGCCAAGTTTTTTTGATCAACGATACCATTGAGATACTACTATCATCTCAATTGCCTACTGGAGAGCAAGTTCTGCAATATTTACATGACAAACTAATTAAAGCAAGAAAAGAAAAACTACAATATAAACTTAGTGATATAATTTCTTGCAAATTTCCCCATTGGAGTTTTAAAATTGGTTGCAATAACCCTGGAGGATGTAATTTTCTTAAAAGCACTTGTGTTGTTTTGTCACTGAAGAAAATCTGGAACAGAAGTTCATTTCCAATAGTAGCTGACCAATATATTAGGTAAATGATGCAGTATATATTTATTTTTTCTTTTTTTATTAATTTCTTAAAACAAATACACACACACTCACACACACACACACACACACACACACACACACACACACACACACACACACACACACACACACACACACACACACACACATATATATATATATGCATATATATATATAGGTAAGAATCTTACCATAACACTACAACATTGTTTTCTTTATATAGAAGTAGGATCTTGTGCTTGGAAAATCGTAGAAAGAAGCTATCAAAAAACAGATCACGTAAATCACCACAAAATTTAAGTACTATAGATAACTACAAACGTGAAATAAAGTGTTTATTTGATATAAGTGTGAAAGATGTGGAGCGAAAAATTTTATCGAACAAACAAATCACTAAAGAGGAAAGAAATGTCGATATAAATTTTTTTAATGATCAACGAGGAGAACGTAAAGCCGTGATGGGTGGAATAGACAAAAAGTACTGATTTACTGCTTGTAGTAAGCAAAGGGAGATTGAATCTACCAAAAAGAGGGTGACTCCTTCAAATAGTAAAAGATTAGCTTCTGAATATGTAAGCGATTTAGCTGTAAATCAGGTTAGCAGTGAACAATCACTGAATGCGAAGAATGCGAAGAGGATAACCCAAATTTTGAATATCAAAAGAAAAGAAAACCACGATCTCATAAAAGAAAAACAGATTTTGTTGAAGTTATGCTACCTAGGAAAATCTTAAAGGCTACTGCTGTTACAGCAAAGAGATATGGTATTCAGAGTTCAGCACATACAACTACTTTGGCTAATGTCATTAATTCAGCTGGTGGAAACCTAAAGGACTTTGATATTTCTCTAAAGTCAGCAAAGGTCCATTCAAATGATGCAATTAGTGATAATGGTTTAAAAATAAACGAAAATTTCATTAAAATAGCCCGGGGAAAACTACTTTGTATTCATTTTGACAAAATTAGTAAAAGAGTATTTTTATGGTGAAAATAGAAATATTGAGCACTTAGCACTAGTGATTTCAAGTCCTAGTATTGATAAAGAACAACTTATTGGGGTTCTTTCTATAACAGATAGTCATGGAATAACACAAGCCAAAGCTATTAAGGTAATATTGGAATCTTGAAATCTCTGGGATTTAATACATAGTGTATGTTTTGACACTACGTCTTCAAATACAGGTGAGAATAATTTGTGTACCTAATAGTATAATATATGATATTTTTGTAATTTGTTGTTTTTATAATTTTCATTATACTTTTTAATTTTTTTCTCTTTAAATAAATGAATCAAATCAAGGCTAGATGCAGGGTGCATGTGTATTGCTGGAAAAATGGATGTGCAGACCGTTAATATGGTTTGCTTGCAGACATCACATATATGAGCTCCATATTAAGGTTAGAATCATACTATTTATTGTTTTTATTTATAAAATACTTTTGTTCTAGTTCTGTTATCTAGCATGCAGCACTTGCAGTTTCTGGGATAGTTTCAAATGGACCGGTTGATAATCTTTTCAAAAAAATCAAAATTTCTGGGAAACTATAAAGCTGCACATAAATTTCAACAACCTTAACAGGTTTGAATGGAGCAAGCAAAAAGGAACATTTTTTGAAGAAAAGGTAGAGATTTGTATATTTCTTTTTTCTAAATTAAAAAAAAAATCATATTAACAAATTTGAATTACATTTTTTCGAAGGCTTTTGAAACCAAAATTTATCTTGAATGTTCCTTGTTCACAGACAATTTTCCACGTGGTGACTACAAGCATTTGGCAGAACTTGACCTAGCCAAACCAGAGGTTTGGCTAGGCAGTGATAAACTAGCAAATTTTAAGTTTCGTAAACCAATAGCTTTTCATCATGCAAGATTTTTATCAAAAGCTATCTACTACATGACAATAGAACTGCTTACATTTAATTTGCAACAACTTGATACAATTAGTGCAGAAGAAATAGCAACAGTTCATCAAGTTGCTGAGTTGACTGGGTTTTTTCATGCAAGATGGTTTTTGAAAGCACTATTGGCAGCCTCTTCTCCTTGCTTAGATTTATGTGCAATCAGGGACATGATCAAGTATGGATCATTTAATAAAACAATTTCAACTGCAGCAATTAAAAGTTTAAAAAATCATTTATGGTTTCTTACAAAACGAAATGTTGTACTTGCTATATGCGATGAAACGCTAGACAATAACACAAGAGAAAAAATTGCCAAATAATTTTTTTTATACCCTAAACCTTCAAGATTAATATTGGGAAAACTACCTTTTCCAAACATTAACATAACGAAAATTCTGATTATTATATATATTATGATTATTGTATATATTATGATTATATATTATGATTATATATATTATGGTTATTATGGTTATAATTTCATAAATTTATGTCAAGTTAATTGCTAAAAAAAATTATTTTTAAAACATGATTTTAAAACAAAAATTTTTAAAAATTGTAATTTTTATTTATAAATATGCTTAAAAAAAGCTTTCTAAACCCACATATGGGCATAACTATGCATAACACAATAAGAAAACTATCCCTAGTTGTATATTTCTTCTGCTGTCGATAGCTAGCTATTAAATCTAATATTACGTAGAAACCGGGTTGTTTTGAGAAACCAGGTCAAAGTTTTAGCATAAAAAACTTACAAAACAACATCTAAAACTGTCCTAATAGTCTCTATTTTGCTGAAGTATTGTTTTAATTGATCACACAAATGTCCCTATTCACTTAAACAAAAAAAAACAAAAACAAAAAATTAATTAAGGAGGTTTAACTACTCATAATATGACTTTTTGGGGCAAAAATTTAACTTACGAGCCCGTTGAACGGGGTCTAAAATTTGAGCAAATGAGTTGAATTTTGTTTTTTATTGATCCTAGAGTACGCCCACAGTACATGGAAAACAGTGCCTTATGATTTTCAAAAATTAGGGGCGTTTGACCCACCCTAATGCTCATCCGGTATTACAAATTATGATTGCAGGAGGGTCTTTCCAAACTAAACTTTAATATATATTTTAAAACAATTTTCATTTTAGGTTAGAAATCTTTTAAACATTTTTCCTGACTTTTGTTATAACAAGTCTGATAATTTGTTGTTTACTTATAATCCCAGATGTTTCATTAATTATCAATAAATCATTTGAATCTTGAATACATTCTTTTTCTTTATAAAAGTAGTTACTATTACAATTATCATCTTTTTCATCATCAATGTTGATTTCTAAATGTGCAATGTTCTCATAACCTAAATGATTAAGTTAATGAGATCAACTTGCGTCACAACAAATAACTGGCGTTTTTTTTTTTATAAAGAACTGCCAGCTGTTGAGCGGAGAAAAAAAAATGTTTGTCAATTTCTAGAACTTTTCAATGTTTTTTCATAACGTTTGCAGCATCAGTCGTAATACCCATAATATCGTTCTCAAGTTTTATTTTAAAATTATAAAGTGTTTCGTTTAGAAATGAAAAGCTTTGCTGCTTTTTTTCTGTTGTTATAAACTCTAAAATGTTTTTAAATCTGCTTGTAGTAGTCTAGTATTTTTTTGATAGTATTACGTGATTTTGAAGCCTTCCCAGTAAACATACAAACGTTTATTAAACGTCAAAAAAACTTTTCAACAAAAAGTTCAGATTTGGTCAATTATCCGTTTAAAATGAAATCCAGATTAACGTTATAACTTTTTAACTTTATATAAGTAATAAGAACAATATAGGTCTTAATATAAGATATAGTTATAAAGTAATGAAATTTATAAATAAGATATAGTTCTAAAAGACCCGGTCTTATTTGTTATATTTTTTATAATTATTATAATATGTTTATAAACTTTTATACTATACTACTTATACTATACTTTTATTTTATAAAACTATATATAAAGTTATAAACTTATATAAAACATTTTCATATAGTGGGGATTTAGAGAAAAAATATTTGTGCACTATACTTGTTTATGTTTCGATAATTAAAATAAACTAAATGATTAAGCTTTTTGCAGTGGAAATTTTATTGTAACAATTTCTATCACATATTTTTTAAATTTAATCTTATTAGCAGAAAACAAAGTTTACATTGAGATTAAGTCAAAGATTACTAATAAAATTAATAAACTCATAAACAAATATTTTGGATCACTGTTTTCTCTGGTTTATGCATTATCAAAAATCTCCCAAGAATACCGTCTACCGCTTGTTCAACTTGCACCTGTTTGTGCAACATCAACTTCTACATTCGTATCCTGATCGTCTGATTTCGTAACCTGATTTGTAACCGCAAAAAACTTGGGTAAAATAGTTAGCATTTTAAATGTACATTCATAAATCAAAATTGGAATTACACAGAACAACTTTACATATGATCGATTCCATTTTTAACTTACGCTACACGCGCAACAACTTTATCAAATTTTATCTAAATAAACTGTAAATTGAACTTTTAGCTGTTTTAAATCAAACCTGTTCGTCTAAAAAATAAAATGAGCTAAAAAGTTTTGAGTTGGCAAAAAGAGGGCGAACTTATAACTGAAAATGCCACTTAACTTACGTTACGCGGAAATCAAGGTAAAAAAATTGCTTCAACTTTTAAGTCAGATTTCTGCGAATCAGTAAAACGGTTTGTATTAGAAACTTTCACAAGATGTTGAGAACTCTATACTAATTTTAAAAATATATAAAAATTTATCAGTCACAGAGGTGACTGGCTAAAGAAAATAAACAAGTTTATTTTGATACTATGTATTTAATTTAAGTTACACCACTTACGCGACCAAGCGATTATTTTCGTGGATTTTTTATATCTATTATCAAGAGCGAGAGTTACGTAACAATAAAATTGCGAAAGTGTTGTACTCATTTATTAAAAATAATTAACAAAGGAAATTTTAAAAACTGGTTGATTTTATATAACATTTATTAAAATTTTCAAATCGAAAATGGTTTTCCGCAAGACCAAGAGCAACTTTAAAAAATTACTTTAGTATTACGCCTTTATTCGTACTGAGTCATTTAAATAAGAAAATCTTTGGTTTGTCGAAGTTTTTGCTTACACTTCTTTCGTTTATACGTATTTATACGCCTTATTTTCACTACGTTGAATTTTTAGAATGCAAAGTTATTAAAATTTTTAGAATGCAAAGTTACATTTTTAGAATTTTTAGAATGCAAAAATCTCTTAAAATATTTTTAAATCTTTATTTTTCTTAAAATTCTTTATTTACATTAAAAATCTCTTAAAATATTTTTGACGTAAAAGCTGCTATCACAGCAGTTTTTACGTCAAAAATAGGAGGGAGAGGGATATATGTGATCGTATATGTTCAGGTAAATGTGATTGTTTGTGACAGGAGGAAAGGAGTTGAGAATTGACAAATAAAAGGTGACGTACTTTATGGATGAACCCCCTTAATTACATTTACTAACAATTTGTTATACTAAAACAAAAACAAAAAAAGGTTTTAACTGATTTTTACATATTAGAAGAATAGCAATTATTCTTTTTTTTTTAATGCCTAAATAAAAATATTGATATAATTCTTATTTTTATTAATTTATGTATATTTATATGTCAACTAAAATAAGAATACATAAACAAATAAAAAAAAAACAATATAAATAATTTTAATTTACATTAAAAAAAGATTTTTATTCTAAATTCTCCTAATATAAAAAGTTTCACTTTGAACCTTGTCAACCCAACGCGACGAAATAAGAACTTTAGTAAATGCAAGTAGTTTTAACTTACTTTACACGAATTTGAAATGAAAATGTGCTTTAAGTAAGCATCGTAATTCAAAACGTTAAATGTAAAAACGTAACATTTAATATTCTTTCGCATATATTACTAAAAAACTTTTTTAGCCAAATTTTGAAAAAACAAAACTTTATCATGTTTTTGTTAACTCACGTTACATGAAAATTGTAAAAGTCCTTTTGTTATTTCCATGAAATATATATATTTTATAAAGTTTAAAATCTGACCAACAACAATATGAACATGTTAGCTCCATTTTCAAGATTATCAGCAGCATCGTCAAGTGAATCGAAAAAGAAAGTATTCCTCCTTATCAAAAAGCCTTAAAAAAATCGGGTTACTATTGCGAACTTGCATACCATCCAAGTATAAAATCAACAAACGGCAACCATAAACGCAAGATAATTTGGTATAATCCTCCTTTCAGTGCAAATGTTGTTACAAAGATAGGTAAATGTTTTTTGAACCTCATTGACCTCCACTATCCAGTTAACCACAGACTTCGTAAAATATTTAATAGAAACACAATCAAAATAAGTTATTCCTGCATGCCAAACATAAAACCCATTATCAACTCTCACAATAAAAGCATTTTACATAAGGAGGCAAAACTAACGAAATGAAATGCAACTGCATTGACAAAACCAAATGTCCAATGAACAACCATTGCCTTTCCAACAACATTGTTTATCAGGCCACCATCTATTCAAATAATCCGGAATATAAAAAAAAAGTGTATTTTGGACTTAGCGAAATACCTTTTAAAGTTCGGTATGGAAACCACTTAAAATCTTTTAATGTAGTTAGGTACAAGAATGATACAGAGCTATCAAAAGAAGTATGGAAGATTGTTAAAAAATGCAAACTATACAACCCATCATCAAGAGTTTGTAACCTTTGTTTGAACGAGAAGTTCCAAATTTTGATGTATAGAGGAGAAAACCTACTAAATACAAGGAGTGAAATAATCTCGAGGTGCAGGCACAAAAATAAGTTTCTTATTTCCTCTTTTGATGCCGAAGATTGATCCTGGTTGGTTTACGTCAAATTTACGTCACCTTATACTTTCAATACTTTTAAAATTTTGTTTCCATGGAGTCATTAGAACTCACGCCACCGTAATTCTAATTGTAATTTTAACGTTTAATTTTTAATTTTGTACTCTATGGCTGATGATTGCCGTTAGGCGTGAAACTTAAAGTTCCATAATAAAAGAATTTTCTTTATCGTTTTTAATTATAATTGTATATATAAATATATATATATATATATATATATATATATATATATATATATATATATATATATATATATAATGTTAGTGTATTCTACAAACAAGGTGCTCAATGTTCTAAAAGAACAGAGCAATAATAAATTAATAAAAACACTTATCTAATTTTTGATTACTTCAACACTGTGAAACATAGTGAATGATGGTAAAACACAGTGTTGAAGTAATCAAAAATTAGATAAGTGTTTTTACTAATTTATATATATATATATATATATATATATATATATATATATATATATATATATATATATATATATATATATATATATATATATATATATATATATATAGATATAGATATATATATATATATATATATATATATATATATATATATATATATATATATATATATATAGATATAGATATATATATATATATATATATATATATATATATATATATATATATATATATATATATATATATATAGATATATATATATATATATATATATATATATATATATATATATATATATATATATATATATATTTATATAGATATATAGATATATATGTAAAAACTATTGAAGAATCATTTAACAACATTATTTTATTTAAATAATAAATAATAATATTTTTTTTTGTATAACAGTTTAATGAATGCTTTGGAGTCTATTCCGTAAGTGCACATTCCGAAACGCTCCTTTCGTAAGGAACTGTTTCGCAAGTTTCTTTTCGTAAAGAGTTATTACGGAATGATAATTATTTATTTATTTCGTATAACATATTCACGGAAAGTGAATTTGCGCAAGAACAACTTCCGCAATAGCAACTTGAAATACGGAAGATAAAAATGCGAAATTTTCGTAAGTTTTTGTTTACGGCGAACAACACTAACCTAGACAAGTAACAGTAACTGCAACATCACGCAACTCAAAATTCATAATACTGAGGAGCCGTGGCGCAGTGATTAGAGTTCTACCTCAGAACCCAGAAGTCCGAGGTTCGACGCCGGCTCGAACCCATTAAGCGGTAATTTATATTACTTCCTTACATTATTGGTAAGAAAGGAGGCGTGAACCTCTTATAAAATGCTCTCCAGCGGTGCTCCGCGATAAGACTTCTGGGAGCACCTAAATAACCTAAAAAAAACAACAACAAAAAAACAAAAACAAAAAAGCTAAAATCAACCTTTAAAAATCTAAAATATAAAAACCAAAAAAAATCTATAACATGACGTCCTTTTCTGTGAACCCCCTCTCCCCCTTGTCCTTTTTTGTCCTTTTTATAATGACTCCCTCCCCTCCTCCTCTAAGCCTGACGTCCTGTACGGATGGCTCCCTAAGAGAATAAATAGCTTCAAAACAAATTTATGCGAATGTCTATATTTGCTAGAAATTTTAAGATGTACAAATAAGTTACGATTAGGCATTTTTTACTTTTTTTAATTAAGATCTCAAAACTCCAAGAAACTTTTGAGACTAACCTTGGGAATTTTGGAATCAACAATTCGTACAGGCTCCGGGATTTCGATATTCTGGGATTGCTGTAGTTATTTTACACAATCTGCAGCAATACATATAAAGAAGAATCTTTTATTAAATGACCTTATTTACTTCTCAGGTTATTATTCTGCTTTTTTCAGATCAAATAAAAATAAATTCAATGCTGTAAAATAACTCATTAAAAATTTAATAAACACAAAAATTATTTGTTGTCAATTCGACTATTAATTTTCTTTAAATTTTTATTCTTCTTAATTTTAAGAAAAGTCTCATCTTGAAATATATAAATTTGCCCAAAAGCTGAAACGCCAGCACCCCAAATAAGTTTATAGTTCATAATTAATAAACTCTCGAGCTCTTCTTCAGAAGCAAATTTGTTTTTATTTCTTCTTGCTTCATTGACGAAAAAGTTTGCAAAATGTTGTGTTACTTTAACAGCTGTTGGGCCGTGGTTTATGGCTTGAAATGGTGTCCATTCAAATATATTCTTTTCGGGATGCCATTGTGTCCCATAAAATGGGTATTTTATTCCTAAAAGAACATTGTTGTTTAAATTAATCTTAATTATCATTAATACAATTAAAAATAATGTTTTTAATTTAATATAATTAATTACACAATTGTTATTACAATTAATCAATTATACAGTTTTTATTGCTTTTTAGTTTTTAGTTATTTTTGAATTTTGAAAACAATAATATTTTTTTTTATATTATTATATTGATATAAAATAATAATAATTATTATTATAATTACAATAATATATATATATATATATATATATATATATATATATATATATATATATATATATATATATATATATATATATATATATATATATATAAATATATATATATATATATATATATATATATATATATATATATATATATATATATATATATTTATATATATATAAATTATTACTATTATCAATATCATTATTATTATATTAGCTACAAATATCAAAAAATATGCTTCAGACTTAATAAAAATAATCACAAAAGATCAACTAAAACAAAATGATAACAAATAAAAATTTCTTTTGAAATTTTTTAATTAGAAGTAATTACATGTCTTGTGACCCGAATATAATAAGCGCTTGAACATCGAGTTCGTTTTTAATAGTGGTTAGTTATAACAAATTTTGCTATAATATATTAAAAATAATTATTTAATATAATAAACATATTAAATTATTTATCTATCGCAAGTTATTATAAGAAAATGAGTATAAACGGTTTAAATAAATTTAAATAATTTGGGTCTTGATTTTACAAAAAACGCGAAACCTGGATTTGCCCTCTGGAATAAATTATCGACCAAAAATACGGTGCAATAAGCAAACGAAATAAATTGATTTAGATCGCTTAAATGTAGGATTGACGAAATATATATATATATATATATATATATATATATATATATATATATATATATATATATATATATTTCGTTATATATACATACATACACTATACAAACATATACGCACATTCAATATAATATATAAATAAATATATTATAGCGTACTATTACTATTAACACAACTCTCTTTATATCTCTAATAAGTACGATTTTACGGCATTTTTGAAACATTTTTGCTGAACCAAATTATGTTTCTATTTCGCTTTTTTGCGATTTTTGTTTCAATTTTTAAATCCGCCTTTTTTTTCTAAAAGCGGATTTAAAAATTTCGAGCTAAAATTTGAAACAAAAATTGCAAAAATGCGAAATAGAAATAGAAATATATAATTTGGTTCAACAAAAATATAATATTTGGTACATCAAAAATTATACAATTACAACAATTATATATATAATATAATATTTGGTGCAGCAAAAATATTTCAACAAATATTGGAAAAGCGTTTTTAAAATTAGTTGACAAACATTTCCCTCCCTCTAATAAATTGCACAAAATTTTTAACAGAAACACTATTAAGGTAAGCTATAGATGTACAAAAAATATTGAAAGAATTATAAAAGGCCATAATTTTGTATTGATTAACAAAAATGAATTTCTCAAAGAAAAAAATACTGAAAATTGCAACTGCAAGCAAAATATTAACTGCCCTATGAATGGCAAATGCTTATCAAAAAATATTATTTACAAATGCATTGATTCCTCGCAAAACAACCCTGATAAACAATATATTGGCTTAACCGAGGGCAAATGGAAAATAAACGTTATGCCAACCACAAACAATCTTTTAAACATAAAAGATACTCAAAAGAGACTAAGCTGTCTAAATAAATTTGGCAACTAAAAGAAAAAAAAATTAATTTTATATTAAATTGGTCTATTCTAAAAACTGCGCCAGCCTATAATAACATTTCCAGCTGTGATTATAAAAATGCATAGTTTATGGGATTGTTTCAGTATGTTCTTTAATTTCACAACATGGTACAAAACGTTTTGCAGCATCTTAGCTGGTGTTTTTGATGGCATAAAATCGTCATCACCTTCTTCCAAACAGACATGAACGTTTGGAATTTGATCCTTGTATCCAGGCGGAAAAAGTTTGTTTGCTTTTGTTAAGGTTTTAATACTCAAATTGTCCTTACTAAAAGGAAAACTAAAGATTTTGGTGATGGGGGAAAAAATTTCTTTTAAAGCCGCAGAGTTTTTGGTTAAACCTATGACTAAAGATTCTATGATCTCTTTAAATTCTTTCCAATAAAAATCTTTCATCTCCACTACTATTAATCTATGGTGTCCTCCGTAATCGTTTTCTGTATCAATTTGAAATTTCCTAGAAAATATCACTGCACTTTCAATGAAAGTATTCATAGCATCTGTGTCGTTATTGATATTTGTAGGTTCTAGGCAGTGCTTTCAATTACACTAATACTGTCAATGACATTGAAGTTTGGACTTTCTAAGATTTCTGTTAATATTTTTATCTTATCAATGATATTCTTCATGAAGAAAAGAGATATGATAAAATCAAAAGTTGTTACTTTTTTCTGAAACCCCATTGCCTTAGTTCTCGTGTTAGTATATATGATTTGAGATGCTCTAAAGAAGATCAACAACTTTCTCTAAAAACTAAATTAGAGCTTTGACAGACTTTGATCATGCGGTCCATCTTGTACTAGACAGGTTTACAAGCTGTATTGCATTGTCAATGTCTTTAAGTTTTTCATTTAAATGATTTATCTTTTTGTACTTGATGTGAAGAAAACATGCAACTGTTCAAGGACATTAAACAATTCTCTTATTAAAGAATTAACATTGCAGGCATGTTTAAGAGCAGTGTCTTTTCTGTGGTTTGACAGGGTATGTAGGGAACATTATGGCCAACTTCTTCTGTTATAACTTTTGTACTTCCTTAAACCCAGTTTAATGCCGAGACATCGAACTCGCGTAGTCATACGACTAAAAGGCCATCTTTGATGTGTCAATACCTTCTTTATGTAAAGAAGATAAAATTAGCTCAGCCATCCCTTTTCCAGTCTTATCAGTGCATTCTACTGATTTTAAAAGCCTTTACCGAAGCTCACCGTTTTTACTGGCCGTTCTCACAACTATACTCATTATGTCCATGTGTGACACATCGAAAGTAATGTCAGCTATCACAGAAAAAAAATTGGAATTTCATTAATGATCTGGCTCTGCAATTTAGTTGCAATTAAACTAATCAATCAGAGCAAGCCTCTTGGATTTATTAATAAGGTAATATGTCCATTTTTCATAATAATGTGACAATTAATGCAACCTTTAGTTCACTTAATGCAACTTTATGTGCTTGAAAGGTAAAGTGCACTTTACCTTTAAAGCACATAAAGTTGCCTGACATTTGGGAAGCATAAGTTTACCTGACACTTGGGAAACTAGCAAGTTTTGGTTGGTGTGGCTCAAGCTGGAGTTAATACAACTTTTGATTGTCCGTAATTGTATGTGGACGTAAACCTGGGTCATTGCTTATCAATGCTGATCAATCTTTTATTTTATATTAATTTTTCCTATAAAAGCGTTTCCAATTTTCAAAACATTTTTTGTTATTTCCACCACAAAACTTGTTGCATTTACAATTTTAATTGCAGCGAATTTTTCATTTACTAATTCTTTTTTACAATATTTTATATAAATCTCATTACAATATTTAGGATTATCGAATAAAACACCCGAATTCCCCGTGAGCAAAGGCCAATTTGTTGTTTCACTGCTTACTTCAGTAGTATGCAAGTTAATAATATTTGTGTCATCCTTTTCTTCTCGGCTAGAAAACTGGGGTAAATGATCTGATTCAGAACTTAATTCTGTAAATTTCTCTGTTTGTTCCTGAACAACAATATAGTCCGGGTTTTGCCCTTTTGCGTCCTTATCTTGAATTAATGAACTTGCGTCCTCTTCAACTTTTTTATCAGAAGATGTCGTTTCTTCTTCTATCAGTATACCACATGTTGAAGTTGATGTTTCAATTATTACTATGTCTTTTAACTTTGCATGTTCACTACTTTGTATATTATCATCCACTTCGACATCGTTATCCAGAGCCGACCGGTGTCGTCGGCTTTGGAAAACAATGGGGGTACGTCCCCACCTCCTTTTTTTTTTTTTTTTTTTTAAAAAAAATTCTAAATAAAGAGGAATTTTTTAACATTTTGACAATTGTGCCTTTCCACTACGAAACCCTTTGTCAGCATTCTGATGTTCGATTTTTCTTATATTTGATGCTAAGGAGGCTACAAAAGTTTTCTATGGGGCTCCCACTGTTTGTATATGAACCATTTTACCACCTTAAACGGATCTTTTATGACTGGTTTTATAGTCCTTGTTAAAAACTGCTTTGCAAATGTAACATTGTGGTTTATATCTTTTGCTTTTCATAGTTAGTGCTCTGGAAAATACTATAATTTTATTAAAGAAGATACTATAATTTACCCTAAGTTTTAAATGAGTTGTAAAATGTTTTTTAAATGTTTATAAAAGTTAAATATCTTACGATAATCGAATAAGACTAATAACCTTATTATATATTCTTATTTATTTTAGGCCTTATCCTATCCCATAAAACTAATTCCGATCCTACTTTAGTATACTGATAATTGAAAGTAACACCAGGCGCAAAACGTTCATATTAGAGTTTAGCATTTATTTTCTTATACTTTCTTGTAAATAGGTAGGCAAAAATAGCGATTTACGGAACCGAATTTTGTGCTAAAATTCTGTGACTCGTTTTTTGACTTTTTTTTGAGGTAGCAAAAGGCAAACGTATTTTTGAAGAGTTTCTTTTTAGAAACATATATACACATAGATACTTTTCTTAAAAGAAGAAAACTTAATCTTGATTTTTGTAAAACTTTTGTATATGGTTACTGAACTTTTTTATGGATTATTTTGCTAATAAAAATTTAGTTGATGTTCTCACATCAATTTGTTGTCGAAGGAATGCTGAGCCTATATTTAAAACTATTGAACAATTTCTTTACACATATTTTCTTTGGACCTGCCAAATTTTAGCGAAAATATAGGAGTAGCAGGTAGTTTAAAGAGTGTAGCACTTTTGGTACCTAATTTTTGTTTTTATCGTAAACGGTTTACATAACCAAAAGTAGGGCTTTGATGGGAAATGAAGGGGGAGAGGGGGGTCTGTCGTTTAAATACCACTTAAAATTAAACTTATTTTAATGCAATAATTCTTTATCTACAGTTTTGAAATTTGATTTTATATAAAAATTTATTTTTGTTTGCATTTTTACTTACACAATAATTGTTGAATAGAAGTGCACTAAATTTCACGGAATAATGGCAAATGAGAATTTGATTTAGTTTCTAGCAAATTAGCATTTATTTTTTTAAACCTTAATCTAGTTTTTATTAAAGTTTTTTTTTAAATAAATTCCTACTTTTTCAAAAAAACTTAGGAAAAGCAAATGTACTAACTCTCTACAAGAGAGCCAGTACATTTGACTAAGTAGGATTTTATTTTATAGGAAAAGATTTGAATGGTTAAGATTTATATTTAAAAAATTTACTAGATTAAGGTTTAAATAAAAGTCTAGTCAATAGCCCTATTTAATTATTAATGCTTGACGCTTGATAACCAATTTGACTTGACTCTAAAGTTTGATTAATTAGACATGTTTTTTTATTTACTTTTTTAAACTCATATTTGTATTACATTAATTAATGATTAAGAATTTATCTATAATTAACTATAGAATAAATTCTTTTAGATTTCAAAAAATCTGGTAAATTTCTAAATATCATTTTTCAATATGTATTTGAATGTAAGATTACAATGTCACAGTGTTTTTTTGATTATAATCATTTTGCTATATTTAGTTAAATCTGCACTACTTTTCTCTGGTTAGTTTAAATATTTTGGGAGAAAAGCTAATAATGAAGAAAAGATTAATGGTGGTGGCTTCTGCAATTTTTATGTAGATAACTGGTCAAGGCATTTATATCAGAATACAACTGTCAGAATATTGACAGGCGAGCCAACATTCTTTGTTTTAATATTGCAAAAAATAATAATATTTATACAAGTTTGTTTTAAGTTTTATTTTAAATTTTTTATCTTAATTTAATTTATTTTAAGAGTTAAACCATAATTAAAAACAACAATTATCATACTTATCGTATAAAATAATAATAAAAAGAAGAAATAATTAGGGCACGTGTGAAACTTAAAAGCAAAGGCAAGTGTAAAACTTAAAAAACAAATAAATTTTAAATTTTTAATAATTTATACCTAATTTATTTTCATTTTTACTACATTTATTTTTAGTTTACATTCTTCAACCTTTCAATGTTTTATCTCAAGAACATCTCAATGTTTTATCTCAAGTTAATAGGAAACCTCTCTCTTCTAAAAATTCTATCGGAAATGTAGCCAAAAAGCATACATTTAGGGGAAAACTCATCCCAAAGAAAGCAAAACTCCTTAATAGGTTACCATATTTATCTGCTTAGTTAGCGAACTCTACTAAAAAAGATCACCGGAAAAAAATAGCAAAAGTGAAATCAAAATACAATAGCATGCCATATAAGTTAAAAGTATTTAGGCAAAACATTAAAAGAAATGAAGAAATTTTTAAAGCTTTGAGGACAGAAGTTTGAGAGCTAAAAAAACAAATGCAACAACACAAACAGCTGTCAGGTCATTGTTTATGACCAATTACCTGGTGGAACAGTAACTCATTATGAAAGCCACATATGTGGTGCAGTTGATCATTTAGCTCTTACTCATTCCGATTTTCACTCGCTTCTCTACAATGAATATTGTAGTTCAATAATCTCAATTATATCTAACATAATGTCAGACAGAGTGTCTGTAAACCATCTTACCATTACCAAAATATGTAATACCTGAGGCAAGAATCTAAACGAGCTAAACTGCCATTTGCACCCTTTAGACACAATTGCTATTTCATATCGTGAAGCCCTTAAATCTTTAGAATTGGAACAGTGTAGATTATTTGGAAATGATTGTATGGCAGTCGAAATTGTTTTTTCTATATACAAAATGAGATTTAAAAATGTCAAAGGTGATCCAGAAGGATTTGTAAATTTTTTAGATAATAAAAACTACCACGCGGTATTATTCTAAGGTATCGTGAAAACTGTCTTCATATCCTTTTTTATACTTGTTTTATTTTTATTCAGCATTATAATGACTTGCTACAATATCTAACCACTAGAACAGTAAAATGGTCTAGTTTATAACCACTTTTGCAAACAGCATTTTGTAATACAACTGCTATAAAACAAATGAGTGTACTTGCACTATTTGGAAAACTTCTCACTGGACCATGGATGACAAAATTTTATGTATCAGCTGAGGATGCAAGTTTTGATCATATCACTGGTGTCCAGTTAGTAAAAGATGTTTTGAAAACAATTACTAATTGCAAATTTGATCCAGCTGCATTATTTTGCAGAAATACAGATTTTTTGGGGCAAAAGCAATTTTAAAACCAATTACAACTTTATGTTCAATTGATGACCAGCTTGTCAAAATGACCTCTGCTTGTCTTGATGTAGTTGAGAATGTCTTGTTTTGACAGTATAAGATACCTTTCTACCTTTCTATTACTACAACATTCAAGGAGAAGGCAGCTAGTGCAAGGCTTTACAATATCGATAGTGAAGAGTTAATTGGCATGTTTAGTGATGCCAAAGGAAGATGCCCGAATGCAACACTTTGTTATAGATCAAGCTAATTAAGATCCAAAAAGAATAGGACTCTAGATTACATAGATAACCTTGAAGAGTTGCATAGAGAAAAAGTAATTAAGTGGTCAATTTATATGGCACGAAAAAAAAGAATCAGAACTAGACTAGCACATGATGTATTTCGAGCAGAGATATTTAAGAAATAAGCCTTTAAACGCCAAAAAATGGATGAAAAATAAAAAAGGAAGTTAGAACGCGAGCTGTGTGTATTAACTATCAGTGAAATGAAGAATTTATACAAACACTTATCTGCAAAGCAACTTGAAGATTTAGATGATGTGATGTCGAAAGAATTGTTGGCAGAAAAATCTTTCACGAATGGTATGATACTGACTATTCTAAGTGTGTCGTATATGATGGTAGAGTTGAAAAAGTAAACAAGAGACAACAAGACAGAGTTTACACTATTTTCTACTGGAAAAAAGATAAAACTGATATTGAAGCTGTCGAACATAAAATGAAAAAAACCCTGCGAGCTGCTGATGTTGCTTTTGGAGAGTTAATGTCTTCTTAAATTAAAAATAAAAATAATGCAATAATGCTTGCAAAATGAGTGCCGCAAGTTTTGTGGCTTGTAAATTAGTACCGCAAGTTTTGTGGCTTGCAAATTAGTACCGCAAGTTTTGTGGCTTGCAAATAGGTACAGCTAGTTTTGTGGCTTGCAAATAGGTACAGCATGATTTGTGGCTTGCAAATTAGTACCGCAAGTTTTGTGGCTTGCAAATAGGTACAGCTAGTTTTGTGGCTTGCAAATAGGTACAGCATGATTTGTGGCTTGCAAATTTTTTTGATAGACGGCTCTGGCTTATCTTCACGTGGTACCTATTGTAAAAAATAATTTAATTTTATTCATTAATGGAATTTAAAAATTAAATCATTCACAAAAAGCCAAGACAAAAGTTAATTACATTTTAAATTTCAAGGCTTGTTTTTTTTTTTGCTTTTTTTTCAGATTGGAGTGGGTAATCCGTCCCTTTCCATGAAAAAATGAATACTTAGAAGCATCTTGTAAATTGGTAAACTAGTTTTTTATACTAATTTTGCTTTGTTTAAAATAGCATTAAACATTTTTGTGAAATTCTAATTAAAATTTTTTTTAGGTTTGGGGCAGAGGAGGGGGGGTGGGGGCGGCCAACGTCCCCTCCCATAAAAGCGATTTATGCACCACTATTTTTCAAAGTTTCAAAATTTAATTTTTATGTTTTTATTATAGATTTACTTATTTTAGTAATGATTGAAATATTAAAAAAAATGAAATTTTGAAAAGGTGTGTTAAATCTTACCCACAACGCAACACCCAACTTTAATATAGACCTGTAATTAATAGCTAGTTATGTGGAATAAAATACTAACAACGTTAATACATAAATATTACCAATATTGTAAAAAAACACTCTTTTATGAAAAAAAAGTGTATTTTTGTGAGGTGTAGATGGTGGATGGCGCCCCATCCGGATCCCTCGATGCGCCCTTAATCTAAAGACTAATTTGAATTTATAGCCCATTTTTACATCTATCTTCTAATACCAAGTTATAGATATTTGAACAAGAATTAGCAAAGTAATAACAATTTATGCGAGAAAAAAGTTTTTTTGACCACAGTTCAAGAAATCCATATATCAAAAATTTGCTACTAAAAACGTCATAACTTTTTATAAAATTGTCCAATTTTTATAATTTTTTCACCTTTTAAATACCACAATTATAAAAAAATGAATTATATCATTTTAAATGATATCATATCTTACATACAAAGTCAGAAATGTTCAAATCAATGCATGGAAATAAATTTTCTCTTGTTTTAAAGTAAAAAGTATGTAAAAAAAATTAACAACTGCTTTTAGTTCAACATACAGCGTAAACTTTTTGCGTCCATTTTTATTGTTGATAACGAAAAAAATAAATGGAAACCAAAACAACGTTTCATCAGGACGAATAAGTTCCCTTTACGATTTATTTCGTCTTGTGGAAAACAGCCTTTAGTCGTTAAATAAACGTAAAGCTTTATTGAGTTAAAAAGAAACAAATTCCATCTTTGATTAATTTACTTTTAACTTAAAAACTTTTTAATTTCATTTAATTAAAAAATATTTTTTCGTTTTATCATATATTTCCCAACTGTCTCAACTCGTGGCAAGGAAATTCATAACTCTTTTAAGATTTTGAGAAGAGGGTAGAGGGGGGAGAATATAAAAACTTTAAAAAACAACCCCTAAAATTAACTTTTTTTCGAAAACTTTTTAATTCTATTATTATTTTGTTATATAGAACACTTTATGAGTGGTTAAGCAGACATTTAAAAAAAATTTGTTTTAAGGACCACCCTAATATATATATAAATATATATATATATATATATATATATATATATATATATATATATATATATATATATATATATATATATAAATTTTATATTATTATATTTTGCAATAAAATTGAGCATTTTTATGTTTTTTTTTTTTCGTTTCTAATTTAATGCTGCCCTTACTCATTCGTGCGTATTTGACACGGAACTCACGGCAGCTATCACATCTGAGTAAATGGCAAGAAGGAGTTGCATAACTTACTGTATCTAACTTATTCAAATTTCAAATTTTGTGATGTTAAAAATTATATGAAGTTTAAAAAATTTACTTTTACTAGAAAATTGGATTGCGGCGACATCTCCTTAATTTTAATTTATAGCATTTATTTGCCGTTTTATAAAGTTATTTCTTCTTATATCTTTTAGTGTGCCTTAATGGCCGAAATGGTTAGCTGGCTGCGCTTCCGAAGTACAATACGAGGGTTAAAATCCTGTCGTTTGCGCATTTTTTTTTCTTTTCAAACCCTTTATAATTTTCTAAAACACAAAATAAAACATTTTAAAAGTTCTATTAATGTTATATACATAACATATATAAAGATATTATACACTTTAACAAACAAAAGGGAGAGAGTTTTTAAAAAAGCCTAAAATTTCTATAAACATCAAAACAGCAATAGAAATTACTTACGCTTATGTCGCTTTGTGAGATATGTTATTGTGCTTAGGTATTAGTCAAGCCTGCGCGTTCAACACACATTATAGTGACAACGTTTTTTTACAGGATAAAAGATTTTACATTCAAACTTTTATTTTCTTCAAAATTAATTAACGCGGCAAGAGTCCGAAAAAATTGCGGATGGTCTGAAAAAAAATTTAATAAAAACTTAATAGAAACTTAATTAAAAAAAAAAAAAAAATTAGTAAGCCCGTATTCATTTTTTTTATAGAAGTTTACAACTTTAAAATAAGAAGTTATAAAGTATTGACCATTAATTGTTAACTTAAAACAAAGTTTAGCAGAATTTTATTTTCTACCCCTTACGAAATATTATTGAAATAAAACGACTATATAAAGAATAAGTGTAGAAATGATCTGTGTGGAATAGACTTACTATGACCCGTATTATACGGGTCATGGTAAGTTCATTATTCCACATAATTTTAAGTTTATTTCCACACGTTTTTAAACTTTTTATACCAATTGTAATTAATCAACACATTTCCAGCGGGTATTCTAAATAACATTTGATAAATAGCGGTTCGTGCAACGACTGCTACCGAAACGTTTAAAGTTTTTTAAACTAGTAATATTAATAATTATTTTTTTATTCATAACTTTAAAAGAAAGACAATATGTAGAGTTTTTCTACTGTTTACCAAAAAATATTGAAGTAAGGAATAAGTATAGAAAAAAGAAAAATGTAAGGAATAAATAGGGTAAGGTTGCCGATATTGTACCCTCTAAGAGGTTACCCTCTAAGAGGTTACCCTCTAAGAATAAAGTCAAAAGTAGAGAAAAAATACCAAGTAGAAACAATGAGACTTTATTGTATTTTATAATTTGGGCATAAACTTTTCAAAAAAGTTGAAATATTCCAAAATTAAATGTTGATATTTGTTAGGGAATTAAATTTTAAAAAACATGCTAGCGGTAAAATTAAGGAAACAAGGTCCTTAATTGTACCATCTTGATTTTACAAATACTATATTAATTTACAGTACATTTTGAATGATTTTTGTAAAGATCTTTTTCTGTACCAAGCAATGTAAAAAAGTTTTCAATTTAATAAACTATGAAACTGTAAAGCTTTCCTGGAATAGTCTGAAAATAGGTGTCATCAATAAGGTACAACTTTTATATTAAATGTGTAATAGGCTAATGTGGTAGCTCAAATTTTGGTAGGAAAATAATGGATATTACTGCACATTATATTAATTATACAAAACAGAAAATGTTTGTTCTTTACAAAAGTTACAAATATTCGAAATTCATAATGGCAGCCTTGGTACAATTAAAGGTTTAAGAGAGGTACAAATTACGCGACTAGACTCACTTTGAGTTTATAACAAAATTAGACAACAAATGCTACTGTATTTTAATTTCTTGGAAGTTATTTTGAATTCACATAAATAGTGCTTTCAAATAAATATGATAAAAAAGACATATATATATAACATGTTTAAAGTAATACTCTAAACATTGAACCCCCAAAATAAGAAAACTTTGGCATCATATCAACTTAAGGTAACTGTTGTCAGAATCTAGTTTAATCTCACAAAAAAACAATTAATTCCTAAGTTCAACATAGCAAAGATAAAATTTTAGTTAAAAGATCTTTTTTGGGTTGTAAAAATAACTATTTACAGCAAAAGTAGTGTTTTAAAGTAAGCTAAAGTTACCTAATTTACCTAATGAAGATTTGTGGGTATTTTTTTATTTTATATATATGTTGCTTATGCATGCTGTTTGTTTTAGGTTTACGTTAACAATAAAATTACTTTTGACTGAGATTTGCGTAATTTTTTTCTCTAGATTTGTGTAAAAGTTTTTTCATTAAAATAAGTTTGTGTTTATTCTAAACACCTGTTTGTTCTTTCTTTGTTTTTATTACTTGTCCTCCTTTATATAAAAAGTTTTTTCATGAAAAATATTTCATATTTCTTTGTGGGGTTTGTGGGGTTACATAGCTTAGTCTAGTTCAAGCACTGCAGATTACCGGCATCTAATATTGAGAAAAAGAAAAAAAAAATTAGGATTCAAGTTACTTAAATATAATAAAGAATAATTCTTGCATAAACATGGCGTAAACACTATATAAAATATACATTATATAGTATATTTTATATGTCTTTTGTGAGACAAACTAACTATTCGTGCAATAACTGTTAATAATATATATTTTAAACAAAATAAAAGAAATTAAGGTTTATTGCAGCTCAAAAATTAATACTGTATTTAACCTTAATCTTCTACATTGATAAAATATTTTTATATTTATAAACAATTTGGCTATACATGAAAAAAAAAAGAAGTTACATACCCTCCACCGTTGAAATAAACTCTCTCCCATCTCTATCCAAATTAGTTGAAAGTACTTGGAACATTCTTTTTAATTTTTCATTATTTTGAAATGTTTTTGTGCTCACACCCATTTTATGCATATTTAATGTTATGTTGTCAAATAAAAGACTTTGCATAAGTTCCTTACTCATATCTTTGAACAATCGACTTTTGTATGCCATTTGAGTGAAATTTAATGGTATCGTGAGGTTCTCGGAATCGAAAAAGCTGGTTGAATTCTCTTCCGCAATAATTTCATGTAATGTCTCAAAACCAAGACATATCCCAAACAATGGATAGTAAACACCTTTATCATTTAACTCTACTGCAACTTTATAAGCAATTACTGATGCATCCCAGTAGCTTGATTCATTAAACGGTGCAGCACCTCCTGGTAATAAAACTCCATTTACTTTTCTTATAACTCTTTCTATGCGTTTTTTATGCCACGTAGATATAATTGGTACAACTTCTGCACCTGCCATTTCCAAGAACTTAACATAAGAGGAAGCAATATAAGTTGAGTTATATGGAACCAGCGGTTCAAACACTTCACTTGTTTTTTGTGTGATTATCCCTAATACCGGACGTAAGTTAAGCTCACTTTGTATTTCACAAGCAATAAAGATAAGAAATATTGCTGTTTGAACCAAGTTTACAAAGTTTCTCATATTTTATATGTTTATACGTCTAAACCCACGAGCTTTATTATTTTAAAGAAAGTTTGAAAAATTTTTAAAAAAAGTTTGTATATTTTTTTTTTTAAATGCAGGTATAATTGTAAACTTTTTAAAAAAGTTTACAAAAATACCTGCATTTTCATACGCAAAATAATGTCATAAACATTAAGTTAGCGAATCGAAATATAACCATAAACAAAA
Source organism: Hydra vulgaris (assembly GCF_038396675.1). Classification (NCBI taxonomy): domain Eukaryota; kingdom Metazoa; phylum Cnidaria; class Hydrozoa; order Anthoathecata; family Hydridae; genus Hydra; species Hydra vulgaris. The sequence continues at coordinate 57,910,533 of NC_088922.1, read as the reverse complement.
GTTTTTTTTAAAGCGTGAAACATAAACTTGGAGCATAGTTTTCAGTTTGACAGTAATTTAATATCTGAAAAAAAATATTAATGTTATTAAACGAACTTTAAATATCTGTATCATGATATGTCTAGTCTTCAAAATCTTTATTTCATAATACATCAGTGATAAATAAAAATCAACAAATTTTAAGTTAATTTTAACTAAAAGGCCGAAAAATATAACCATATAAATACTATTACTAGCAAACTTTGTGTGTAGAACCGATCCAGAAAAAAAGCAGAACTATCAATGCAACAAAACATTAATTTTAAGCAACCAATGAAAAATCAACTACCTTTTTTAACACAAAATGTCAAAGATTCTGAAAGAAATTTTTCAGTTTCTGAAAATGTTGTCAAGTTTAACAACGATAGTTCACATAAAATCAGAGTGCGCCAGAAGCAGCTTTTTTACTTGTGTAGTTGATTTAGCACCAATATTGGATCAAAATTTTAGTGACAACACTGCAACTGCTAACAAAAATGATACAAATTTTTTTACCAGATCCAATTACTTCTTTGTTTAACAATGATGCAATTAATCTTGAAAAATCTTTGCTTGGAGAATTTTGCTTATCGAAGTTTGATGAATACAAGAACAGTTATTCTCAGTACAACTTTAACTTATTGGCAAAAGTGAGTAAAACTCAAAACCTGTCGAATAGGAAAACCTCTGGAAATTGCATCGAGCTGGTAAAATTGCAGCATTCAGTTTCCATGAAATTGTAAATAAAAAATTACAAAATTCAAAAACTTTTTTATTCAAAATAATAAACTACATAACTTCACCAAATGTAGCAAATGTTAATTATGGTAGAGAAATCGAGGAAAAAGCACGTCTTTTTTATATTAAATTATTAAAAAAAAATCACAACAATTTCAAATTAGAAACAACTGGTATTCATATCCAAGCTAATTATCCATATTTAGGAGCATCGCCAGATGTCCTTCAATATGGAAGAATTATTAAATGTACATGTCACAATAAAGGTTTAGTAGAAATCAAGTGTCCCTACAAATATCGTGAAGGTAAAGTGGTTGGAAAGAGGATAAAGATTTTCCTGTAAATGAAAATGGTGATTTAAAATACAAGAACAAATGATGGTTTTAGATGTAGAACTTTGTGACTTTTTTATTTGGGCACCCTTAGAAAATAAAGTAAATTGCCTATTAGATAAAGTTTATTGAGGTGAAATCTTATTAACGAGATAAGGCAGGCATTGCACAAATAATATTTTACATACATTTTACCAGGAACAAGAGAAAACAATATTTGTTATAGCAATAAGCAGAAAAACTATTGCATTTGTAAATGCCCATGCTGTAAACCTATAATTGCGTACAATAAACCTAGCGGTGAAATTGAATTGCCTCACTACTAATGCGTAAATGTAATTCGTGCTCCAAAAGGAATTTGGATTTGTCCAAGTTGTTTTAAATAATATTTTGTATTATTTAGTTTAAATTTTTTTTTTTTATTATTAGACATTTTTTATTTCTGTACTACAGTTTTATTTAAATTCCATTATAGTCCAGCTACTGAAATCATTATACTGCCAAGTAAATCAAACTGACTTACAGGTATAGCTGATGTCAATTGTTGATATTTTTTTAACGCCAAATAACTCTTTCTATATGTATTCTCATATGAGCAATTTTACGAGATAAATCAATGTCTTTTACGGCCATTTGATTTTTTACATTTTGTAAGTGCTGGTATTATTAAAACAGCTTCTCTTACTGCTAATTCTTCTTCCACTAAAAATCCTCTATCAGCTTAAATACAATCTCAGTAACGAACTTTATTTAAGAAACCTGACTCAATTGTAATTATTTTGTTTGATGCTTGACCACCCCATTCAGATAACAAAAAACTTACAACACCGGCTGGTGTTATGCTAATTAAATAGCCCTGGCTGTTAAGTTATGTGATCTTTCTATAATTGATTTAGTGCAGTCAATTATACATACACAATTTTGAAGTTTGTAAAACAATACGGCAAGTTTGATTATATAGCAGCTCGTTCAGGCCACTCAATTAAATTACACGATACATTGACTAATTGTTTTATTCATAAGCGAAATATTTTTGATATGTCTTTTTCACTAATGTTAAATCTCAAAACTAAATCTTTATTTATGTCCAAGTCTTTACTTCATTAATACGAATAATAAATGGTTTTCTAAGGACATTAGCAGTTTGCTTAACACAAAGTTTAACTTCTTGCAAGATCCATTCAAACAAAGTTGGTTTGCTAATTCCAGTTAAAAAGTTTAATGCCTTTTCTTTAATATTATTATAGTCAATAATCTTTTCCTTCGTAAACTTTAATTGTCTTCGGAATTTTTGTTACTTTTGTTTCAATATTTGTATTTGAAATATCTTCTTTTTCAAAATTCTTTCTAGTTAATTTTCTTTTGTTACAAATACTTCAATTTGTGTGCTTAAAAATAGAAATATGCAAATAATATTTGTAAATTGTTAAGAAATTAATTTTTTGAAAAAAAGCAATTTTTTTAAAAGTTAATCAACACATAAATTATATATCAGTGACACCAATTATGATAAATTTAATTTACAAATTTTGTATACTTGCTTTACCTATTTCAACAACTTTTTTTTTTAAAGGACAATTTAAACAGCCCTTTTCAGTCAATTCATTAGTTTCTGTTTTGTTAAATGATCCGCCCTTGTGAGCCGGTAATTTAGTTTTATAACTAGAAAGAGTTTGCTGCCTTTTTTTTGATTGTTTATAACGTTCTAAAAAAGCTTTAATTTGTTTTCCATTTGTCTTTTATAAGAAAATACAGTTGACACATAATCAATATGACAGGGATCATCAGATTTTTTCCCTAAAAAAGATGAAATGCACATTTAATATATGAGTAAGAATACTATTTATATTATTATAAATAATATAAATAGTATTCTTATATAGTATAGTATATTTATTTTTTTATTATTCATATTCAAGTAAACAATACATGAAAACTATTAGAACAAAAAAAAAACTGAATGGAAAACTAACAGTCTAACGTGTAGTAAAATGAGCACTACACAAACAAGCATTATTTATTTGTTTTTCTTTCCATTTTTCTCTTTTAATTGCTACAACCCATTTTCCTCTTCTGTTAACATTAGATCTAGATTTATTTAATGGTATTCGATAAAAGTTCAAATGAGCATAAGCTAATTTTCATTTATTTGTGCATTAGGGTTTCATTTATTTGTGCATTAGGGAAAAGTTCAATCATTATCGTTATGTATTAGTAGCTTATAGTAAAAATTTCAGCCTCCCAAATCAACTATAAGGTAAAGAAGGTGGTTTTAGACAATTTCTATATAATACAATTTTACCTGAATAATATATTTTAAAGTTCCGAATATAGATAGTTTTAAATTTAAAACACTCACAAAAACATTGGTTTCGATTTAAAATATATCGAATAGAATAAGGAAGATACAGATTTTGTGTGACAATTTTATTTCAGGTAATAATTCTAATTTGAGTTGAAAAGCAACAAAAACATGATTACAGTTGTAATGCTTGTTAGATGTTCTGCAGGTACTTCTTTGTAACTTTCTTGGATACTTGTTGTCTGTTTTTATGGTCAACCTAGAAAATAATAAATAAAATTAAAAAAGCAAGTTATTTTGTAAAACAATTAAATAATCCAAGCAATAAAATTCCTAGTATTTGAAATTAATAGTTTATTTTATTAAATAAAATGATATGGAAATACTTTGAAAAATTTTGCAGACATTATTGTATAGCATGCGCGTACATTGGGTGGGGTAAGTGGTTGTTAGGTGTAAATTGTTAAATGCAATTGAATTCCTTTTTTTGTTATTAAAAATGAGCCTGATATGTGCTTGCTATTCTAAATTGCCTAATTTTTCAAAAACGACCCCTCGCCCTAACAGTTTACACACTACAGGTTTGTATAATAATGTTTAGTAATTACCTGAAGAGTATCCTGAAGTCTATCCTATGTGTCCTTCCAATAAAGTCTTGGATCAGCTTTATGTGACGTTCTGCCCTATCATTTATCACTGCAACCTGATTTGCACAAGCAGAAAACTTGACAAATAACTTAGGAGCTCTCTCACTTTCGCAAGCAGCTATACCTTTCTCCCTCCACAGCAAAAGCTCTTCCTTAGTGATTTCTAGGAGAAAAAAAAGAAGATAACTTTGCTCAGTAACAAAATCATCAAGAGATGACATTGGAACAACGACTGGCTGGATTCCAGGTTTCTCAAGCACCATATATTCTTTTTCTGGAACGGCAAAAGACAACAATTTGTTAAGGATGTTGTTCTTAACGTCGGTATCTAGATCCTTGTCAGCAAGAGACAAAACTATAAGCTGGGGAGCTAGATACCAAGTGTGCCGTAGAAAGCTTTTGTTGAGAACTTTCCCAATCTCTGTATAGGCTTTGTAATCATCTGACATTTAGAGCTGGTAACCTATCTTAAAAGCTCTTAGGTCATTTAAAGAAGCTTGACTCTTCAGAAAGAACAGACCATGGAAAAACACAATATAATTCGTAGCAGTGTTTATGTTCTTGAGAGTAGCAGGCTCTACTGTTTTTGAATCATTCGGATGATAGTTCTGTGTCATCTGCAGAACAAGAAGGTAAAGACAGTCACTCATAAACCTGGCCTCATGGTGAGCTCCCGGCTGCTTTAAAAAGAAATTAGATATACCTGCACCTAGGAAGTAAGCCAGTAGCTGGCAAAGATACTCGTAGTCTCCTCTTTGGAAAGTGTTTCTCTGAAGTGCTGTGGTGCAAAATTCTTTGGTTTCAACTGCAAGTTGGTGCAAAAGAGTGCCTGGTCTAAATGCATCTTGAGACCATTCAAATTTGACAATTCTTTCAAGCTTATTAACTTCTCTATATGTTTGCGGCCATAGCTTCTGAAGTAAAACATAGAGGTGTTTGCTTTGACTTTTTGTTGTACCAAAAACAAGTTCCATGACATGAGACACATGTCTCTCATATATGTGATGTCTGCACATTAGCCAGAGAACAGGCCTCCCCAAAGCATGAACAATATCATTTCTTATAGCTCCATTGTTTTTTCCTGTGTTGCAAGCTGTGGTGTCAGCACACACCCAAATAATTTGATCTGATAGCTCATAGTATTCGAGGATACTTTGAATGGCTACAGCCCGGTCGCTTCCCTTGAAGTTTTTAATTTTCAAAATACCAAGCAGAAAATATAAAGAATCAGCTTCAGGAGAAGAAACGCTTATAGCTATCCTCTCATGACTTGTGAAAATTGCTTCTTCACTGGTGTACTGCCTTACAAATTTAGTATCAAAGTGAATCACTAGCTTTAAGCCTATTACTTTGTCCATGTTCTGCTCTCGGATAAACTGGGCTTCTGACTCTACTACAGTGTGTGCTTTCCTAGTCAGAGTTGATCTTGAGATCTTCAACTCCTCAATGTTAATACCGCCAGCCTTATAAAGAGATGTCAATAAACAGGTTTCTGGTCGAACACCAATACCACATCTTGTCATGATTGGGATCCACTTGTTTAGGAGTTCATCCATACTTAGCTGAAGACTAACTTTTACTTCCCCTGAAATCTTTTGGGTCTTTGTAGGAGGCATAAAAGCTTTGTCAGAGTCTGGAAGGTTATCGTAAAATTTAAACGAAAAAACTACTTAGTATTTTTAAGTTTTTAGTATTAAATTTAAACATTTCTCATTATCCGCATCAAAAGTTTTCATTCAAAAAGTAAGTTATCAATATATATATTATAATATATATTTATCTATTAATAATAATCTATTACAATGGATAAGAAAAATAATAGTGATTTTAAGAAAAATAACGACTCTAATATCGAAACAGATGAATTAGTTATATCAATAAATATGGTTCGTAAAATCTTTCAAGAAATGTTTATAAAACAACAAAATGACATTTTAAAAATTATATCTGGAAACCTAAAGTTAACAAATGACAGAATTGACATATTATTAAAAGAAGCAAATAATTCAAAAGAAAAATGCGATTTGTTAGAAAAAGAAAATGGAAAGTTAAAAGCCGAATTTAAAATATTATGTGAACGAATGAAAATCTTGGAAAATGTAAATAAAGATATAGAAGAAAGTTTAACGGTCACACAGGACATTCAAGAAAAAAAAGTAACGGAGCTGGAAAAAAAAATTAATAATAAAAATAGCCTTAGTGGAGGTGAAAATATAAAGTTAAGGCAATTGGAGGACAGGCTTAGGAGAAACAATCTGCGAATTGATGGAATTACCGAAAACGAAAATGAAAATTGGGACGACACTGAAAAAAAAGTAATAAGTTTATTTTAAAACAATCTTTCTCTAAGTAATATAAATATAGAAAGAGCTCATTGAACTGGTAAAAAGGATGGTAACAAATCAAGGACAATAGTCGTTAAATTACTTCATTATAAGGACAAAGTTAAAGCGTTGCATGCTGCTAATAAGCTTAAAGGTTCCGGAATGTACATCAATGAAGATTTCTCCTTCGAAACAAATGAAATAAGAAAAAAATTAGTGGACGAAATGAAGTTACACCGAAAGAATGGTAAATATTCAATTATTATTTATGACAAACTTATTGTTAAAGAATTTAAAAATAAGCAACCCAGCTATTAAAAACTATATTCTATATTTTAATATTACTCTTATTTAAAATGGCTGATGATCCTCCTTTAAAAAACTTTGAACTTAATTCATTACTAACTAAAAAATCAATACTTTTAAAAAAACATTCTGATCCGGATATTAATTTTTTTAACAACGATTTAATAAAAAATATTAACCCATTAATTTTATAACGTAAATTCAAAAAATATAATTGAAGGAATGGAGAACGACTCGTTCTCTATTCTTCATGTTAATATTAGAAGTCTACAAAAAAAATTTTGATTCATTAAAACAATTTTTGTATAAAGTTAATATGAATTTTCAAATTATTTGTCTCAGCGAGACATGGTGTGATGATAAAAATATCGAGAACAATTATAATTTCCATTTACCAAACTATAAAGTGATTCACCAAATTAGGACCTCGGGCAAGGTAGGCGGGGGTTTGTGTATTTTTATTAAAAACTCACTATTGTACAAAGTTTAGTCAGATTTAAGTTCAACCACTAATGATTATGAGTCATTGTGCATTGAACTCGTTAATAAAACCTCCAAAAATATAATAATCCATGCTTTATACAGACCACCTTCAGGTTCTATTAAAGTGTTTGAAGACCACATTAGAAACGTCATTAAAAATAATTATATTAAAAAAAAACTGTTTACATGGTTGGTGACCTGAACCTCAATATTTTGGATTATGACTCAAATAAAAACATTAAACAATTTTTTAACGTCATTTTTGAAAATAGCTACATTCCTGTCATCAACAAACCTACTCGCATAACCAACAAAAGTGAAACTTCGATAGATCAAATTATCACCAATGACTTCATAAATATAAAGATAAAAACAGGAATATTTAAAACAGATATTTCTGATCATTTTCCCATATTCATTGTTGTTCAAAAATATAATAAAAGTGACTGCCAAAAAAATAAAAAAATAAAAACAAGAATAATAAACGACTCTTCAGTTAACCATTTTCATGACCTTTTATCAAGTGTTAAATGGGATGACTTGTTATTGAATCTAAACGCTGATAAAGCCTACGATATATTTATATCAGAATATTATAAATATTATAACAAAGCATTTCCTGAAATTACAAAATTAGTTAAATCAAAAACGTTATCAAATCCTTGGATAACTAAGGGTATCCTTAAATCTTCTAAAATAAAACAAAGATTATATAATAAATTTCTTAAAAAAAAAACCCTACGTATTGAAAGCAATTATAAAAACTACAAACGACTCTTTGAGTCAATTATAAAAAGATAAAAAAAAAACTACTATTCAGATCAACTAAAAAAGCATTTAAATGATCCTCAAGGTACTTGGCGCATAATTAACGAAGTTATTGGTAAAAATAATCCAGAGAGAAATAATTTTCCGAAAATTCTTAAATTCAAAGACAACTATGTTATAGAAAAAGAATTAGTGGCTGAAGCACTTAATAAATTTTTTATTAATATTGGTCCGTCTTTAGCATCAAAAATTGAATCCTCTAAGATCAACTTTGATGCATACTTAGTCTCTAATATTATGCCTAATGATAATCTAACTGAAGAAGAATTACTATGCGCAGTCTCTTCGATTAAGCCCAAAAAAAGTATAGGCGTCGACAATATAAGTGGTAACATCATTATAAATTCAATAAAACTGATTACAATCCCGCTTTTGTGTATCTTCAACTTATCTTTAAAAGAGGGAGTTTTTCCAGAAAAAATAAAAATTGCTAGGGTGGTCCCTATTTTCAAATCAGGCGATCCTAGTGACGTTACTAATTATAGGCCGATCTCTGTTCTTACATGTATTTCAAAAGTTCTTGAACGAATTATGTATAATAGACTCTATTCTTTCTTAATCTAAAATAATATTTTGTACAATAAACAATTTGGTTTTAAATCTGGTCATTCTACTGATCACGCAATCTTACATCTTGTCCACGATATATTTAAAGGTTTCAATGAAAAAAAATATACTTTAGGTGTTTTCATAGATCTAAGTAAAGCCTTTGATACTGTCGATCATTTAATTCTTTTGTCCAAACTCGAGTTCTATGGCATCAAAAGTTCTAACTTGGCTTGGTTTAAAAGTTACTTGTCTAATAGGAAGCAATATATTTCTTACGAAGGTGGTAAAACGGATAATATGATTATTACATGCGGTGTTCCCCAGGGATCAGTTCTAGGGCCCCTTTTGTTTCTAATTTATGTCAATGACTTATATAAATTTTCTAATATTTTAAACACAACTTTATTCGCCGATGATACAAATTTGTTTTATTCTCATGAAGACATTAATATTTTATTTTTAACAGTTAACAAAGAACTTGATAACCTAACCCAATGGTTTAAAGCCAATAAATTATCTTTAAACATTACTAAAACTAAATACACATTATTCCATCGTGTTCATAAAAAAGAAAATATTCCACTTAAACTTCCAAATCTTTTTATTGATAAAAATATAATAAAAAGGGAAATATCGTCATAGTTTTTGGGCGTAATACTCGATGAAAATGTTACATGGAGAGAACATATAAGTGTTGTTGAGAATAAGGTTTCTAAAAATATTGGTATACTGTATAAAGCTAAACAGGTCTTAAACCAATCTTGTCTTAAATACATATACTTTTCATTTATACACTGTTACCTAAACTATGCTAACATTGCTTGGTGCAGCACCAATGTTACAAAGCTAAGTAAACTTCTATGTAAACAAAAACACGCCATTAGGATTATTACAAATGAAAATCGCTTCTCTCATTCAAAAATACTTTTTAGTAAACTTAATATTTACTAAAAAAATAAATGTTTATAATTTAAATCTCTATCATGTTCTTATATTTATGTTTAAACTTGATAAAAAAATGGCACCATATTTATTCAACTCTTTATTTAAAAAAATAAATCACATATACAGCACAAGATTTTCAAATAATAACTATACTCAATCCAAAACCTACTATTCTGCCACTAAATACTCAATCACAAACCGAGGACCTAAACTCTGGAATACACTTTTAAATAACGATCTTAAACCACTTTCTTCGCTTAATCAATTTAAAACTAAACTTAAGCAAAATCTTTTACTAAACGACAATGAACTAAATTTCTTCTGAAGCGTTTAAAATGAGAGTACTATTATTAATGATTTAGTATTAATAATTGTTTATTACTAAGATTGTCTAATCTAATACATAAATATGATAAATAATCTTGTCTCTAGTCTTGTTTCTGTTTATATATATTTTTTTGTTTTGTCCTTTTTTTTTGTTTTTTTGTTTGTTTGTTTGTTTGTTTTTTCTTTTTTATTGTTGGTCTTTTTAGTAAGTAAAGTAAACTTAAGCGTTAATAAAAAAAAATAATTTATAGCATATGTAACTTTTACGGTTTTTATTAGCATTGTAATTTACGGTATATTTATTACGGGGCTTAGTGATAAGGCAACTATAGTCTTCTTTTTGCCCCTGTCATATATTGTTTTTTATTCATGAACATTGTTATTGTAAATACTATTAACGACGAAATATATAATTAAAAAAATTAAAAAAAATTATCACTGTCTGTATACCAGGAAACTTCAAACTCTTTTTGTTCTAGTTCTTCTACCTTTTATTCTTTTTTTCTTGATTTCTGAGCTTTTCATCTTGCGAGCGCATTTTTTCTTCCATTATTTTTATTTTCTCCACAGCCAAACAAGCATTGAAATGTGTTATCAATACCCGCCATCTTGACCATACGTCCTTTGAGACAGTGCTTTAGAAATTCAATGTCCTCTTTTTGAGCCTCTTTGTTCCTCAATGGATCACTCTTTATCAAGTTAAAGATGTTGGCCTTATGAATTGGGAATAAAAAGTTGCTTTCATTTAGAAAGTTGTTTTTTTTCTTACAGTAACTTCCTTCTGGTAGACTTAGAGTCTTGAGTCTTTTTAGAGATTGGTACTCATTGATCTTGTTGGTAATTTTGTTTCGAATTTGCTGCTCTGCTAGTATGAAATTGTTGTCGAATCCAGCTTTGCCCCATAAGTTTACTAGTTCTCTCAAAATACAAACACCTCTGATTGTCTGTCACCAATTCTCTTCACACATTCCTTCAGCTAACTTGCTGCATTTCATATAATTTTTTCCAGAAGCAAGGGCACATCCAACTTTACAGTTCATCTTGGTAGTGCTAAGAAAATGCCAAATGGTTAAGTAAAACAAACAGATAAAATTCAGAAATTTTTTAGACGTTACCTAGTTTCTTTTTTAATGTTGAGCCAGTAAAACCTTCTGATCATTTCTCCAGTCGTTGGAAGTCGATTTGGAGCAAAGCTTTGCAGTGGAAAGCCTAACAAATAAAACTGTCTACGCTTTCTTGCAGCCTGTCTCAAATCTTCAGCTGGCTCTAGTTATGTATTGAGGCATTTTTTTCCTGAAGCCATTGTCTGAAAATATAGCTAATACAGTTTATAAAATTATATATATTTATAAATTTATAGTATAAAATATAGCTTACAGTACAGTAGTTTGTTTCGTAACAGCAAATAACACTATTAAAAAATACTTTTTTTGCTAAGCAAAAAAAATAAGCGTATGATGCATAGCATACACGTGTTGTTTTTTATTATAAATATCTACACTTAACAAATTATTTGAAAAAAGTCGCTTAACGATTGAAAAATAAACTTGAATGAAAACTCACTTATTTTGTAAAACTTTCATATGCCCGCGCGCAATTTTTATGTTAGGAGAATTAGCAAACAAATCTTTTTTTTTTTACTTTAACGTCTTATTAAAATTATTAATCAAATTATTTTTTATTTTTTAATAACTTTTGTCATGTATTATAAATAAAAATGTGTAAATAACTAAAAAATAATTATGTTAATAGTTTTACTAAAACATTTACCAGGGGCCTGGGAAGCTTTTATAAACTGTGGGGGGGGGGGGGGCACACTGAAAAATGTTGTTTTATATGTTTCTTTGGAGTTATACATATTAAAATTACATATTATTATTTTGTATTTGTTGAATAGAGAATAGTGAATCCATGTTTTTGTAAAAAACTGAATTCCGGATTTTCGGAATTACAGGAGATGAAATCCGGAATTCCGGTTTAATTCCGGAATTATTATAGAAGAATTTAAAAAATATAAAGAAAAGAAAGTACATTATTTTTTAACATAAATGTATTTAGTTCAAAACAATAAAATTAAAACAAATTACAAAATAAGGAAATATTTCATATTAAAATATTTTTGAACTACATAAATAAAAATGCAAAATGAAAGTTCAATTTTCATTTTGATTTTTGAAAAAGCTTCTTAAAAAGCACAAAGTATCCAATGTTTTGTCGTTGAGCCTTGATCGAATTTTTGTTGAAAATGCTCCTGCAGCGGAAAAAGCGCGCTCTGACTCCACACTAGTTGGTGGAATTGTTAATAAACTTTTGTAAAGATCTTCCAAAAAGCATTCCGCGGGATCCCCCTTCATCCCAAAATTTCATTTCACTGCGAATTTCGGAATGAATCGATGATTTTTGTAGAACTTTTGACCGTGATTCCGAGAGTGATTCCTTTATCTTTTGCTGAAGAATTTCCTGCAAGGATAACTGAGTTTCCAATGATTCGATAGGTTTATCGTCATACATTTTAGTAGACTCAGATACTGTCGGGTCTATTTCTAATGCTACTTCACCACTAAGTCTTCGGATTAGGGATATGATAATTTTGGTTATTTCAGTTTTCGAGCGACGCAAAATGAATTTTGGTTTTACCCCCATTATGCAAATATTGAAGAACATCGGATACCACAGTTCTTCTTCGATTAATTTGAACTTCAAACTCTTTTTTCATTTCACGGCCAATTTCTTCATTCTCATCAAAATTTTCTAACACAAACGTAAATGTTGCATCCGCAGAAAGTAAATTTGCATCAGCACGGCATAACGCGTCTACGGCTAATTTTATAGGCTTCAAATTTCTAGAAACTGTAGATATTATATTCCATTCTGAATCATTCAAAAATGTATCCGCTTTGATATCAATCATTGCCTTTTTTATTGAACTTTTCAAAAGATTAAAACGTTCTAACATGGACATCAGGCTACTCCATCTAGTCTTTGAATCAAGCAATAGCTGCAATTCCTTTCCATGATCTTCCTTCACATGTTTTTGCAACACTTCAACTTTCAACACCCGAACTTTTTCAACACCCGAACTTTCATGATTACATTTCGCAATGTAAACTTTTCAGTAATTTCTACATCACATTCATTTCTCGTCCCCATTTGCATTCCTTCATCATCACTTTAATCTTCTTCATCAAAGTCCAGATCTAGGACACTCTCATAATCATCTTCATCTACCTCTTTCTCTGTTTGTTTGTAGATCACATTTACAATTGCAATCTGAATTGCATGAGCAAAACACAAAATTTGTTCACATGGTAATAATCTACCCACTTTTTGCATCATAGAAGCACCATCAGTTACAATACACGAAATATCGTTCCTTATATTTAACTGAAATGATTCTAACTTGTCCTCTAATAATTTTACACAATTTTCAGCCGCAAATCGACCATTAACTCGAGAAAGACCCAAATTCCAGATATTTTTCGACCCATGAACGTTAACATTCATATAACGTCTATTTCGAGAGGACGTCCACTCGTCCAATGTTAGACTAAAGCATAAATTCTTTTTTAATTGATTAATTTCAGCAATTTGCAATTGTTTAATTTTTTTAGTATAATCCATCACGACTTTCTGTATGCTGGTGGGTGATTTTGGAATATCACCGAATCCACGCATTGTTAAACGTTTTCTTAAATCGTTTGACGTACAAAAAACACGAAACGGTAAACCATCAGAAGCAATCATTCTAGCTACTACGGCAGGAAAAGTTTCATCTTTTTTTGACTTGAAAAAATCAATGATCGTGTTCGTTTTTCTGGTTGTGCTCACAACACTATCGTTACTGTCAGATGTAGATGCTGTTGTATTTTCATCAAACTTTCGCTTGTTCAAAACTGTGTTGTGTTTAGAACGAAGATGTGTGTGCATGGGAGTTGTACATCCACCCAATATCTTTAAAACTTGCTTGCATTGCATGCATTTCGCCACCTGATTTGTTTTCCCTCGTAGAAAATATCTCCACACTGAATTTGATGAGCTTTTGTTTTGAAATGTCCATAAAAGTTTCTTCAGATTTATCTACCATACTTAGGTTGGGATTTAAAACAATAACAATGTAAGTCTACAAAATTTTTGAAACATAAAATTAATATAATGACTTACTTTGTCTGCTTTGCATACAATTTAATTTCTTAATGTTAATATTTCATTTAAAAAAAATTTTTTTAATGCATTTGCAGTAGCCTAAGCCTACTAAAATTTAAATTTTTTGAATTTATAACAATGAAAGTACACAATGCTGCCATCTATAGTAAAAGTTCTTCTAAATTCTAAAAATTTCAAAAAAAAACTTTTGTTTTGTTTTTATATTACGTATTTATTCCGTTTTAAAAATTTTGATTTTTATTACTAAAAACTGTTGTATTATACTACTGAGGATGACAACTTTGTTGTTGAAAAACGTTTTTAGTAATAAAAATTAAAATTTTTAGAACGGAAGAAATACATAATATAAAAACAAAACAAAAGTTTTTTTTGAAATTTTTATAAAAACAGTTCTAAATAACTTCAAAAATAAAATAGAATTAAATAATCGAAATTCTAAATTCGAAAAATCCGGAATTTGCGTTTTTGAATTCCGGATTTTTAAAAATTCAAAATATGACGGAATTTCGGAATTCCGAAATTCCGAAATCCGGATTTGGATTCACTAATAGAGAATATATGGGTACTATAGTATATATTAGATTCTATATAAAATGAGAATACAAAAGGCTAATAATAACCAGAAATAATTTATAATAGTATAAAATAGTTTAGGTTGTAGGCACATAAAACTGTATACACATGTAATACTATAGTTCAAGTTCAAAATAAAGACACTAAAATCCGAATAAATTTGTTCTATAAGAATGATCCCTACAGAATTCTGTTATCACTTTTTCTGGATCAAGTTGGTTTGCACAGTTTTAATAGATGTGTAACATTGCAAAATTATTCAGCCTCTGCTGTTTCATCGTCGTTCTCAGAAAAGTTTTGAGTCTTCTCATTGTTGAAAATGCTCGTTCACTATTGCTAGAGTTACTAGAATCAGCTTGAGCAATTTGACAACTTCAGAAATAGAAGATAATTGAGAAGAGGAAAACTGTGTGAGATGTGAGACAACATCACTGACATACCTTGGAATTTCATCAAACATTGTTCTGTATAGCCCAAGTTGCACATCTAGTAAGTTCGTGTCAATATCTGAGTATGTCTTCTTTATCCATGCTATGGTATCTGTGACATCTTCAGAAAGCAAAAGTTTCTCCAGCTTTTCAAGTTGTTTCTGTCCTGTTTGATCAAAACGATATTTGATAGTGTCAACAGAAGAATCAATTACATTGTAGTATGTGGCACGATAGTACCAAATGGCTGTCTCAACATAATGATATGGGGTACTACAACCCTCCTCATACCGTGCTGGCATCTTCCTTTTTCTCGGAAGCTTGGGTTCCTCGAGGCCCGGGAAATCATTAGCATGCTTTTGAATTTTTTGCCACCACAAATTGAACCACTCTTCATTTCGCATATCCATGAGTGTTTTGACAGTCAACATTACAATGTCCCTTCCTTCAGAAGCAGACATACGTGTCTGTTGAAGGGTTTTAGATAAGTTATCAGTAATCATAAAAATACAACAACTAAGATGTAGAGCAAAGAAAAAGTCAAACTTTTTCATTGTGGCTTGAATGCCAAAGATTCTTGATCTTGTTTCAGAATCTAAATTGTCTTCGAGGCAAATATATGTCGATTATCGATTTGCAACTTGATCCTTTCACAGTCCATCTAGTTGGACAAAGAGTTCTAATACCCGGAATACCTGCTACATCAGACAATTCAGCTTTCAGTTTGTTTAATAAAGCATCTCGTTTTGGTGATTTTTTTATTAGCTTTGATACTTCATGTACAAAATCAAGGCAATCAGATAAAGTGGGATTTTCCGTTTTCATGAAAACATCTTTCACAGCAAGGCTTAGAGAGTGACCATAACAATGAGAGAATGGAGCAAGCCCTTCTGCTTTATTATTTAAACGCTTAGTGACACCGTTTTCAATCCACTCATATTAGCTGCACCATCAAACGAGACACCTCGACAATTCTGAATGCCAGTATTGCATCTTAAAAGGCTGTCCATTATAGTATTAAAAATAGTCTCTGGTTTGATATTCTCAATTTCATAGAATCCAACCAAATTTGTCACTAACCAACCTCAAGCAAATTACCAATTATTCCTTATTGCTGCTATCAACGCAATAAGGAACAATTGGTAATTTGATTGGTAAGAATTGGTAAAAATGAAGATGCCGAGGGTTGCAGCGAGAAATAATGAAGAATGTCTCTCGATTTAGATGCTTCTTTAGCTAACAACCGCCTATTATTTGCTTTTTTCACTTCTGCACCCGAAAGTTTGCGTTTTGGTGGCATCTCTAGAACATAAATAAAAATTTTAAATAATTAATTTGTTATTAAATGAAATGGGGTCACAAGTTCGAATACAACAACAGATTAAATTATTTTTTTATTTACAATTAAAAAACAAATTTATTTTTATTAAAATACTTATGATGTATGTAATATTTAATATTTTGATTATATAAATAGATATATGCATAATCTATCAAAATATATATTTTTTTAATATGGATAGCTTGACCTTTGGCTACCATTATATAGTCTAAATGCTGGGCATGATAGCATATAGTAGTTACCTTTTTTTTAATAGTGACATTTAAAAAATAAAACTTAGTCAATATATAATATAATAAATACTTCTGTTATATAATTATAATATATATAAAGAATAAAATCATTATTAGAAATTTTTTGCTTCAATATTTATATATACAGGAATTTTATATTACTTTAGAACAATTAATTAAAATTTGATTTTTCAATTCAACATCATTAAGAAATTTCTTATTTTTAGCCAATTTTGGAAGGACTCTGATAAAAAAATAGAACAACATAATCTTTTGAAATATAAATTACTTCCGGGCATATTAACATACGTTTATATTAACAATAGATTTTGAAAAATTACACTTTAATGTTTTCAATTCAGCAAATGACATAAAACATAAAATATAAAAAAATAAATAAATAAAAAATGTTAGCAACTATACATAGTTAAATTTTTTCTGAACAGTAGACCTCAAAAAATTAATGTGTGTCTTTACTCTTTAAATTTTTAGTTTATTGTGTATTTTAAAGGTTCTCGATGAAAAGACTTTTCTTAGTCTTCTGCGAGTTTCCTTACAACTACATAGTACTACTAATATATGTTGATATATATTTTCAACAAATAACATATATTTTCAACGACAACGACAAGCAAGTCCCTAGTAGCCCTGTGGTGCGACGGACTTGCGTATATTTTTTAAATGCATGGGTTAATAGCCAGCACATTATATTATAAACCACGAATTTATTTATTTTAATTCGCATGAGTTAAAATGTCAAACGCGCATGCGTTAACAGCATTGTTAACGCTCTTTAGATATTGTAAATATTTGTGGTGGACATTTATATAAACTGGAGACATGTAAATATTATTTGTTTTTGAAATATATAATAATGATTGTTGTTAAAAAAAAAATAAAAAAATAAAAAAAAAAAAAAAAAAAAAAAAACATATGTACCAATTTTGGAATATATCGTTATAGTTATGTTGCCAAAACAAGAGATCTAATGGAATGGAAATTAACCTCCAATATATCAATTATAATCTCTAAAATAATAATGTAAAGCGTTTCAAAAACAAACGTTTAAAAACTTCTCGTTTTTGTTCAAATTTGAAACAGCGCAATTTTTAAATAGATTATTTTTGTATTCGAAAATAAACGTATTTCGAATCGAATAATTTTTACTTTAGTGTGCGTGAATGGTTTTTTCAGATAATCGGCTTTTTGGCGCTATCAAAACAATGTTACTTATCGGTAAATATCTTGTTAATCAATTGTTAAAAAATTTAACCAAGACAAGAAGACCAAAAAAAAAGTTAATACAAATATATATATATATATTTTTAAATAGATATATTTTAAACAATTTAAAAAAAAAATTTTTTTTTCAGGGGCAATAATTTTTTAAAGGCACAACTAAAAAGGGCGCCATCATTTTTTCTCGGGGGGCTCTGGCCCACCCGGGCCTCCCGGTTTCGAGGCCCATGTTTACATTAATTGAAAAATGTGCTTGCTAAATTCTCCTAACATAAAAAAAGTTATTACAAAATAATAAATTTGCAATATAATATTCTATTATATAGAAATTGACGAAACCACCTTCTTTACCTTAGAGTTGATTTGAACGGCTGAAATTTTCACTACATGTTACTAATACATAACGATAACGATTGAACTTTTCCACATTTTGATTTTCGAAAAAAAAATTTTTTTGAGACACCCTATTGTGCATCCATAGGCACAACACACGTTAGGCAAAATATATTATATATATAAATGATTATTAAAAAATATTTTGCTTAGGTTAAACCTTTCACTCCTATATTATTGAAAGTTAAAATTTAGCGTTTCGCTAAAAAAAATGATTTGTTTTGACTGCCAAAGGCGTGCGCATGCGTTTCACAAAATCAAAACAACGGAAAGGGGTCTATACAGTTTTAAGAGATGTCTGTAAGGCATTTTAAAGAGGGCTATTAAAAATATCATAACCAATTAAAAAACAGACGTACTAAAGACGTACTAAAGACAAGACATATTTTTTAGAATATTTCAGAATAATCAGTTAACGGAAATTTTTTGAGAAATTGCATCTATTCTAGGATATTATGATCCCTTTATGAAACATTTATTGAATAAACTAAAAAGGGAAATTAAATATAAAAGTAGCACGATACAAAATAAAATGATCGAGTGCCTTGGAAGTATGGTAGAAGAAGAAATAACAGAAAAATAAAAACTGTCCCATTTTTTTTCTATCATTACAGGTTCAAAAGTTGACTTAGCAAAAAAGGAAATGTTAAGTCAAGTTTACAGATATGTTGAAATTGAATATGACGACAATGGAATTCCATCTAAAGTAAAAATAAAAGAATCATTTTTAAGACTTCAAGAAAGTAACCTCCCGAGATGCTACTGGAAATAATAGTATTATAATACAATGATTGGGTAAGGTTATGACGGCGCCAATCTTATGTCAGAAATATTCAATGTCGTTCAAAATAAAATAAAAGAACTTCAATCAAATGCAGGCTATATTATTTCTAATGCTCAAACAGATTAAAAATAATGTAAAAACAGATTAAAAATAACCCGTTAAAACTGGGATAGTTGCAATTGCTTTGTTGCATGAGGTTAGCATGGATTTAATTTTTTGTTTTTTTCATTTGACATTATTTGAACAGTTTATTAACTTTTTCTTTTTCCTTTTACTCCCATGAAAAATATCTATTAACGAATTAAGTTTTATTATTCACAAAAACTTTGATGCAAATAGATTTATAGATAAATGTACTGATGGTTGTATGGAGCATAGATAAATGCATACCTGGTTCTATGGGTAAATCCTTTAAATATATCTATTTAAAATATATAGATATAAACCTTTATAATATACCAATTAATATTTTATATATAAATCTATATAAATATAAACCTTTAAATATACAATTATATATTTTAAGGTTATAAGATTGTGATTTGATTTGTGCTTTAGCTCAAAGTTTGTTAATATCATTTTTCTATATTTGTGGAAACCATAATTAGAGGTCATCCGAAAGTACGCCCTGCCTGATCGGATTGCAATATAAATTAGAAATGAATAAGTGACAGCTTTTTAGCTGTATGATTTTAGCAAGTATATAACAATTTTCATTTTTCTAAGCCTAAAGACTAAATGAGTGAAGTTTAATTAAAAACCGTTGTGATGGAGCAGCACGCAATTGTTGTGTTTTTTCAAGAAATTTGATAATTTCCACGAAACTTAAATCTTGATGTATAAACTTGGTACCCAACTCTATAAACGCAGGATTAACTGCTGCATAATTAAACAAACCAAAATAAAAAGATGATTAATTGTATTTTTATGCATTCATCAAAATGGTTTTAACAAATGATGCGGAAGTTATCGGAAAAATCTTAATTTAATTATTTGAGCATAATAATTTGTTTTGTGGTTTTAAGCGTAGGCATAAACGTTCTATAAAATATAAACTTTATTATTTTAAACGCAATTATTTAAAATGAGGATAAATGGAGCTGAACGAAAATCTTTCCGAAAGCGACTCAAAATATTTTTCGTAAACAAACCTAATATATAAAAAAAAGATATCGTAAATCATTTTGAAAGGGAAAGATTTGCTCGAAGTACAATATATGAGAAACTAAAAAAAGACTTGAAACTGTTCAATCCTTTTCTAATAGAAAGCACCCTGGTTGTCCAACATTCTGGACTAGAGAAAAGAATCCCGTATTAACGAGTCAACAGTCGAAAAGAGGTCAGTCAGAGAAAAATAGGTTTATATTTGGTGTAAATTAATCGACAATTGGTTGTCAGTTGAAAACAAATGAATATTAAATATAGAAAACGTAAAAAGACTCCAAAATACACTATAGAATAACAATAAAAGGCAAAGAAAAGAAGCAGGAAACTAGTTAACAAACTCTATGACACAAAATTGCATCTGGACAAAAAACACTTTTGTTTTGCAGGGGACAACATGCCTGGAAATTCTAGATATTACACAAACAACAAAAAGACATGCCCAGAAAGTGTTTGTTTTATAGGAAAAGAGAAATTTCCAAAAAAATTAATAATATGGATAGCCATATCTGACCGTGGTATGTCCGAACAATTGTTTCGCACTTCCAAGGCTGCAGCAAGTAACTAATTCGACAATCTATATTGATGATTGTTTAGAAAAACAACTTCTTCCATTTTTTCACAAGTATCTTGGAGACTTTAACTATTTATTTTGGACAGATTTAGCAAGTTCTCATTATTCTAAAGATTCTCTAAATTGGATGGACTAATATGTCTATTACGTTGATAAAGAATCCATTTCCCCAAATGTGCCTCAAGCACAACCAATTGAAAATTTTTGGGGACATTTGGGGCAGATGGTTCACAAGGGAGATTGACAAGCTACAACAGAGCAAGTTTTGATTGATCGAATTAAATTAAAAATACAAAAAATCGATTTAAGCTTGTTATAGTCGCTTATGAAAGGCATCAGAGCAAAATTGATATCAGTTGCAGATGGTGGTGTTTTTTTATTTAAAAAATAACTTAATTTTTAAAAAAATAAATACTTTGTTCAAAAAAAATGTAATAGTAGTTATTTTTCAATTATAAATAAGTTATTTACGTTTTTATTTTGTCCGATAACTCACGCATCACCCGTAAGTATAAACATACAATGGAATTTTTTTTGCGACTCTTTATGACAAAGATCTATTTGATGGTGTCGTGATGGCGTCGGGCGCATATTAAAAAGAACTACAACAAAAGCTAGTTTTCAGAAACCATTAAATATGCAGAACTTGTAATCTTTTTAAATATTTAAGTTTATTGTATTGCATTTTAATAGTGTTAATCTTTATATATCGAAAGTGATAAGTCGGTTAGTAAAGTCAAAAGCGTTAACGATAAATAACGTTATATTTAAATTGTGTTTTTATAAAAATTGTTTTTACAAATTGAACAATGTTTCCTTTTTAAAAAACTGTACAAATTATTTTGATGGAAAATTAAAATTTAACAGTTAATAACGTTAAGTTTTTAAGTCATAAATATCCCCTGAATATTTATGACTTAAAAATTTAAAAGTAGACAAAACTAGATGCCTCATATGGACGTCTAGCAGCACCTAGGCGCCCCTATGAGTATGTATAATTTAAAAATTAATTTAAGTTAAAAGCAAATGTACTCATACATGCCAATGACCATGTTTTTTTCTTGTCACATTAATTTTACCTTTATATTTTTATGAACTGGATCTGTATTAAGTAACACTTATGCAACCCAATTAGCATTCACTGAGTAGGAAAATAAAATAAATACTTTAAAATATTGAAAATACAATTTCTTGTCATCTTAATAGTTTGAAGAAGTTTTTAAATAATTTGAAGACTCTACCTAGCTATTTAAGTGCAAAACGTATTCTATAAAGTTGTCTTCAGTGATATCAGCAGCTGAAATTTGCGTCAGTGTAACAGCTTTTATATTTTGAGAAGCCGATTATTAATCTTTTAATCAAATGAATGACAGTTTTGAAGAAACGGTCTTTATGATGTCAAATCTCGATTTAGTTTAGAATATGAAATGATTAAGCGCAACGATCAAGATATTCACAAAAAAAATTTTCCGAGTTCGTCATGATACTGCTGTACTGTCATCATTCCTTTCGCCTAAAATTCCGTTTCAAAGTTATGATAACCCACAATAGCCTCGGCTTCAGCCAAATTATGATGAATGGATGCAATCGAGATTATTTATTAGCTGCTGAACGATAAAGATTTGTCTTTGATTGTAAGTAAAGTCAACTGGAACAAATAACTTCGTCAAATACTGTTAGAGTTTTATATCAAAAAGAAAAAATCACCAAAGTTTCAAACAATTTCAAATTTTTTACCAAAAGACTTAATTCAATTGAGATTTCACTGGTAAAGTTTGAGATTTGTTGTTTGAGTTAGGGCAGCAGTGATCAGGGTCATTTACGTTGCCATACTTGACAGAGTATTATTTCTTTATGACTGACAGTTTTGCAAAAACTTACGGTTTTCAAAAGGTTTGGCATTTCTTTATTCCATGATTTTTATGAACCTGTCAATTTACGGTGTTTTTTTGTAATGAAACCGTGAGTCAAACTGCAAAACCGTATTTGCATAACTTTTTTTTATTAACACGTGAGAAATGTGATTTTACAAAGATGATCTGATTTTGTTGTCAACCATGGTACGGTTCTAACATTTTTTGTTTTACGGTACTAACTTTTTTGTTTAATTTATATGGACGTAAACTTTTATTTGATTTATATGTACCATTATAAACATATTCTGTCTATGAGAAGTATTATTACGGTTTTAATTGGTAGTATTACTGACTTTATGAAAATATTGTGTACTTAACTTATCTATATCAAGTATATATTCAAATATATCATACAAGTTTCATTCTCAAAATCATTATAATTTTTAGCATTTCAAAGGTTTTAGTCTTAAGCCTATGAAATGCTAAAAATTGTAATGATTTTGATAATGATAGTTGTATTTTGTTTAGATTCTAAACAAGATTGTTAATACAACATTAATAAACTTTTTACCATGTCATGTTTTCTGATTTGATTCTACATAAAATTATTTAAAGTTCCTATTTATCAAAAATACAATAGCTTAATTGTCGTAATGCATGTTAAATTACTACAGTGTCTTACACTGTGGTAATTATGTTGGTTTATCTTAGTATTAAGAATAACAAACATAATTGCCACAGTAGAAGATTGTGGTACGTAAGCATAATAGTATGCTAATGAGCAACAATCTTTGTGTAAAATATTAATTAGTATGTTTCATTGAACTTGAGCAAAAACTTGGTAATTTAAACTTCTATTTGTTTTTTTCGTTTTAAATAATTATTGTTATTAGTTATTTTTATATTCTCTGCTTGAAAAAAGCAGATGATTTCAACAATTAACTTTATTTATTTATTATTATTTTTTTTTTATGTTTGTTTCTGTTGAAAATACAAACTTATTTTTCAAAATAATTGTTACTTTTTTTATTCAAAAATTTTATTAATAGAAAGAATTAAGATTTTAAAATTTATCCTTTACTTTTAACTTTAGAAAATGGCAAAAAGACTATGTCCATTTGAAGATAGTCATAATCAATTAAAGACTCATATAGACATGCATCATGTTGGCAAAGAAAAATATAAACAGCAAGTTTATGAGAAAACAAAACAACTTATGATAACAGGCTCAATACAGGCTCAAAAAAATGAAGTTTTAAATTTAAATAACAATATGGATAAATCTCATAGGGGAAAAAATAATATTGGTCCAGTATTTAAAGTTTTAAAGGAGAAGCGTACTTGTTATTTTTGTCAATTAAAAACGGAAACTTCTGAAATTTCTTCTTGCTATTATTGTTGCAAAAGTATATGCAGAGATAAATGTAGCAAGATTTGTGAATATTGTGCCAACTCATTTTGTTTGAGTTGCTGGGTGATTAATTATGATACACCTGTTGATCGCATATTATGTGTTGCTTGTTATAGTTGATGAGCTCAGTTATGTATCAATGGCTTTATTTTTCAGTTTTGGGAAAGTTTTTGTGTTATACAGGAAGTAAAATAACTAAATAAAAAATCTTTGTTAATAATAAGACATTTATAAAAATTGTTTTCAAAATTATTGGTTGTGTGATTCATTGTGTAAAAAATGTACATATATTATGAAAAATAAATTTGTTAAAAAAATCAATTTGTTAAGTAAGAGATATATAAATATCAGTATACAAAATTTGAATTAAACAACTAAATCCAAAATTAAACAGAATTTTAAAATAAAAAAATTAACTTTTGCATGAATGCACTGATATGAATAGCACAGTATTTTTTTAAAATTTTTTTCATTTTTATAGTTATATATTATTCCTTTGTTCAAAAAATTAGGTGCTATTAGGCGGCCTACATAACAAGCTTTTCTACTTTGCTTTTATTATCTTTTGATGAGGAATTACATAATTATTTAGTACATTATGTAATAAAGAAAAAAAAAAGGACAGGTTGATATTTTGGGTTTCACGATATATATATATATATATATATATATATATATATGTATATATATATATATATTTATATATATATATGTATATATATATATATATATATGTCTATATAGACATATATATATATATATATATACATATATACATATATATATATGTATATATATAGTTCTATAGTTAGTTGCATTTGGGAGTACGGAAGGAAAAAAATGATTCTTATGCCAACAAATTTGTCACTTTTAATTACTTTTGACTTTCATCCAACATTAGCGTGTTGTCAGAAAGTAAAAACCATTCATTTAATTACAAATTAATCGTTTTTTAAAAAAACCGCAAAAATGTAAACTTAATTGACCAAAATGTTTTTAAAAACATTCTGAATGTTTTTAACCATATAAACAATGTTTTTATTTTTATTTTTTTTTAATAAAATGTTTTTATTTTTATTTTTATTTTTTTTACTGTAAATTATGCGCGGAGTGTTGCTACATCGACTATCTTATAGCCTGAGTCGCAACAGAGTGCTGCTATATCGACTGACAAATAGTCTGACTCGCAACGGAGTGCTGCTTAATCTACTATCTTCTAGCCTGACCCGCAAGGGAGTGCTGCTACATCGACTGAGGGTTTGGTTGGGGCAGGCAGTCTATCAGTTAATAAAAAAAAAAAATTCCGGTCTTGCATTTTACTTTTTACTTTTTGTCAACAAAATACGGAAAAATCTTTCGGACAACCAGTTTAGAGTTCTATATATATATATATATATATATACATATATATATATATATACATATATATATATATATATACATATATATATATATATACATATATATATATATATATATATATATATATATATATATATACATATATATATATATATATATGTATATATATATATATATATGTATATATATATATATATATGATTATATATATATATATATATATATATATATATATATATATATATATATATATATATATATATATATATATATATATATATAGATATATATATATATATATACATATATATATATATATATACATATATATATATATATATACATATATATATATATATATATGTATATATATATATATATATATATATATATATATATATATATATATATATATATATATATATATATATATATATATATATATATATATATATATTGAGGTCGGCAATAATTAGCCGACCTCAATCTTTTTGAGGTCTGCAAAAATTATTTGATACAAAGGTCTAACCATAAAGCATAGAAACAAGGTCGGCAATTTTTTGCCGATCTCAAATACTTTCAGGTCGGCATTGCCGAATGCCGACCCTAATTCCGAGGGTTGTATATATATATATATATATATATATATATAGTTTATATATATATATATATATATATATATATATATATATATATATATATATATATATATATATATATATATATATATATATATATATATAGTTTGTTGCATTTGGGAAGCACAGAAAGAAAAAAGTGATTCTTACGCCAACACATATGTCACTTTTAATTACTTTTGACTTTCGTCCAATATTTGCGTGTAGAACAAAAGTCAAAACCATTAATTTAATTACAAATTAATCGTTTTTTAAAAAAATCACAAAAACGCAAATTTAATTGACCAGAATGTTTTTAAAAACATTCTGAATATTTTTAAAACATTCTGAATGTTTATATATATATATATATATATATATATATATATATATATATATATATATATATATATATATATATGTTTATTAATTTATAAAATTATGTAAATTATATTGAGTATATTTTATTTTTTATGATTAGCTTTTAGCAGTAATAAGATGTTGCATTGAAATTATTAAGATGCAACACCCAAGGTACTTTGATAACACTCTCTCTGATCAGGTGCTGTTTCTTTATAAATGATATATATTTAGAACTCTTACTGTTGGTAAAGTTTTACCTTTTTTTGAATTTAATTTAATGTTGGTAATAAAGTTTAAATTATCTTTTAAGTTTTTTAAAATATTACAAATTAAAGGTCTTTTTTTGTAAAGAGAGTTCTTTGTATTTCTCTGTGTTACTAATGTTTATTGTTTTTAAATTTTGAATAAATATTTTTATAACTTCTTCATCATAATTTCCAGGAGGATTCTGATGTATTAGCGTCGTCACAAAGAAATTATGTTTCAACTCTTTTACAAATTATCAGCAAAAACAGTCCCGCTACACCTGAAAACTGTGAAGGAGGTCTCTATGTTGGGGCAGCTGGAATCGCTTATGCTTTTTATCATGTTGCTCAAACAGGTTTGTTTGATGATAAAAAATCAGAGTATCTATTAACTGCAGAGAAGTATGCCAAGGTAACTTTTATTTACTTTTTAGTTGTCAAATTTATATATATATATATATATATATATATATATATTTATAGAGAAGTATGCCAAGGTAACTGGTTGTTTACTTTTTAGTTGTCAATATATATATATATATATATATACATATATATATATATATATATATATATATATATATATATATATATATATATATATATATATATATATATATATATATATACAGATATATATATATATATTTATATATATATATATATATATATATATATATATATATATATAGATATAGATATAGATATATATATATATATATATATATATATATATATATATATATATATATATATATATATATATATATATATATATATATATATTTATATATATATATCTATATCTATCTATATATATATATATATAGATATATATATATATAGATATATATATATAGAATGTTTATTAATTTCTATAGAAACTGCTATAAAATTTTTTGTAGAAAAAAAAAAATATATATATATAAAATATTCAATAAGTATGGCTGTGTATAAACTATTTTTTAAAAGTATATATTTGTTTTTATTTTAATATACATTGCTCAATATTTCGCTGATCTATTGTGATCAATGTCATCAGGTATAATAAAAATTGTTAACGATTTTTACCTGATAATGCTGATCACACTAGATCAGCAAAATATTGAACAATATATATTATAATAAAAACAAATACATATTTTTTCAAAAAAGTTGTCATATTTTTTCAATTCTACATGTCATATTTTTTGGTGTCATTTTTTTTGAATTCTACATACATTTTACATATAAGAAAATATTTTTAAATATATTTTTACTATAATAAAAGTCCTTCATATCTTGATAGTTTCTGCTCATGTTCAAACCCTCAGTTGATGAGTTTTTTAAGTTTCAGTATGAATTTATTAATCATATTTTCTGCAAGATTTAGTACACAAAAATTTCTACCTATTGAGTCTTGTATGAAATTTATCGATAATCTTGCACAGTCAAGGCTTGGATGAAAGAAAAAGTAGGTTTATTATCATGACCAGCTCAACAACTTGGTTTGAATCCAGTCAAATTTATTTTATTTTGGATGGAGAAAAAAAAAATAGGTCATGGTCCGAATAAGATTTGTAAAAAGCTTAAAGCAAAAGCTAGATACCATTCCAGCTGAAATTTGTAACAATCTTGTTAAATTTATGCAAAAAATATGTCTTGCAAAAAAGCATGTGGGGATTATTTTAAACGTTTGTTCCTATCTTTATTTTTGTTGTTATATTTTTGTTTTATTTTCATTATTGCAGTTTTTAGTGACTTTAATAAAATTATAGTATTATATATACATAATGATGTTTAATGTTTTTAAACGATTGCCACAATATAAAAAGAGTTTCACTTATTCAAAATTTTTTTTATTCAAATCTTGATTTGTATGGGAGACATTTTAATATATAGTATTCAAAAGAAAAGGCTGTTTTTTTTATCAGTCTTTGTTGCTATGGTAGCTTGATTTATGATATTCTTAAACTGATTTTTTATCAGTACATGCATGGACTTGGAGTTTTAGCAGCAACAATCTGTGTATGAATGACATTTACTACAACAAATTAATTTGAGTAAATAAAATATTTTTTGTCTTCTTTCTTTGTCTTAAAAAGTGTCCTGATTAACTGTTAGTATTTTAAAAGTTAAAGATTGTTCCAACCAGTGAATTTTGTGTCCAGTGAATTATGTCTGCAGTAGTAGATAAAAAATAAAGTATCTGTTATTAGTAAATGTGCTTAAAACATTGGCTGTCAATCATCAAGTTAATATACTTAAGACATCCCCTGTTGATCTCTAAGATTAACAGGCAAAAAAATTTTTGTGCAAGAATTTGAACAATTATTATTAAATTTTGAAATTTTCATTAAAAAGATTGTTAACATTTATTTTTCGTTGTTTATTTCAAAATTATTTAAAAAACATGTTTGTTTTTAAAATATAAATCTTTTATGTGTAGATTTGCATATTTCAAATTTGTTTTTTGATTTTCTAACTTCATGAATAATAAAAAATAAATTTTTTACTTTTGTGATTTAATTAAAAAATTGCTGTTCATTTTTGAGATTTTGGCTAAATTTAATGTTTTGAAGGCTTTTTATATAGATTTGATTTTTACAATTTCGAATCAAATCGTACTTACTAATCGTATTTACTTTACTTATGTGAAGAACATTGTAT
Organism: Hydra vulgaris; assembly: GCF_038396675.1. Taxonomy (NCBI): domain Eukaryota; kingdom Metazoa; phylum Cnidaria; class Hydrozoa; order Anthoathecata; family Hydridae; genus Hydra; species Hydra vulgaris. Next base: position 57,881,337 of record NC_088922.1, on the reverse strand, counting down.
ATATATATATATATATATATATATATATATATATATATATATATATATATATATATATATATATATATATATATATATATATATATATATATTTATATACATATATATATATATATATATATATATATATATATATATATATATATATATATATATATATATATATATATATATATATATATATATATATATATATATATATATATATATATATATATATATATATATATATATATATATAAATGCAGTAGTGTCTAAAAATGTGTGGAATGGCTAAATAAAATTGAATTTTACTAATATTTTAGCACTTTAATAAATCCAACATATTATATACTAATTAAAAAGTTTTCATGTTTTTTATGTTTTGAATGAATATTGATTATTTAACTAACATACTTTAATTGGTTTAAAAAATAAAAATTTTTAATGAGTGCAAAAGTTTCCTGACGTACTGAAGCCTGTCATATTTTTAACAAAATTTTGCTGATTTATTGATATTGTAGTTTGTGGAAATAATTAAAAGCTTCATTTATATGTGATTTAGGTCATGGGGTATAGGAAATGTATAAAATCTCCAGTCACCCAGACGGCACATCTGGTTTTAATCTCGGAATTAAAACCCGTATAAACACGTGTTTGTTACGATCCAGGCGTAAACCAAAAACACGTGGATTTCACGGGAAGTTTAACTGCAGTTTTACACGTGTTTTTTAAGGTTTCAAACACAAGTTTTTTTATGTTTTAAATACGTGTTTTTAAGGTTTTAAACTCGTGTTTTATAAGGTTTTAAATTCGTGTTTTCTATAGTTTAAAAAGGACTTATGGCATTAAATAAAGTTTCCAAACGGAAACTTTATTTAATGCCTTAAGTTAGTTCAGGCATAAGTTTTCCAAACTTATGCCTGAACTAACAGCTGTTCAGCACGGTTTAATGATAAACCAAAAATACGTAGGTTTTGTTAGACACGTTTATAGCTTTAAACATGTAAACCTTTTTTTATATATACTACATTATATTTACGACAATTTTGTTGTTTTATTTTTGTTTTTTGAAGTAAATTATTTTACAATAATACTACGAAGAAAAAATAAACAAAGAAATAAAAAACCAAATCATTAAAAATAAGCTAATAAAAGACGCTTGGCACATGGTTACCATACATAATATTTAATTTCGATTGATCGCCTCTTCCGTCATTATAAAATCTAAAATCGTATAACAATACGCTTTCGCATTTTTACAAACAATTCCAGTAGCATCGAATGTTCTTTTTAATTTTTCTTAAAAGTCGGGTCTCGAACTTTACTAATTCCTCAATTGAGGTAACCTGTTCAAA
>NC_088922.1:57860000-57875000 GCF_038396675.1 Hydra vulgaris | reverse complement strand
TATTGTATATATTCAGTTTGTGGCAAAAAAACTTTTATACATCAAGTTTGCTTTTGCATTTATTTTGCATTTTTTGATTAATTTTGATTATGGTGCATACAATCACACAAAAATATATAAAACTGGTATAGATATTGCTTCACGGATGAGAGTTTGTAATCATTACAATAGTAATAAATAAATAATTTTAAAGAAATAACACAGTAATTACTATATTTAGTCTTTATTAAAATATATTCCATAAAAATATATTCTATATATAAAAAGAATTTTCTTAAAAAATTAAATAGTTTTTTGCCACAAAGTGATGTCACATATGCAAAAAATTTTTTGCTTCAACAATTTAAGTAAAAGCCCTGTTTATCATATTTAATGGTTTAAGAAAAAGGTGATGTAATTTTCCTATACATCCTTATTTAGAAAACCCATTTGAAAAGTGTTAATTAATTGCAATTGGTATAAGAGTTTATAAAATGGTTTGTTTTTTGCAACATATTTTCAACTTTTTCATTTCGGCCATATATATTTATAGCAAAAAAATAAATATAACTAAGAAAAATTTTAATTGTTAAAATAAAATTCAAAGTTTTTTTTAGCTATGTTCTTTTCTTTTCTTTTTTTTTTTTTTTTGCCTCCACAGCAGCACCTTCTGAAGTAGCAGGACTGCCTTATTAAAATTATATAATATATATATATATATATATAATATATATATATATATATATATATATATATATATATATGTGTGTGTGTGTGTGTGTGTGTGTAAATTATGTTAGTGTATTTTACAAATAGAGTGCTCAATGTTCTTAAAGAACAGAGCAATAATAAATTAGTAAAAAACACTCATCTAACTTTTTCTTCTACTTGAAGTTTCACCATTGCTGGATCATCAGGAAGAGTTACTAAATCTCAAAAAAAAAATTAAATTTATAGAAAAAATATTTTACATGAAGTTATAAATTATTGTAAAAAAATTTAATTACTATATTTTTTTGGTTAACGGGAAGTTACAGAAAGTATTTATTAAATAAATTTCTTTGGAATGGGGATAGTTTAATTTGGTCATTTGTTTTTATAATTTTTTAAGAGGTATTTATTTTCGTGCCTACAGTTAGAAATTAATTCAGATTTTTTATTTAATAAATTTTCCTGATTTAAATGAGTAATTATTTCAAATTTTTCTTGCAAACATAGCATACATTTTTTGGAAATGTTATTATAGGCAGGGGCAGATTTTAGAATAGACCATTGTATATATATATATATGTATATATATATATATATATATATATATATATATATATATATATATATATATATATATATATATATATATATATATATACACAACCCGGAGATTTTGGCCGACAGTTTTTTCAATATTTTGTTGACAAAAAGTAAAAATTAAAATGCAAGACCGGAATTATTTTGTTTTATTAATTGATAGACTGCCTGCCCCAACCAAACCCTCAGTCGATGTAGCAACACTCCCTTGTGGGTCAGGCTAAAAGATAGTAGATGTAGCAGCACTCCCTTGCGGGTCAGGCTATTTGTCAGTCGATGTAGCAGCACTCCCTTGCAAGTCAGGCTATTTGTCAGTCAATGTAGCAGCACTGCCTTGCGAATCAGGCTATAAGATAGTCGATGTAGCAACACTCCGCGCATGATTTACGGTAAAAAAAAATAAAATAAAAACATTGTTTATATTGTTAAAAACATTCAGAATGTTTTTAAAACATTATGGTCAATTAAATTTGCGTTTTTGTGGTTTTTTTTAAAAATGATTTATTTGTAATTAAATTAATGGTTTTTACTTTCGTCCAACACGCAAATGTTGGATGAGAGTCAAAAGTAATTAAAAGTGACGTATGTGTTGGCGTAAGAATCACTTTTTTCCTTCCGCTCTTCCCAAAAACAACAAACTATAGATCTATATATATATATATATATATATATATATATATATATATATATATATATATATATATATATATATATATATATATATATATATATATATATATATATAATATATATATATATGCATATATATTTAAAGTTTAACATCTATGGTTCTATATATATGTAATATACATGAATAGGTCAGTTTAAGCGAGATTAAAAAGTTGGACCCTAGCAGAAATGGAATAGGGGCATCATTACTTCTTGGTCATCTTGGGGTATATGCAGTTAATATCATGGTGTGTGATGCCTTAGGTATTTTGTTAATTGTATGTTGATAACTTGTTAAAATAATTTATTTTATTTTCAATTGTTTGTTAATAATATTGTTAGAATAATTTATTTTGATTGCATTTGTATTTGACACACGATAATCAGTATTGTGTAAGTCAATACCGCGAATGATGGTCTCATATTGTGTGGTATTGCTCATATACTAATGTCAATACCATATGGTACAATACAGACTTGATAAGAAGAAAATGAAGATGTAACTTTTTGAACTTAAGACAATATATTGCAAGAATTAGGTTGTCACAATTAATTAAATTAAAATATTGATACCAGATGAGAAATTAAAATACAGATGTGATTCCACACAATTATTTAAATTAAAATAATGATACCAGATGAGAAATTAAATAATATATATGACGTCATACGATATCATTTCTATCATACTAAATGAGTCAATTATATACATCTCAGTTTTTATATAAATTTACTATTTCAAATTACTAATCATTTATTAAAAAAAATTAAAATTCTTGTGAAGACCAATGATACTATCGGTATCAAATATACCGACATAATACCAATACACAGTATACCAATGCCTTTGATACCAGTATTTAGTGGTATCGATACCAATACAGTAAGGTATTGCATAGTTACCAGATGATAAACCGTGACTTGGTACTGATTATCTAGTTTCCACTGATCTTGATATTGATTCTGTAAGGTATCACATTAATACCAGACAATGAACCGAGACTCTATACCAATTATCTAGTGTCTAATTTGTATATTCAGAATATATTGAGGTATTTTTCTTAATTGTGTTACTTTAATTTACTTTGTTTGTTTCATTATATTTTGTATTTTATTATAAATAAAAGCTTTATTATTTTTAAAATGCGTGTGATTGTTTGCACATTTCAGGTCTTCATAATCAATGTAATGAAAGTATTCAAGATTTTCTTAGTATGCAAAAATATTGTGAACCAATTCAGTTTTTTAAGCATGGATCTGATGAGTTGTTTGTAGGTAGGGCAGGGTATCTAGCTGCTGCGTACACTATCAATAAGCGTTTACGCAGAATGGTAGTGTCAAATGACATGATTCAAGTTTTGTGCAGCGTAATAATTGAAAGTGGCAGGCGAATGTCTCAGTATTTCCACCACGAATGTCCGCTTTTATATTCTTATTATGAAACAGAATATCTTGGTACGTTAATACCAAGAATTAAAAAAAAAAATGTTTTTTTTTTGTATTTTCTTTTTAATTTCTTTTTTTTTAATTACTTTACATCACTATAAGTTTTTTCTTTAAAATAATCAGAAAATTTAAATAGTTTTAATTTAAAAAAGTAATACTTTAAAACGTTTCAGCAAATACAATAAACAATTAAGGTATTATTTTATTCACTTGAATTTTTTTTAGGTGCTGGGCATGGTTTAGCTTCTATACTTTTAATGCTTCTGAATTTTCCGCCATGTTATGTGGCTAAACATGATATTGAAAAAGATATAAAAATGTCAGTAGATTATCTTCTTCGTTGCGAAGAAAACGGTAATTACCCACCAGTTGCTAATGAAACTCGAGATGACTGGAACGAGCTCATTCATTGGTGCCACGGTGCTCCAGGTGTTATTTATCTTTTAGTAAAATCTTATATAATTTGGAAAGAACATAAGTACTTAGATGCTGCTTTACGCTCTGGAGAAGTTATTTGGGCAAAAGGATTGCTTAGGAAGGGTCCTGGTTTGTGTCATGGAATTGCTGGTAAACGTTTTTTTATTTTTTTGAATATTTTTATTATTATTTTTTAACATTTTTATTATGTTGATTTATTTTAGTTATAGTAATATATTTAATTATACGGTGTTTTAGGAAACGGTTACGCTTTTCTTCTACTTTTTCGATTAACTCGCGATGAGAAATATTTACGAAGGGCACGACAATTTGCTGCTTTCATGCAAACCGAGGAGTTTAAGTCAAACTCTAGAGTTCCAGATGCTCCATATAGTCTTTTTGAAGGGATTGCTGGAACAGCTTGTTTCTTATCTGATCTCGCTAAACCTGATGACGCTCATTTTCCATTAATTGAAATTCATGAACTATAACATTTTTTTTCTTTATTTTTTATAAACTTTATATTTTTTAAATAAATTTATGCTCTTTATCTTGTATACACTTTATGTTCATATATCCATCTCTGCAGTTTTTATTTGAACATGACATTAAGTCGTTTAAAAATTCATAAGAGAAATTATGAGTAATTAAAAAAGCAGAATTTATTCAAATAAATTAGAATTCAAATATTATATAAATTCGAAATAAAAGACTAAAAAAATTGTAGCTTAATGGGCTAGAGCTGGCGTCGAACCACGAAACTCTTGGTTCTGAGCTAGAACTCTAACCATTGCGCCACGGTTACTCTAAATAATATTAAATTGTGTTGCGCCGAGGCACCCGTTTTTAGCAACCATAAAGATATACAATTTTTTTAATTTTTATTTCAATATAATAACTTTTTAAAAAGTAATTTAATAAGTATTAAGATTAATTATATTCATTTTGAAATCTTACTAATATTTTTGAAATAGCATTATTTAACCTAAATAGTCCACCATTATTAGGGTTTATAGAAAAACCGACTTTTAGAAAAACCGTTTTTCGAATTTCCATATATCCAAAAAAAACAAAACAGTTTTAACTGGTTTTCGAATTTTCTTAAAAAAATTAAAAAGCGGGAATTTATATCAAATCATAAAAAAAAAAAGAATAACACAGAACAAGAAGAACTTTCAAAACCAAAAATTTTAAATTACAAATAATATTTGATTCTATTTCATTTACAGTATCGTCCACAATTATTTTCGTCGCATAACTATTTTCGTTGCCGTCCATAATTATTTTCGTCGCGTCCACAATTATTTTCGTAATAAAAATACTTTATTTTTCAAATGTTTTCAGTAAATTAAGAAAAAAAATTCAAGCATAATTTAATCACATAAACTCCTTACGCTAAATTCCTTTCAACACCCACTCACGCATGTGAGAATAACAATTTTCAAAAGAGTATTCAATAAAACCTGTTAAAATCTCAGTAATAATGCTAATCATTTTTTGTGGATTATTAGGTCGTGGTTGTATCCTTCTGAATAAATTTTTCATCACACCAAAAAACTCCTCGATAGGATTAAGTTGAGGGTAAAAACTGGATGTAAGGTGGTAAAAACTGGATGGTATAATTGCTTTCTCGAAATGCCGATTCTACAGTTGATGAATGGTGGAATCGCGCAATTTCCATTATTACAACATATCTTCGATCACTTAAAGCTGGTCTTAAATCTTGCTCGATCCACTCGTTCATGCTAGCAGTATTAAAGGCCCCAACCTTTATTTTAAAACCAATACATCCCGTAACTGAAATGGCGCATATTAAGCTAACATTCCTTCCTCTCTGTATGGAGACTGTAATATATAGGGTACTTCCCAACAATGTATATCCATAATGTCGTGAATCGTGCTAATTAAAACCGCTTTCATCAATATAAATCAGATCAGAATTTTGCTTAAAAGAAGCATGGTTGCAAAACGTGAACCTTGTTGTATTACATGAGCTGAATTTCTCGGAACAACGACCGATTTAAGCCTATTACGGGTATATCCCATTTGTTTTAATTCTCTTTTAATTGTAGTTGTCGAGCATTTATGTTTTTCGGGCATTAATTCTGCAATGTCGATCGTAATTAATGCGTTATTGCATTAATTAATAATTCAATTTTTCTCTTTCTTTCAATATTATCTCGTGCCGCTCTGCCACGCTTTTTAGGCACTGTATTTTGATCTTGTTCAAGTTTTAGTATCCAGTTTTAAATCGCTCTAGTTGAAAGACCTGTTGCAGTTGCAATAGATCGACTTGATTCGTTGCTATTCATCATTCCTTTTATTGTAGAAATATTTTCTTCGGTTGCAGTTTTGTTTTTTGTTTGTTCTTCTGTTTCGACATTCGAATGATTGATGTTTGTATTGTTTTCGTTTGCCATTATATATTTCGTGATAAAAATACTAAAGTATTTTTATTACGAAAAAAATTATGGACGCGACGAAAATAATTATGAACTACAACGAAAATAATTATGGACGCGACGAATATAATTGTGGACAATACTGTATTTAATTTTTCTTTAGGAATTAGGATTTGTAAAAACAAATAATTTCGACTGAACAATGGCTAAGTCTTGTTCTTAATTTAGACACGATGATAGGACCGAAAGTTTAAAAAGACAGAAGCGAAAGCCAAATTTGGCTTTCGCTTCTGCCTTTTTTAACTTTCGTAATAAAAATTAATTTTTACAAAATTATTTTTTTAATTTATTTGCTAATTTCATATTTAGTTGAAAAGATTTGGGCAAAAATTATTAACTAATTAAATTTTGAAAACTTTAATCGGAGTTTTGATATTGACCACGGTGACCCATCAAGCAAGCGAATTCTCACATAAGTAAATTAAGAAAGCTGTGTTAAGAAAAAGCCCATCGTTTCTGGGTAAGAGAACCTACCGGTACACAACAAGAATTTTTAGCAAGCTTAGTCTTCAAGCAGAGAACATCTCTTGTGATATCAATTCTTGTTACACGAAGTTGAAAAATATTCTGTCTGGGCCTCAAATTCTTGTTAATATGAATCCTTGCACACTGAGCAACATTGACGCTAAATACCTTTGAAGGTCCATACCAATAATTAGCGTCTTCTACAAATCTTTTTAAAGTTATTGTGAGCGATGTTAAACAGACCAAAACATTTGAAACATTGCAAATGAAAAACAAAGTGTAGCTTTTAGCTTTTTTGGTCTCGGATCCAGACTTTTGAAAGAGTTTTTATTTATCCTAGTTTTGAATCAAATCAATTATTTCATTGAACAGAAAAAAGTAACATTAAATTTTAAAGTATGCTGGGGATTAATTAATAAATCATCTCTGCAGTACTTACTCAAAAAGATTTAATCAAAGGATTAGTCACCTTGAGTATGCTCAAAGGCTTTAGAACTGCAAACTTGACAACAAACATTTGTAGAAAATTGAGGTGGCTTTTTGTTAGAATTCATTTATGGTTTAGAATCTAATGAAAAATTTTTTTTTTATTAGTAAGGTATCAAAGAAAAAATGTTAAGCGCTGTAAAAAAGTATGTATTTGGAATGCTGTTATTTCGCTCATATGAGCAGTGGCAGTTTAAGGTAATCAGAGAGACCTAAACAGTAAACGGAACTGCGCTTCATTCAAAATTTTGACAGAACGACCCTTCCTTTTAAGTTGGTAGTGACTTCAAAGTTTTTTTTAGTTATTGTTACCTAGTTAAGTTCTCCAAAAAGCCCTAAAGATTTTATCACAGAACACAGATGAAGATAGGGTTATCCAGAAAGTTTTCTTCCCTTCCAATAACGGTTATTGAGCTTGAGCCGGCATGAAACCTCCTGGTTCTGAGTCACAATTCTTATCTCTGCGCCACGGCTGCTGTTTATTAAAAGCCACCTTTAATAAAAATTTATTTTCATTTTGTCTAAAAATGATAACAAATGTTATCATTTTTAGATGATATGCTAACAAATATTATAGGGTTTTCTAATATATTGAGCATTTTTCTGAGTTAATATTTAGATATCAATTTCTTGATTTTTTGTTATTAGAAAATATGCATTTTTACCATGTTTAGGTGATTTTCTCGGGACAATTCCGTACTCAATCAACTTAAAACAAGTAAAAGTTTTACTGCCACACCAGGGATTACTAAAACCATAAATTTAGTTCTATGTAGTCTCTTATTTTATGTAGTGGCGAGGACAGGACCGACGTAAAAAAAAGTAAAACAATTAAGTTATTAAACAATAATATAATCAATAAATGTATTTTAATGCTCTACCATTTCTAAAAATTTAAAATTTTTAGAAATAAAAGCAAATATAAAATGCGAGTTAATAAAATATTGGCTGAACCCTTATATTGTATAAGAGAGATGAAAAAAAAAAAAATGAACTGCCAAAGAGTAAGAAAACCTAATTTACTGTAAGACTGATATTTTTACATTAACTATGAACAACATATAATACACAACCAGCCATATAATAAAGGCCAGCATTCATCTGATCATTTAAAAACTAACTGACTTTTATTAATTATCACATATATAAGTAATGACATCTTTCATCAGGTAGATTGTGCTACGATCTGAATTTATACTAGAGCAATGACAACCACTTTCTTGAAATGACGGTCACAGAATGAATTGAAGGTTACAAAATAATTTCAACTGTTGAAGACTAAAACTGTTTTTTACTATTGAATAAATTGGATTGAATCTAAATGATTGAGTTTAAAAAAATTGTTAAAACAACAATTGTCAAATAAAAATTACTGCCAATTATATGCCTTATAAAGTAACACTTTAGAATAAATGAGTAAAAATTCTTCTCAAGTAACGTTTTTGTTTCACTCACAGTATATATAAAATATTAAGAAAAGTATCGGTTTGTCTTAATTTTAAAAATGACAAATATCTTATCTAGTAGCAACGCAAAAAGAAACCTGTCAATACCAAGTTAATTTTTCAAACATTTTGAAGATGCCAGGAAGAAATTATTGGTAATCTTCTGAAAGTTATTTTTATTATTAATTCTTGTAGTATATTGAATAAAGCCAGATTAGTTTGTGTGAAAGTATTTTAACGTTTAAATTCATTGCCCCCTAACACAACTTCAAAAGTTACATCAGCATAGGCTAAAAGACGACTTAAAAGATTGCAAATTATAATTACATAGGTTTAACGCCAGTGTTTCAATATCTTTTGGGTTTGGGCAGGGATTAAAAATGCCATTTTTGATGTTTGATGACATCGATTTCCTAAAATTGATTTTTTAAAACCCGATGCCCTTAAAGACGTTAACCAATTTTGCAGAATAGGAATTTGTAACATTATATTATATACCATCAAGAAGTTGTAACATTATACCATCAAGAATTTGTAACATTATACCATCAAGTACCATCAAGAAATTGAAAAAAAAAAAAAAGGAGTTAAAGAGGAGATTTGATCAAATTTTCAACTTTTTAGAGGATAATAGAGAATTTCAGAGAAGATTTTTTTAAAAAAGAGGACTTTAGAGGATTTTAGAGAAGCCGCGACCACCCTTATATATATATACAAATAATTTTAAATGTATTCTACAATTTTTTTTTAATTCTGATTGACTCCCGATAAGGCTGCAAGCAACCACTATTAAGTTGGGAGTTACTAGAAAAAAAAAGAATAGAGTTATAGAGTAAGGCAACGGTTGACAGAAAATTTGAATAGAGTACACAATATTCTCAAAAAAAACAGAGCAATAATAAATTAGTAGAAAATCAATTGCCAAACTTTTTTCATTTTACACTGTGTTTCATCAATTAAGACTCATCAGATTTCTAATGAGTCTTAATTTAATTGATGAAACAAAAGTGATAGTTGCTAATTTATATATATAATATACCTCGAACATCATCTGAAAAATCATCTGAAAAACAGAGTTTCCAGGTATATATATATATATATATATATATATATATATATTATATATATATATATATATATATATATATATATATATATATATATATATATATATATATATATATATATATATATATATTGTATATATATATATATATATTTTATATATATATATATATATCTGTGTGTGTATGTGTGTGTGTGTGTGTTATGTGTAATGCTTCAGATTCATTAATAAAAAAAAAACAACTTTAAAAACAGTTTTTTTTTTCTACCATTACTAAAAGTATTCAAAACTAAATACTATATAAAAACAAATGGGTTTAAAAAATCTCCAACACTAGCAAAACTTTTTCTAAAACTTCTTTCAAATTTTTGGCAAACTCACTGGCTGTAAGTGTTTTAAAAGCTACATATATATAATAGAAGTTACCTAATAAATAAAAAACATGACTTGTTTATTATAAAACATCAATAGATCATGTTAGTTATAATATTATCACTATAATAAGTAAAAAATGAAACCTGAAGACTAAAATCTAAAATAAAAAACTTCATAGTACAGTTTGTTATCTTTTCAAAAAAGGATTAATCAATAAAATAAATGATATGATTTGCAACTTTATTTAGCCAATTAGATGGTATCATCTTGGTTGATTTTCCATTTTTTTACATACAATCATAAAAAAACCATTGATTTTTTATGTAGGGCAAAGATGTGAAGTGAGCATTAAATCCAAGAGTTATGCATGCCAAGGAAAAGTAATATTTTTCCATTACAATTTTTTTTGAAAAATTCATTAGCAAAGAAATTGATATCTTAGGAATATCTGATCTGATTTTGCCTGATCTTCTCTTAAGCCTATTTTTTTGTAAAAGTGTTCTAAACTATTTACATTTCCAGAGAGATAATGAACAGCTAAAATGTGAACACAATTTTTTGAGGCACCACAAGTACAATGTGCAGATGGATTCAAATTGACAGAATGGATAACTGTTTCTGATTCTTTCACTTACCAATTTCAATTTTCGAGAACAAATACAACTCCATTTTTATTTAATATATCCTTTGCTAATGACGGTATTGAATAAACAAGTTTTGGAAGTTCACTTTTAAATGGTTTTTCAATTAACATCTCTATAGAAGCGTAAGGAGAAGAAATATTGTTTTGATCTTTGTTATGTATTTCAGTTTCTTTTATATGCTTTACTATGTCATCTGATAGGATAATTTGATTAGCGCTAAGTTCATCTCTTGATCGTAACACAAAGGCAAACTCATCACACAACTGATACAAACCAACATTATAGTATCCCTTTTCAACTTCTCTATAAAAATAAGCACTGAGATAATTCATGGCCAAAATGCAAGAACCCATTTTTGTTATTTTGTTATCAGTATGATCCTTAATAACTTTATTTAATGACTTTGATGCATGATTGGTAATTCCAAAGTTTGGGTACTTTATCCCTTCCTTTGCTAAAACAAATGCAGCAGCACGAGAAATAACATCAGCATGTATTGAGTATAGTTTTTTTGAAATTTTTGTTCATTCCAAGGCATGATATTTTCTTTTGTTAGACTTTTAAGTCTTGACTCATTCAAAAATAGATTTTGATTGAAGAATGTATTTCATGGCTTTTACAGCTTCATCATAATCTGATGATGAAAATTTACCATTCTTTCTTATCCATTCCTTAACATTTTTACATAAATGGTTCCAACATGCCAAACTTTTTGTGTTATCAAAATACTGAGAGCCTTCAAACTCACGATCAGAAATCAAATAAATAACTTCCTGGATTCATTAAAATTTTTTCCACAAACGTAATCTTTTACTGTTTGGAAAAACTATATGTGATTTTATGCTAATGTATTTTCATGTATAAAAAATACAAATGGAACAGTCGGCAAAGAATATAAGTATTTATTCATTTTTGTTTCCAAACAAACGTGTCGATAAGCTAAGCATGACAAATAATAATTTCCAAAACTGAATGTTGTGTCATAGTGAAGTGTAATTTATTTTCTAGATAGTAAATCTAACATTTCTTCCAGTTGTGCAACAATTTATTCATAACAATACAAATGACTAGGTAACTTTCTATTTTTCTAACAAATGGATGAATGGAATACGCAACAAGATGACTATTCCAAATTTCATCCTTATTATGAAAATCATTTTTTTCAGCATTTTTTGCCATAATATTTGTAATTTGTTTAGAATTTCTTGGAGTAATAGAAGTTAATATATGACTACCTTCATTTCATAAAATAAACTCATTTGATAAAAGAAACTGATATTCATCCATGGGTTTTTTTTCTCCTTTAGTCAAAACTTGATCAAAAACATAATGAGATGAAATGTAAAAAAAAGCTTTTGATTTTGTTTAGTTTCCATGACATCTATCAACATATGATTTTTCATTGCCCAAGTAATGAATCAATGTTTTTTTTCCATATTGCAACATATATTCATGCTTTTCAAAACTGTTAGTATAAGTTTTGCGAACTCTTGCATAAAGATATGTCTTAACAATTAAACCGTTTCCTAATGCACAAACTTTTTTTGTTCCTCCACGTATATCCATCTGCTCGCAAATGCTTTTTTAATGTTTTGTCGCAGGAAATTGTAAATCCATTAATTTCTTCTGCTTTGGGACGTACAGGTATAGTTTCTTCTCCATTATTAAAATTAGTAGCATTCTGTAATAGAGTCAGAACTTCATTGATGGAAAGTGTCTCTGTTTTTTTAGTTATGGTAAGAGTTGCTGCTGTTGTATTCAAATTTGCTATTGAATTTTCTGATATCACGGAAAGTGGAATAAAAACTTTGTCAGAAGTTTTATCATGCATATTAACCTTAACAGTGTCATATGACATATATAATAAACATATGTGTATATATATATATATATATATATATATATATATATATATATATATATATATATATATATATATATATATATATATATATATATATATATATAAATATATATATATATATATATATATATATATATATGTATATGTATATATATATATATATATATATATATCACTCTGAATTAGATTGTGTTCAGAAATAATTTGCCGACCTCAATCTTTTAGAGGAAAAAATGATTTGATATAAAGGTCTTACCATAAAACATCGAAACGAGGTTGACAATTTTACGCCAACCTCAAACACTTTTAGGTCGGCAGTTAGGTCTGCATTGTCGAGTGCTGACCCTATTTCCGAAGGTTGTATATATATATATATATATATATATATATATATATATATATATATATATATATATATATATATATATATATATATATATATATATATATATATATATATATATATATATATATATATATATATATATATATTTATACACACACACAAAAACGCACACACACACATAGCAAATAGCAAATTTGTAAAAAATACTAAAAAAAATGATGCTGACATTTAAAACCATATAATAATCATAGTATTAGTTAAACTGTAGCTGCGTTAGCAGCAAATGAGTTAGAAACTCACTTTGACAGCTTTTGATAATATACTGCAATATAACTTCAGTTTAAAAGATACAACATTTGATAATATAATGCAAAAGCTGAAAATTTAAACAAATAAAAAATACTAAAAAGTTGTCTAATTTGTTCTTGAAACTGTTTATATTTGTTGAATTGACAACTTCCAATGCATTCCATAATTTTGCTGGTCTAATTTTTTGTGGCGACTTTTAAATAATATTAAATCAGTTTTTTCATAGTAAATTTTGTCGGCATTTAGTCAGTTGCATAGTTTTTTAAAATCTTAGTTAACGTATTTGTTGATTTTTTTTATGGACTTATTAAAATAGAGAAGATTTTTCTCATCTGCAAAGGACTCTACAAACTTTTAAAGCCTAAAACATGTCATTTATATATATAAGAAACAGAAAAGGGCCAAGGACAGATCCCTGAGGAACACCTACTTTGATATCGTTTACGTTTGAGCTCACCCCATGAATGGATACTAATTGAGTTCTATTAGTAAGAAAAGATTTGAACCAGGAGTTTAAAACTCCTTTAATACCATAGTAGGATAGCTTATAAAGTAGGATGTCAACATTTACAGTGTCAATTGCTTTTTGAAGATTGATAAAAAATACCACATCCAAACGTTCCTTCCTCCAGAGAATCTTTAATTTTTTTCTGATAGACCTATTAAAGCAAGAGTAGTTTGTTTGAAAACCAAATTGTAACTTAAAAAACAGTTTATTTTCATTGAAGAATTCATATAAGTGGTTAAACATTAGCCTTTCAAGAATTTTATTAATGTTGGAGGGGAGGGAAATTGGCCTATAGTTTGGCATAAATAGTTTTGAATCAGTTTTAAAAATAATTATAAATTTGTTAGTTTTTAAGTTTTCTGGGAAAACACCACTTGAGAAAGAGATTTAAAAAATATTAGAAAGAACTCTTGAAAGTTTTGTTTTTAATAGTTTTAGAATTTTAGACGATTGCTCAACATATTTATTTTATTGACAGTAAATATAGAGTAGTTTAGCAGCAAACTTCAATTTGTTTAATAAAAGTATTTTAAAGAAAGTTTATTGTTATTATTCAATGAAGTCTTTATAAGTACACTAATTTTTTTATTTTATTTTATTTATATTTAGAAAATTGACAAGGAGTGCAAGCATTGGGAGAAGCCTTGTGTTGTAAACTACTTGGGTATAAAGCTAGACAATAGCTTAGCCTGGACTTATAACGATATCTCTAATAAGTTGAATACATTCCTTGCCATTCTGTCAAAGCTAAGACATTTCATACAACAAAAAACTTTAATATCTATTTACTATAATTTATTTCGTTCTCACCTCACATGTAGTTTTCTATCATGGAACCAAAACATAAGTTGCCTATTTATCATGCAGAAAAAAGCAGTCAGGATTATTGAATTTCTACCAAAAAATACCCACAAAACTTTAAAATTACCTGATATAATCAAAATTGAAAATTGTTTATTTAATCAAAGCTGCTCAAACAAAAAGCTACCTCAAATATTTAATAAATGGTTTACTCTTTGCGATGCAACTAGCTGTCAACCCACAAAAATATCTTATAGAGGTGCACAAAAATATCTTATAGAGGTTATAGAGTGTGCAAACATATAATACAAGATCTTACGGTAAACATTCCTTGAAATACTCTGCATTAATGGACTGGACTCAACTTAAAAATAAATCAAAAATAATCCCTCTAAAGTAGTAGAAAATCA